>NC_087100.1:3048015-3650618 GCF_963855985.1 Ostrinia nubilalis
ATTGAAATGATGAATTTTTATTTCTGTAACGGGTCAGGGTGTCACTATGTATAATATGTATGTATTTACAAAAAAAAAGTATTAAGTATGTTTATATCCGTTTTTTAGTACCCATAGTACAAGCTTTGCTTAGTTTGGGACTAGAGGCGCAGTGTAAAATGTCCAAGGATATTCATATTATATTTATTTATATTATAATCGTCTTTCATTTCATAGTTATTCATTCATCTATGCTTGTTACGTTGACTCTCCATGAATTATGCAGTGTATCGGGAATGTCGTTAACTTATTCTAATTCGGGGCTTACTTTGTAATTCAGACATTTACAATTTTATCGTGTTGTTTTCGACCAGACGTTGGGAGTCTCTGCTTCCCCCTTCAGTATGTCGTAATATGGCTGTCTTATTTAATTAATATTATGCTGTAATCAATTAATGGATGAGTGTTTTTTTGGCACAAAATTGGCAACAAGAATGTCGTAGTATAACACTTATACAGTAGTACGTAAATTATTGTAGGTAAGTGTAGAGGTCGATGTGGACTTAGTCACTTTATTAATTTACTCATTAATTCTATTCCTTGGTGGACAGTGAATCGAACACAAGATAGAGTCTAGGTATTTATTTATTAAAGCTTTAATGCCATATAATTGGCACATAAGGTGAACTCTCATAAAGAGGTATAAGTAACTCTATTCTAAAATAATTAATTATGTATCCAAATATGCTAAGTATGGTCCTAGATGATATCGTGACCTTATCTAATTAGTTGAACACTGTCGCATTTACATAGTAGTGTTAGATGCTATTTTTAACCGACATAAAAAAAGGAAGAGGTTATAATAATAATTTGTTCGTCTGAAAAATATAGTCTAGGTACTCACGTGCTCTCCTATTCCAAAATTAGAAGTCAAGTCGGATAAGGCAGCGTTGACGAAAATTTCAAACACAATCTACATATGAATCTAAATTAATTGTTTTACAAACAAACACACACCTCGATCAAAACCACGCACCAGTCACAACTCATTATAATTTTGACGAGATTTCTTTGCTGGTACAGTCATATAAATATTCAGGATGTTATATGACTTTTCTTGGGAAATACGAACCCGAAATTACATGGGGGTATTATGTGATTTGCATAATTTCTATTAACATCTCTTAAGAGGTTACCTAACGCCCGTATTCACAAACATTACTATGAGGTCTCACAGTGCGCGTGGACGCACAGGGTGACATACGAAGCAATCACAGAGCTCTATTCAACGCTGTGCGTTCGATTTGCTGCTTCAATTAAGCAAGCATCGTTTGTGAATACGGGAGTTAGTGTGCCTTAGTAAAGGAAATTAAATGGGTGGTGGTATTTTACTTTTCCATGATTGTTCTGTGGAGGTACTGTTTTCTTTCATCATCTCCATGTTCTGATTCTTACCAGTACCTCATCATCATAATCATCATCATCATCATTTCAGCCATAGGACGTCCACTGCTGAACATAGACCTCCCCCAATGCTTTCCATGTTGATCGATTGGTAGCGGCCTGCGTCCAGCGCTTCCCTGCTACCTTTACGATGTCGACGGTCCACCTTGTAGGTGGACGTCCCACGCTACCAGTACCTACTTACTGATAATACCTAGCTGGCTGTTTCTAAAGCTCAACCTGGCAATGAGTGAGCATAGGGACAGAAGAATACAAACTAAACATAAGAAACATTATTAATAATAACAAAAATGCTATTAAAATATATCTGATTTGTCTTTTAGACATATTAAATGAGCTTACTATTTTGTAATCTGACTGTACTTTAGTAATTTAATGTATGGAACAAACTTTGTAATTACGTACGCTGTAATTAAAATTTTGGAACTCGCGAGTCGCTTTACAAATTACAATCTACGTAAATTTAGCAGTCAAAGTCACATTTTTTTACGTTACCATATTAAAACTATAATAAAACATAAATGACAGTTTAGGAATTAACTATTTGATGATGCGCGTAAGCAAACTGAAGATAAAAATAAAAAGATGGCGGTCCATACGAACATGAAGATTTCGTTGTTTGTAATTTTTGTTCCAATCATACTAATATTATAAATGCGAAAGTTTGGTTGTCTGGATAGATGTTTGTTACTCTTTCACGCAAAAACTACTAAACGGATTTTGATGAAACTTTACAGTATTATTGTTTATAACCCAGAATAAAACATAAAGGCTATAATTAATGACGATATGTGACAAACTAAATTTCACGCGGGTGAAACCGCGGGCAAAAGCTTAATAAATATGTGGTTACATTTGGATGTTAAATTAAAAACGGATAAAAATAAACATATTTAGGGAAATACACTTTAGCACCAATACATAATACAAACCTACCTAGTACATAAGTACTAGCTAACGTAGTACGTAGTAGTAGTAACGTAGTAGTAAGTAGTAACTAACATAAGTTAGTGCGCAAAATTGACTATAATACAGCAGGGTTTCCCATTTTTTTTTGCCAAGGAACCCTATTTGATTATACTTTTCCTAGCGGAACCCCCGTACTACTCCGCCCGCACGCCCTGCCCCTCCCTTGTGCGTAAACAAGTCGGTGCGAGCGAACAACGTCGGTCACGAAATGTGGGATAATATTTTTTACGGAACCCTTGCGGCCTTCCCACGGAACCCCAGGGCTCCGCGGACCACCATTCGGGAACCGCTGAAGAACAGGAATCGATCCAGTGACCTTTGATAGTACTTATTTATGCTAGACCCTAGGTTAGGCCATGAAATAATAATTAAGAGAGCATTACTTCAATTTTCCGCTAAACTGGACCGCTCCGTCCATTTACTTAGCTTCTTTTAAGTGCTTGTTAGGTAGGTAATCGCCTTTTCTCAGTCATGATTTTTAGTCTTAGGTTATGTTCTTCAAGTCAAAATATAAGGTAAAAGTCAAAGTCAAAAACTTTTTTAGTCGCATGAACGATATTAAATAGTGCTTACAAATCGTCAAATATTTCAAGAAAAAAGAAAAACTTATTTTTGCTCTTATGGAGCCTTTACATGTCTACTCTTTTTGCCCTACCAAAGAAATATCTTTATGTCTTACAATTTGGAAATGTCTCTAAGCTGGTAAAGTAAATTGATATAACTATATCCTTTACTCCAAACAATAAGCCTTTAATGTAAATGTAATGTAAAGGCGCTGTCGTGGTTTCTTCACATTGTACCAACCTAATTTAATTAGATGGTTTAATTACTTAAAGGAGCGACTTGTGCCGTATCACTCGCTAGAATGTATCGCGTATTTACTAAGAAAATACAAAATTATAAATACACTAAGCGAAGAAATGCCTAATGGAAGAATTATAATAAGCTCTTCTTTATGTAAAACTAGCTGACCCGGTGAACTTTGTTCCGCCTTAATGGAAATAAATAAGCAGACTTTTTTTTTAATTTCGAACGGGATAAAAAGTATCCTATGTCCTTCTCCTGGCTCTAAACTACCTCCCTGACAATTTTCAGCTAAATCGGTTCAGCCGTTCTTGAGTTATAAGTGGAGTAACTAACACGACTTTCTTTTATACAGGGTGTTTCTTGTAAGGTGTCAAGCCGAAGGCAGGTGATAGGTAAGGACTAGACCTATCGATTTCACCCCCATGTATGTTCTACGATTTTTCGTAGTTTAGAAGTTATCGTTAATTTTGTGATTTTTTCAAATTTTATGACCTAGTGGCTTAATTTTTTTTTATCTTTTTTTTGGGTTGACTTTTCTCAGATTTCTTTTTTTTGACAGATTCCCTATTAGTTGCAGATATTTGAAAAAAATAATCACCTTCCCATCTTTGATGCAAGATACAAAATTTTTGCTAGAAACATAAAAAATATGCTTTTAGCAGAACATTCTAAAATTTTCAACTGAAATGTATGAGAAATAAAAAGAATTTCCATAGGTCCAAAATAATTTTAAAAACTGCGCAGTTTTCTAAACTTTCATAATAACACAAAAAAACATGTACTTAATAGGCCATTATTTTCTGTAATCGCTCCACTAAAGTGGTAAGTCCGAGATTCCGTTACATGTTTTTGACTTTTTTAGGACTAAGTAATATTTGCAATCCCTTAAGTTTACGTTATGTAGAACACATTTAGAGACAATAACTGAAAAGATTTTTTTTATCCACAACGTGGAAGCTCTTGCTCTTCATCTGGTATACAAAAGGGAATATGAAATTATTGATGAACTGCGGACAAAGCTGACTGAAGCACAAAACCATATTAGAATGCAAGAAGCTTTTGTAAATTTACGAATAATTGTTTTGCGTCGTTGTAGAATTAAATCATTACACCCTTTTTTGCTCTCTCTCTCTCTCTCTCTCTCACACACACACACACACACACACACACACACACACGCACACACACACACACACACACACACACACACACACACACACACACACACACACACACAAACTCTTTCCCTTTCTCTCACACTCTAATAGGTAGGTATATCAAATTTAATCGTAAAGTAACAATCACCACTGTGGTCTAGTGGTAAGACTACCTATTTAGGACAGCCAATTCCTCTGTGGTTTAGGATTCCGGGTGAAGCTCGCTGATCATCCATCAGTTTCCAACTTTCCATCAGGTCAGATGAAGGGCAAGAGCTTCCTCGTTGTGGATAAAAAATGTTCTGTTCAGTTATTGTCTCTAAACGTGTTCTACGTAACGTAAACTTAGTGGATTGCATACATTAGTTAGTCCTAAGAAAGTCAAAAACATGTAACGGAATCTCCGACTTACTACTTTAGTAGAGCGATTACAGAAAATAATGGCCTATTAAGTACATGTTTTTTTGTGTTATTATGAAAGTTCAGAAAACTGCGCAGTTTTTAAAATTATTTTGGACCTATGAAAGTTCTTTTTTTTTTTCAAACTTTCAAGTTGAAAATTTTAGAATGTTCTGCTAAAAGCATATTTTTTATTTTTCTAGCAAAAATTTTGTATCTTGCATCAAAGATAGGAAGGTGATTATTTTTTTCAAACATCTGCAATTACTAGGGAATCTGTCAAAAAAAAAGAAATCTGAGAAAAGTTAACCCAAAAAAAAGATAAAAAACTTTAAAGCCTACTAGGTCATAAAATTTAAAAAAATCACAAAATTAACGATAACTTCTAAACTACGAAAAATCGTAGAACATACATGGGGGTAAAATCGATAGGTCTAGTCCTCACCTATAACCTGCCTTCGGCTTGACACCTTACAAGAAACACCCTGTATATATAGATTAGGGACATAATAAGCAGTCTAATTTTAACAGTCTTGCCGACTGTTGACTTGCTAAAATGTTAGTTTTTTTATATCGAATTAATTTCGAATGAAGTGCTAAGTCTATTTCTCCAAGATTAAAGAATATCGAATTTCTGGTACCACTTTTAACATAAATTGTTCTTAATTACAGCATCGTTATGATGCGGCGTGTAATCAACACGACCTCTTTAATTGGGGTTCAAAGGCGCTTTCGTTATGAAACCTACAATTTTAGACCTTGTAGAAATGTAGAGAAATAATAAAGCCTTTTTATTAAAATATTAGTTAAAAGTATGGTAGATTTCGCCTCGTGTCTGACGCGCGTCTCTAATAATACACGTAGAAAAGTCCATAATTATATCTAACATACCACCCTTTGTAACATTATGGATGCAATAAATTTTTGAGTACTAGATTTCCGCCCGCGGCTTCACCCGCGTGAAATTTAGTTTGTCACAGATCGTCATAAATTATAGCTTATATGTTATTCTGGGTTTTAAACAATTGTTGGGAACCGATTGGTGGACCAACCTCTTTTTTATATTGTCTATGTTTTTTATACTTTTTTTATTACTTTTGATACCTTTTGTTTTTAGTATTGAAGTGTTGTTTTTTTGATAGCCGTTGTGGGCATTTGTTGCTGGAATACATCTTCATTTTAACCGAAGGTTTTTCTTATTTCCGCACGCCCGAGCGCACAGTGTGTTATGGGACTGTATAAACGGACATTCTCATTGATTTGATGAAACGTATAGAGCTCAGTTATACAAACATGATAGTAAAACTCCCGTTTGAAAATTCCACGTAGTTTTCGCGGTATCAAAATTCAAAGTTACCTATTTTTTTACTTCAAAATTATGCAAAAATATTCTCACTCGTTAACTAATAACATTGAATTCAGAATTGTTATAATACTTCATAGAGCTCTTAAAACTACACGTAATAAGCGTATTAAGTGCTTCGTAAACGCATTCAGTTAATTAGGAAAAATGATTTTAGTGATTTTTGTTTTTATTTTTTTTCTCAAATATACCTTAATATATGCAAACATTTTTAATTGCAAGATATAGTCTGATATTTAATCTAATTGTATAAAAAAAATCAGCTTTAAATTCCGTGATATATTTGAGGAAAATCAAATTGAAAATATGCGCCATATAGAATTGTAAATTTCCCATCACTTTTTAATAGCAATATTTCTTTTGGATGTTTAAATATCATCAGCTCGATTGTACCAAATTATTGTATTGACATTCGATTTACATAGGTTTCAAATCGATGAGAAAATTATTAAAGATAGGATAAATTCGACTTCCTAGATTTGTTTACATACTTTTTTAGTTAGTTACTTACATACAACTTAAGTTAATATAAGAGTGTTAAAAAAGAAAAAAGACTCGACTTGAGAACCTCCTCCTTTTTTTGAAGTCGGTTAAAAACAATGTGAATGTGACTTTTTAGAACCTTCAACACTATGCACATAACAGGCGGGATTTGAAACTTTTTAGACATGAATTATTCCTTCCAAAATTGTCGACCCTAGACTCGTAAAAATTTTATTAAGACGTTTTGTGTTTTTTCTCAAATATATCACGGAGTTTAAAGCTGATTTTATTAATACAATTAGATTAAATATCAGACTATATCTTGCAATTAAAAATGTTTGCATATATTAAGGTATAATTGAGAAAAAAAATAAAAACAAAAATCACTAAAATCATTTTTCCTTATTAACTGAATGCGTTTACGAAGCACTTAATACGCTTATTACGTGTAGTTTTAAGAGCTCTATGAAGTATTATAACAATTCTGAATTCAATGTTATTAGTTAACGAGTGAGAATATTTTTGCATAATTTTGAAGTAAAAAAATAGGTAACTTTGAATTTTGATACCGCGAAAACTACGTGGAATTTTCAAACGGGAGTTTTACTATCATGTTTGTATAACTGAGCTCTATACGTTTCATTAAATCAATGAGAATGTCCGTTTATACAGTCCCATAACACACTGTGGAGCGGCTGTCCGCAACATAGTTCGAGCCGGATCTACATTTAGCCCCGAACCGAAGGATTTTGGTAACTATGATAACGCGGAGCCGAGGTAAGTCCGCTGCGACAGCTTCCGCACATCAACCTGTAGAGGCGACTTCCACTGACCCTCATTCTGCCCACCATGCCATTGGGGAGGCGTCAGATCGCCATTCACAATCATCCCATCCTTCATCCCAATCTCGGCATTCTTTGAGAAGCACACACTCAGTCGTGGCGCAGCGCCTGTCGGCAGAGGCCCGACACGCTGCTGCAATCCTCGAGATCGAGGAAGAAAAAGAGGCGCGACAGGCTCGGTTAAGTCAGCTAAAGATAGACGCCCAAAATAGAGCTCTTGCTGCCGAGTTAGCAACATTGGAAGCAGCATCTTCCAAGGTGGCTTCGAATTCTTCGCATGCTAATTCTGTCCAATCTTGGCTTCACAGTTTGCCGGCCGAGTTCCCACCTTCCACTCAACCTCCAATCCCGGAAGCCGTGGGTCCTGTCATCCCGCAACCAGCTCCTCTTCCTCGCCCGCACGACCCTCAAGCTCCACATCGTGCGGAGAAGAACCGCAACAGCGCCGTTGAAGATTTGGCACGAGCTATAATGTCACTTGGTAATAAGCCCAGGATTTGTGACTTACCAATCTTCACGGGTAAGGCTACGGATTGGTTACCATTTAGGCACACCTACACGCAGACTTTTAGAGCATTTACGTCGTCGGAAAACCTAGCTCGGATCAGATCAGCCTTAAGAGGAGAGGCTGCACTTTCCGTCTCGGCATTGGCCTTAACAGCTACTGATCCTCAGGAACTTTTACGGGCACTAGAGGACCGTTTTGCTCGCCCTGAGTTCATTCTCTCTGAGGAACTTTCAGTGGTTAGGGCGCTACCTAGGTTGCACAGCGATTACAAGGATTTGAACCTCATTGCCTGTAGAGTGCAAGATTTAGTAGCTACAGTGAAACATTTAGACCGTAAAGAATATCTTTATTCACCCGATTTGTACAATTCACTTTTAGTTAAATTAACACCGCTTCTTCGCAGCCTGTGGATTCACTACGCAGCTAAACATTCCTCAAGCTGCACGAAGCTGGAGATGCTAGCAGACTTCTTGAGCGAGGAAGCGCGTTGTCACGCCCAGTTTGGCCTTCACTTCCAAATTCCCAGTGAACGTGTTGAACACACGAAACACAAACGTGTTGATTTTTGTCACAACACTTTTGTACACGATTCTGGAGTATGCGGTTTTTGTAACGGTAGACATGTTTTGGCTGATTGTCCTAAATTTAAAAACGTTTCCGCAGACGAAAGAATGATTTTTATTTGCAAATCTCGCCGATGTTTTTATTGTTTAGGTGAGAAACGTCATCTTTGGCGTAAATGTAAGCACGGTAATAATATCATACAGTATTATAACTTCATATAAACCGACGAAACGCGAGCTTTCCTTCGAATTTCAAATCTCGGAACGCGGTCGAAATCCAAAAGTTAGGGTTAGGGGTGTCGCGAATGTGCCGAACGGACGTCGATGGCCTAGCTAGTGTTGAAAATGACTAAGGTGATTGAATTTGACTACCGTCATTTACGGTCAAATTTGTCAAAAACAAGTTATTAACAGTCAAAAATGGTCATTTTCAGTCAGTTTGTTTTGAAATAAAAATTATATTGTGTTTTTATCCTATTCCATTCACAAAGTATTTTGTTTGTCTAAATAAAAAAAAATTACAATCACAAAACTAGATAGAAATTCTAAGTAGACAGATGTAATTAGAATGGGTACTGTATGGGCAGCCCTATCGCATGTTGTCATACCGTGACGTACCGCGGGGCTCTTGACATTTATTTCAAAAATATGGCCGAGTTGGAATACTGTATAGATAGTATTACCGTGATGTAAGTCTGGTCGATGTGACATTGACGGCTGTCAGTATTTTCATCATAAATTACTGCATGGTGCTATAGTCTATCCAATATAGCTTGATTAGAATGACAGCTGCCATCAAAAGTAACGACATAACTTTGTAGTAGCGATCAATGAGAGCTAAATATTGGCGGACAAGAAATAATTCACGTCTGACCTACAAACAATATTTTCGACGACAGTGCTTCCAATAAAAATATGAATTTCGTGTAAATGCAGCGTTAAATTACACCAATAAGTAGTAATTCGAAATTATAAAAATCAAGCTAGAGTATTAACGACGTCTCTACAAGGTTATCTCGAGTTACAAAAATGTTAGTGTTGGGACATATCGACAAATGTTATATTAAATTAAAACTATTTTTTTAACATATTTAACAAATTTTTTTTCTAACTAATTTTTTAACATATTTAAGTCAAGTTATACGTTTTTCTAAATGTTCACTATTAAAAACCAAAAAACATTTCATTCTTAAATAATCAAACGTCGGAAATCAATCACCGGTAATTTTTTGGGGATTCATAGCACCGTTGCTCTAGAAGAGATGCCCACCGCCCTCTAGCGAGAGGAAAAAACCACTGAAGAACACTGATGATAATGACTACGACTTAGGTTGTACACCCTTGACATGAATTTTAAATTTTACTGTCTTTCAATTTAAATCATAATTGTCATTTTTATGAATAAAGATTATGAAGAAAAATTGATTGCATTTTTTTATATCATTTTTTCGAAAACTTATCGATACATCTATGTGAACCGTACGAAACATACCCAGCACTAGTCACATTCGTTTGACAGCCGTCATTCTAATCAAGCTATGTTGGATAGACTATAACATGCCAGTTCGACAGACGTCAACGTCACACCAAAAAGTAACGTCTACGCCACAACAAAAAGTTCTCTCAACCGAAACTTATACTCCTTTGGAAAAATCCACATCGACTCAACCATCGAGTACAGTCGATAACAACTCTACTTATGCGAGTTCCCATGAACCGTTCGAGTCTCAGAAAGTTTTACTGAAGGTGTTACCGGTCATAGTTAGCGGTCCTTTAGGTGAGGTAGAGACGTTAGCTCTTTTGGATGACGGTTCCACAGCTACGTTAATTGACTCAGACATTGCTGATCGTTTGGGTTTGAGTGGACCAGAAGGTCGGGTACGTGTTCAAGGAGTAGGAGGAATGTCTAGGGAGGATAAAACTCGTTTTGTCAGTTTCAAAATTAAAGGAAAGCATACTTCCACTTCATACACAATTAATAATGCAAGAACTATAAAGAACTTGAACTTGTCTAAACAATCTGTTAATTATTCTGATATTTCAGAATGTGCACATCTGTCGGAGATTGCAAAAAAGATTTCATTTACTGAAGGTACCCCTACTATTTTAATAGGAGCAGGGGACTGGAATCTTTCTATTGCTCGTGAAGTCAAGTCAGGTTCGCGTGACCAACCAGTCGCGACTTTAACGCATTTGGGCTGGGTGGTACATGGCGCTAGCGCTAGCAATAGTAAGACCAAGCCAGTTGAGTTCATCAATCATCTAGACGTTGTTGAGGAATCTTCATTAGAGACTTTAGATTTTTTAGTTTGGGGGAATTTGAAATCAGAGGCACTCGGTGTGTCTAAACTCCCGCGATCATTTGGGTCTCAACACCAACGAGCTATTCGCCTTCTTGACGACCGTCTCTCGAGCGGTCAATTTGGAGATGTTTTAAGCTTTCGTCCTGAGTTCCCTGAGGAGGTTCCGTCCAGGTTGATCAAACGCGATACACCTTCCTATTTTATGCATTTGTTTGATCCGCTTGGCATTTTATCGCTACTTACTATTCACGGACGAATCCTCCTCCAGGCTACCTGGATAGCCAAGGTTGGCTGGGATGAGGCCTTACCCAGCGACCAGTTGAAGCTTTGGCGAAAAACTGAACCTTCGTCAGCTCTAAGTAAAGAATGCTTTCGAGAGTTTAATAACGTTGATAGCATTCATGTAACTGTAGATACGTCTATCCCGGTCGTAGCAGATTCGACGCGTTTTTCTGTTTGGCTGAGATTTGTGCGTGCTACTGCCCGTGTGCACCAATTTATCCAAATTCTAAGAAATCGAATAAATTCAAAATTAATTTCGACTCGTTTGGATATTCTTTTAAATCATCATTCACGACGTCCATCCTCACCTTGTCATTTCGTGAAACTTTTGAAGCCTCTTGAAGCTGAGGACTTGCTGAGGGCTGAGCAACATATATTCAGGAGTTACCAGAAGGAATCTTTCTCGGAGGAATATGAGGCGCTGCAGAGGTCTGCCCCAGTTGAAAAACAGAGCCGAATTTGGAAGTTCGCGCCGTATACGGACGACGAAGGCATTGTTCAACTCCGCGGTCGCATCGATACAGTGGAAGCTCCAGTTTCGACAAAGCGTCCCATGCTCCTGGATGGCCGAAATAGAACAGTACAGCTTATGTTAAGACATGATCACCAGAAAGCTGAGCATGACCAACCAAGACTCGTGATGAATGAAGTCCGTCAACGTTTTTGGGTGCTTCATCTGCGGGCCTCCATTCGATCCATCGTCCTACAGTGTGCCTGGTGCATTCTTAATAAAGCGAAAGCCATGTCTCCGCCCATTGAAGACCTACCTCCGGAGGGACAAGAGCATCACCGACGCCTTTTACGTACGAGGGGCTAGATTGCATGGGTCCAGTTCTCATCACAGCGGGCCAAAGGCATGAGAAACGTTGCACGATCGCACTCTTCACCTGCTTGACTGCGAGAGAGGTTAATTTGGAGCTGGTGGCCAGTTTATCGACAGACAGCGCGCTTATGGCGTTGGAGGCGTTTTATTGCACGACGCGGCGCTCCATTGAAGATTTTTCCCGACAATGGGACGGCTTTCGTCGGCGTTTCCAACATATTGAAGTCCATGGCAGAAACTGGAGCCAACCCTGGCATTTCTTGGTCCTTTCAACCGCCAGTGGCTCCGCACATGACGCCACGTAGAGACTGCCTTGTATGCCATGCTCTGAGAAAAGCAGAAGCTCTTATTAATAGCCGCCCACAGCCCACTGCAGAGATACCAGCCGACCCCGATTCATGCCATCTTAGGTGCTTCATTCATTCCCATTCCATCCAGGCTGATCCACCTGTCGGTGCACCCCTAGAGTAGTGTGGCTTCGTCACAGGAGGGGAGGATGTTGGGAACCGATTGGTGGACCAACCTCTTTTTTATATTGTCTATGTTTTTTATACTTTTTTTATTACTTTTGATACCTTTTGTTTTTAGTATTGAAGTGTTGTTTTTTTGATAGCCGTTGTGGGCATTTATTGCTGGAATACATCTTCATTTTAACCGAAGGTTTTTCTTATTTCCGCACGCCCGAGCGGCTGTTCGCAACAACAATAATACTGTAAAGTTTCATCAGATTCCGTTCAGTAGTTTTTGCGTGAAAGAGTAATAAACATCACTTCTCGCAAAGAATTATTGACCCTTTTAAGAGCGTTTACGCGAAGCGCGGCGTTTCAAGGGGCATCATTGGAAATGATTCGCGCGCGGCGTTTTTTTAATAGTTTTCAAATGTTTATAGCAAAACAATAACAATGAATTATATATCGTTTCAAAGTAAATATTTTAAAGAAGATGTTATTTTATTATATTAAGCTATTTTTATGTTGAATTAAAGAAGAATATTGGTGTAAAAATCACATTGATTTTTGGGTATTTCACGTTCTTTGAATTTGTGATTTCTTATTGTAAAACGCTTAAGTCTAAGAATTTTCTCAACTAACTATTTGCCTAAGGACTTATGCTATAGGATATAAATGTTTGTTATATCGTTTTCACAGTATTTTTATAAAAAATTCAGCTTGTAAACTGACGCTAAAGTGGAAATTTGAAAACCTGTGTGGACTTATCTTGATAGAATTCTTAAATACTATACTAATCGAAATATTTTCTCAACTAACTATTTAGACGACGAAATCGCCTAAATATTTATGCCTATAACATATTTGTAATGTAACTGGTTAATGATTGTAACGGGTTGAAAAAGTACTGTTTTTGCGCCAAACGGCGTAAACGCTCTTAATAAGAAAATCATATTATACATTAACTGAATATTTGACTGATACTTTGTAATATAATTTTGACATGATAGTTTTGTAAGCATTAAATTTATATTCTTAAAATTGACATTGAATTATTATGTTATGTAACTATTAATTTTTGTTTGTATCTTTATATGGGACTAATAATTTGTATGCCACTCATAGGCCAAACATAGAGCTCTACCCATTATATGTACCACCTGAATTCCACATTTACCTATGTTTTACAAATAAATGATTTGATTTGATTTGATCCAGACATCTAGACATCTAGACATCCAGACATCCAAACTTTCGCATTTATAATATTAGTAGGATTGAAGCACACACACAGTTCTTCTCAATATACGAGTAATAATATGTTTGTTGCAAAATAACATCTATTACGAGTACTATCAAATATTTTACCTTTGTCTGTATATTTTTGCTACAAAACATCACATTGTAACTGTATAACTTGCTACAATATTTACCTTGAACTACCGTTATGTATAAAATGCTGCTAGAGTATTGTTTTCAGAAATAATTCACGTACTTTCATCTCCATGAGAATGGTTAGTGGTTACAAACCTTCGCACTTTTGACAGTTTAAACGGAGAGTGTAAAATACTGTTCAATTTGGTCGAATTTACGGTTCCAATATCGGAACTATGGTTTAGTATTCAGGCAGACGAATCGCAGGAGCGCCACCTGTTCGCAGTATGAATAATTTATTTGTGCTAGCAATCTCTTTGTGGAATTAAGCTTCAACCACACCAACGCTTGCAGATCGCCATCGCCGGCGCGATCATAGGCCAATGACGGGTCGCGGGGACTGTCATGATCACGTCAAGTCTGATCGCCATCGCTGCACGCCGGCTGATCGCGTGTAATCGCGTTGGTTTGGCTGAACCTTTAGTTCGGTTCTCTAAAACGGTAAATATAGTATTGGATGCAGTTGGATAATTTTCGCTATCTGCAGGATAATCAAGGTATGACGTTTAAAATCTTTGTCTTAAGTGAGTATAGACTAGCTAGAGCATTTTTACTTGTAACAGAACAACGAGCCGCTCTATGATATTATGTTCTAATGTATCTACTTTTCACAAACCAAACGTCGTATAATTTACCTGTACCTATTGTACAGTCGACAGCACGTCAAAACGTAAACACTGTGGTATCTTACGTAGTTGCGATAGGGGCGACTTTGCAACGAAAATGTATAGTCTGGTGTGCTGTCGACTGTACCATTTGTAAAAACGTTACATTACAGAAATGCTCAAGTTTATACTCACCTTTACTATCACAGAGATGACAGACCGAAGGTATCGGTGGAGAGTCGACTGGTTATTTAATTGTTATTATACAGGGTGTTTGGCGGAAGGTTAGACAAACTTCGTGGGTGTATAGATAAGGACGTCGCGGGCACAACTAGTTCGTTTATAAACATTTTTGTGCCTGACTGTACATTTAATTAAAAATTACTTCAAATCAAATTTCACTGACCGGGGGCGTCGACCACGGGTGCGTCGAACACTGGGGGACTCGGCCACGGACCCGTATTTCTTCGGATTTAAAATTTTTAAGTAAACATAGATTGTTTTATAATTAGTGTTAAATTCACATTTGAATTTGATTTCATGATTTTACGTTTACATTAGGTTACGTCCAATAGACGTGTTGACACCACCAATCAATTGACGTACTTTTTAAAACTTTCAAAGCGAGATCCCATACATTTTGTATGACAATGCAAGCAAGTGACGTCACTGTAAATCAAATTAATTAAGTTTTCAATCTTAATTTACAGGTTATTTAAATTTAATTAAGTTGACCAGAATGAAGTGTCTTTTTTTTTTAATTTGAGATTTAGAATTATTGGGGAAGGATGTCAAAATAGTCTTGCGTTCATATACCTTCCTGTTCCCAACTTTATCTTACTTAATCGTACCTTTTCCTTGAATGGCGATTCAGAATCGCGATAAATAAGTATATTTACCCTCAGGGTGTAAAGCGTAAGCGGTCCTAAATACATAGCGGGTACATAAAAATGAATGGAGCACTTTCAGCGACATTTTTTCGGTATCTCCTTTTATAAGTCTGCGAAAAGAATATTGTAGGTCAACGCTCAGTAAAAAGCAATGGTTTACTTGTAGAGTGATAGCCCTGATACTCATGATGGTCATATTGGGCGTTAAACCAACAGAAACAAAAAGTACACTAAATTAAAGCTTAATACTAGTACTTCATTTCATAGTATGACAACAATCCTGAAATACGCGGGGATACGCAGATAGAGGTCATGGAATATGCAAAGTTTCCATAGTATTTCACATCACATTAGGGTAATAAAGATAGTATTAGGTCAATTAGATAGCTTGTGTCGATAATATTGGTAGTATTGTATCATATCTTACTATCGATTCTATCGATTAAGTAAGTATGTATACCAAATAAATCATAATCGATTATTCGATTGCAATAATCGATTATATTGCTAAAAATAAGGAATGAAACTCAAATGATAATGATGATGGTAGGTAATTAATAAAATCGATTAATCGAATTGTTAATCGATAAATTGTTATTTAGCAATATCGATTAAAAATCGATCCGTGATCGATTATGCGACAACACTACAGCTTAACTGGTGGAAATTCCATTGTAACATGACTGTGTTCATGTCATTTCTATAAATTGTACCTAGGTGTGGTCCTACGCACATAATGTAGAACATGTTATATTAAGTATACCATTTTTTGGCCCCACTGCTTAACTGTTGGACATAATAATTGATAAATAACTTATTGTATCAATGTAGGTTTATTATTTCATAATCTTTTTTGTATGCGCAATAATGCACCTATAACTATTAGGTATACATTATGTCAATTTCCAAGCAAACCCGGGAGTTATTGGTAGTTATTTATATGAAAATATATTTCTAATACCAAGTCCTAACAAATAATAGTAGTTACATTTCTGTTGGTTTTACGCCCAGATTTCATAGAAAAGTGCCCATCATCCTTTGGTTCAGAATTGAGGATGATTTTAAACAATACAATGCCATCTAGTATGGCTTTCTTCTGTAAAAATATTTAAATTCTTTACAATTTCAATGGAAATTTTATTGTTATTTCGGCTCTATTGCCAGCGGCGTTTGTACACCAAATTAAACTTATTATATTTTCCAATTGCTTTTTATGGTCCATCTGTTAATTTTATTTTTGCCTTTAATAAATTCATTCATAATTTAAGAGTTTTGCTCCTGCCACTGGACTTGACATTTCATTTTAGACTCTGCCAGTACCTTTAAGTCCCTATAAGTCCTTAGAAGATCTGGTGAAGGTCGCGGGAAGTACCCTGGATGCGGGCGATGCAGGACCGGTCGTTGTGGAATACTTAGGGGAGGCATTTGTCCAGCAGTGGACGTCATTTGGCTGAAACGAACGAACAAACGAAAAACAATGCTGTTTTGTTTTAGTCAATTGGTTGAGTGTATTGACCGAAATGGCTCATTTGTTTCATAACGTAAAAATAAACGCTGCTAATAAAATAATGCTAAACTCTTTCCACTCCATTCATATCCAGCTGAGCTCCCAGTTTGTACTTTGTATAGACGACAGCACGTCAAACAAAACACTGTGGGATCTTACATACTTGTGATAAGACCGATTTTGCAACAACAAAAGTACAGTGTAATGTGCTGTCGTCTATACTTACTTTTTTCTCAACAATCACTTTGATAAGGGTCAGAGTAATTATTATGATTTGCCAAAACATGTGGTAATTCTCACGTTATCCTCTTTTTCCTTGGCGTGTTACTCTTACTGAATTATTCGAGGAAGTTAATTTGGGCTGTATTAATATTGTTTTCCTCAATCTTTATTTCTTCCGACTTTGTTTTGGGAAAACATTTCAAGAATATATGCAATCTGTTTAATAATAAAGTGGTAATCGAAAATATAAGTGACCACATTTTATACAAAAACATTAGTATTTTTAATTGTGCATAGAATTAAGATTTACTCATATGCCGATTTTCCTCAAAATTGGAATACTCTTATCTATCGTGTGTTGTTATATCCCTTCCTGTAAACATAAACAAGTTTGTTTTACTTGCAGAGCTTCCAATAATATTGTTCCTACAAATTATTCAGTAGGGGAGTTCACATGAACATAACTTTCCGGATCCATAGCAGGAATCATGTTTGAAAACAATCTTAAGATCGGGTTCGGTAAACACTAGATGGTTCTATTGATATTTTCCCAAAAATGGTGCAACTCAACCTTATGAGTTGCACCATCTTACTTTAACTTTGACAAACGTTAAAATATGGTGGTGCAATTCAGCCTCAATATTTTACTGTACTTAGTGCGCGGCCAATGGGCCGAGTGCCAAGGCCATGGCTGTCAACTGAAAAATGACAGATGTCAGTCATGGCCACTCCATTATTGTTGTTGTGATTTTCTTGTGATTTATTTATTGGAATTTCTATCAAAGCGACGGGTAAGTTTATATTTTAATTTTAATATAGGTAAATGTGATAACAGTAAGCATTAAATTATAACATAATAGGTAAATTTCCCAATGTTAAAAATTATGGCTCACAAGCAGCGTTGCCAGTTTTTTTTTTCGCCAAGTCGGGACTTTGGTACTTTTTGAGTGAAAATAGCGGGATTCATCCGTCAGAAGCGGGACATAGTAAAAAAACGTATACAGGGTGGCCAAAACAGTGAGGTCTAAAAGAAAAATTTAGATTCCTTACATCAAGGTGTACCTAAATCACCCCCATGTATGTAATACGATTGTGCTTAGTTTAGGAGATAGAGTTAATTTTGTGATATTTTAAAATTTTGTGACCTAGTAGGCTTTAAACATTTTTATCTTTTTTTCGGGGTGACTTTTCTCAGATTTCTTTTTTTCGACAGATTTGTTATTAATTGCAGATGTTTGAAAAAAATAATCACCTTCCTATCTTTGATTCAAGATACAAAAGTTTTGCTCGAAACATTTAAATTATGCTTTTATCAGAACACTATCAAATTTTCAACTTAAAAGTTTAAGTAAAAAATAGAACTTCCATAGGTCCAAAACCATTTTAAAAACTGCGCCGTTTCCTGAACATTCATAATAATACAAAAAAACATGTACTTAATGGGCCACTATTTCCTGTAATCGGTCCACTAAAGTGGTAAGTCGGAGATTCCGTTACATGTTTTTGACTTTCTTAGAGTGAATTAATATTGGAAATCCTCTAAGTTTACATTACGTAGAACAGATTTAGAGCAGTAACTGGACAGAACATGTTTTTATTCTCAACGAGGAAGCTCTTGCCCTTCATGACATGACAGTAATAGTAAAATGTATAATCAAAGGTTTTCAAATATTTATCTTATTATTTGACTTAAAATTACGTTTACGTGACAATAGATAGCAAAAGTAGCCATAGAAAATGTATTTTAACAAAAAAATAATATTTTAAATCAGATTTACTCTATCGTTAAATTCGTCTTTTGAATAAAAAAAGAAAAAAAAATCGAAATTAAAAAAAGTTTTATTCTTTAGAATAATATTATGGCGTTTCAAACAATAGTCTGGTGAAGTGAGTGTCTCTCTCCGAAAAGCGGGACCGAGCCTGTCCCGCGCGGGACATTTAAATTTGATTTAAAAATCGGGACGTCCCGCCAAAATCGGGACGTCTGGCAACGCTGCTCACAAGGCACATAGAGGCCAGTACCAGTACGTAGATACTCATAATGGCGGTTTGATCTACTTTCAAACTGGTCCGAGCGCACGCCTGGATGAGAGTTAAAAAGTTAAACACGCCTCGGAAAATGTAATAAAGTAACGTAAATCCTTTCGCTTATACAAATAGTTGATTATGCACAATAAAAGAAAAAAAAGGTTTTCAAACCTAAAAATGTACCTACTTGAAAAAACAAGAGTACATTTATGTTTCTTTTATAAGTAAATAAAAGCTGAGAAACTTATTAGTAACCTGTGGCTGAAACTTAATAAAGAAAAACGTAATAATAATATTGTAGTTGCATTTTCTAAGAGGGCGTTTGCGAGAAGGATATCATATTAAAAGCCAAGCCAGGTGGAATTTTAAACCTCCGTAGGCTACTGCCGAGCGAAAATAGAAAATAATATGAGGGGAATGAATTTATACACCACATTTTCTTTTCCAAGACTACCTATTTCATATTATTCTAATTTAACAGAAAATGACTTCAGCGTACGCAAATACGATGTCTTTGATTTTGACATGTAAGTTAACCTAGTAGTGACTAGTACAATTTCCATAAAAATGTTAATGTAAAGTTACCTAGACAATTGGAAAATACATAGTTTTTGCGCGTACGAAATTACACGGCTAGTACCTATGAAAACAAAAAAGTTAAATGTAAATACCTATTTCTTATTAGTTCACTAATCTTATACTTGGCGTTTCCTAACATTTCCTTAATGCCCTGGACAATTGTGTGACAGAAAAGTTAGTCGCCGATTCCAACTATTGGACAACTAGTAACGTATTTAGGAAGTTTTGGGATCTCACGTAATTTGATCAAAACTCCTAATTCGCATGTTTAGACCTATAACAAATAAGAGACGTTTTCTCACGGGACGTGTCAGACCATTAGTCTATTTTTGTGAAAAAACAGACTTACGCCCGTATTCACAAACATTACTATTAGGTCTCACAGTGTGCGTGGACGCACAGGGTCACACACGAACCAATCACAGAGCTCTATTCAACGCTGTGCTTTCGATTTGCTGCTGGACTTAAGCAAGCATCGTTTGTAAATATGGGAGTTACCCTTCTAACGCCAAAAATTAAAAAAAAATATCACCCTGAAGCAGTTATACTTACATAAATATTTATCAATATGACTTTTAACTATCTCTTTTAAAAGCTATCCAGGCATTTCTACAAGCAGTAACAAAAGCATTTAAAACATTCTTTACATGTCTGGAGAGATTGTCTTAAGTTCGTGGCAGACGAGCGACATCGTTCGTTCGTTTCAGCCAAATGACGTCCACTGCTGGAAAAAGGCCTCCTCCAAAGATTTCTACAACGGCCGGTCCTGCGCTTTCCGCATCAGGTAGTTCCCGCGACCCTCACCAAGTCGTCGGTTCATCTAGTAGGCCCACACTTAAGACGAGCGGCTTAGTATGTTCATGATTTGACAACGTGATTAACACCTAATTGCCATGCAGTATAGATAGTATGAAATCGACACGAGACACCAAAATCACCATGTCTGCTGTACCCTTAAATTCCCCTATAAATGAAAACTATTTAGCAATCTCCAAGTTCAGTGTTTAGTTGTAGGTAACCAAAGATTAAAGTGGATCCGGCGAGCGAAGTTCTCGTAGTGTGAGGAATGTTCTGAGCTTCATTAGCTGTATAGTTAGTTGTAATTATTGTGCGCCTTGTTGGTAATTCTGGTAGAATTTGGGCCTGGCATTGGCCCCGAAGCAGAACAACTACTAAAATATCGGAGACTAGCGGCCCGCCTCGGCTTCGCACGGATATAGAAGTGCCTCATAATCATCATTATCTCAGCCATAGTATGTCCACTGCTGAACATAGGCCTCCCCCAATGCTTTCCATGTTGCCCAGTTGGTAGCGGCCCTCGTCCAGCGCCTTCCTGCTACTTTTATGATGTCGTCGGTCCACCTTGTGGGTGGAGTACCTATTTAACAGAAAAATAAAATATTATAAATTAAAAAGATGCCGTTGCTATGTAGCTGATGGCTGTGTACATCAGAAAAAAATAAAAGTCTTATCGGAGATTATTACGGAAAAATATAAGATTCTTTGAATAAATAAATTAGGTTTTTAGTCCGCCATATTATTTCCTCAGAATACGGAACAAACCAGAAACCGTCAACGGGCGTAAATGTGTATTCATATAAAGTACTCCAAATCGCACTACTTTGACTTTAGAGCAATCAGTCAATGGCCGGCGCGCGCATTGTTTACATATCCGTCAGATTGACACTTTATAATTAAATTATGCCGTCTTGTGCCGTTCCAACATGTAAGAATGCTACTGGAATTACGAAGAAAGTGCATGGGATCATGTTTTATCCGTAAGTAGCACATTTCCAATTCATTTTAATTAAATAATAATTTTCAAAAAAAATCACGGTTGTATTTTGTAAGTGTTGCCACAGGTCAACGGAATATTTTACCCTACTTTTTTATATTGAATTACATTTGTCTACTTATAAAAAATTCACGCGTTAATTTTGTTAGCGTTACCACAGAATAATGGAATATTTTCCCCATCCTTTTTGTTTTAATTAGTTTTTAGTGTAATTTCATCCATGACATGACAACCTGATTAATTAAATTATAAGTGCCACTTGTGGTCTAAACTGAATAAATATTTTTGATTTTGATTTGATTTCAATATATTGAATTAATTTATAATATTACTCCCTAATAATGAGGAGATAATAAATTACTATCGTGAATTTCATACTTTCCCATTTATTCAAAAGTAAGGCATTGGTATCAACAGATCAGCAGCAGCAATATTTGTATATTTAATAATAATTTTAAGTAATTAATTATTGCTTACATACTTACTCTGATTTTTTTTCAGGATACACAGCCAGAGTTGCCTCGCAATCAAATTTAAGTATTGGTGATGTTTTTGATTTGGATTCTGTTTTTGACTCCAAGAAAAGTTAAACTAAAAGCACTACTGCGCCGTAAACATATGTTTTGTTGTCGATATGTTTACATAATAAAGAACCTTAAGTTTCTTTTTTGTTTTACTTGGCATTCTAAAATTTATATTCGACTTTTGTAATTGACTTTTAAATAACATATTATACCTACATAAAATATAGTACATATATTACACTATTTAATAGAAATAAATAATCATCTTACACTTAGTTACTTCGGAGTAAAAATTAAATTCATAGGTAGGTAGGTACTATCTATGCCTATGGCCAGTCATGTCGTCTCGTTCTATCGCAAAGAATCACCATTTGATAAGAGCGAGAGCAAAAACGGAAATGGATAGTTAACACTGGCCGTGTGTACTTATTTCACTTACTTATTTTTTACTTGTTTAACATCTCTTTAAAAAATTACATAATTTTACCCCAAAAATGGGGGTGTCACACGGCGCTAGTAACACTAAAGGGGGTAGAGGGGCGCGGGAGGGGAAGTATTTTGGACACAAGTTGCCGCGTAGAAATGTTATCGAACACTCCTTCTGGTTTGTTCTGTATTCTGAGATTATTTCATAATTCACACATTACTGGGTGCTCTATGTTAGTACGATGTTCGCCGGGTTAGCTATAAGTAAGCAATAATATTTTTTATCAATTCCATTACTAAAGTAGCCCCAATCTAAGCAAGAACTTGCATTATGTCGACTGAGATTCATAATACGCTAGGTTTTTAATAGTCAAAGCCTTAAAAGGCTTCGGTCAGGCATAGTTTCTATGGGAAGGAATCATGAACGGATCTGCATGCCGCTCTTTGCGAGTGTATTTTTAATCAAACTTTCATCACATCCAATATTCTTGGAATAGAAGCCTGAAGCTATATCCATGTGTAGCACAGGGCTGCCAAAATTGTACCGAAATAATCATTGAAATATGTCCATCATCTCACAGTTATTATTTTTAGTAATTACCATTGAATACTTCTTTAGATAGTAATAACCCATGTAAAGTTATACTCTTTGAAGTGTAAACGGTTATGATGCCATGGATCATCGTGCTCGAACTATTACCAGTTAATAAGAAAGTAGCACAGCTGGCTATGGATAAGGGTTAATTCGAAGTGAAAACAGAACTGAACTATTTAAGTAAAAACAGTTAGTGGCAGCCCTGTAAGATGATATGGTGTGTATTACCTACCGGTATATCCGTATTCAATGAAAATCCGACTGTAGCTTCTGAAAATATTATCTACTGAAGTCGCTCGTTGTTTCAATTTGTTCTTTTCAAGATAATAATAATCGGGGATAAAAGTTCTTATCTGATGTACCTAGTGTAAATACATTACATCATGCTTTTGATACAAAAATATAAACTCTTAAAGAACATACCGTGTTTTTTGACTTGTTTATGCTTAGAAAACTTTTTTTTCCGAGCAGCTAATTTCTTATTTTATATATTAAGTTTATTCCTTTTTTTTATTCCATTAACCTTTTCTTGAGGTAATTTCCTTTTGTGTTTGATGAATGCTGTAACTAACACAAATATGCAACAGCTTGTGAGAATAATGAATAATTTTCACAGCCAGTAAATATTTATCGTTTTTTCCGTGTTAGTGGATTATGCAGTACACAGGGTTATATCCCCGGGATCATAGTGCAGTGAGGTGTTGACCTGATTATGCTCGTGCGTGTAATTAGCGCGTACGGGGAACTCATTAGCCTTTACTAGGTACTGGTTGATATTTTGAGTCGTTAATCATTGAACTAGCGATATACGCTTTTGGGATTTCGAGCAAGAACATGCTATTTGATTGAGCGTTACGACAAGTGAATGTGAAAGCTTATTTATGACAAGGCTTCGCTTGTCTTCATCTATTGTATATTGTAGCTGATAGACAGCTAACAGGTTCAGGATTTGTAAGCCTTTAGAACTCATGGAGCGGTGATTTCCGCGTTCGTGAACACAGCAGTATTTTATTCAGGCTATATTCGCGTTCGTTCACTAACAACATCTAACAAAGTATTTTTTGGTACTTTACCAATAACAACAGTATATTGCAATGGATGCCTTTTTTAGTTTGTCAGCCGTTTTGACTTTGAAAAATTTTCCTTTTGGAGAATTAGAAAAAACACTAGTCCCATCATCGTTTCAGCTAAAGGACGTCCACTGCTGGACAATGGTTTTCCCCAAGTATTTCCACAACAACCAGTCCCGCATTGGCCGCATCTAAGTGCTTACTGCAACCTTCACTCCATCGAGTGAGAAGCCTGCTCACATGCATCACATGCTTTTTCCAGTCCGAGATCACTTGAGAACTTTTCTGCACCAAATACAACCGATCAAAGAACCACACACTTTTGTTTACACGGTTTCAATGCCTCGGTAGTTACTGCAAAATCCGCAAAATCATCCGGTTGGTGATTTAAGTAAAAGCGGTCTTTGAAAGAGAAAAAATAACAATGGCTTTACATATGAATGCGATAAATTGAAACGACAGATAAAATAAAAGTGACTGAATTTATCCGACTGTTTGCTTGTAACAAAAGGGTTGTTATTAGGTATTTTGTGCTTATAAAAGGCTCTGGTGAAAAATCACTGAAAACATTTAAGCCGTGTCAAAAACGCTGACACAGGCGTTAACCACTGAATGAAATCTTTTATTTTTCTGCTTTTGTGGATTTGTAAATGTAACAATTGGGCCGTACTACAAAAAAGTAAAGGAACCCTAGTTTTAAATGACTGGTTATTTTCACGAGTATTTTCTTTAGGGTACAAAATTAATTTTCATAGACACGCCTAAAGCGAGCGGCTGGAAAATAATAACTTAGGTTCGTAACCTTTGGGAGAAGTAGTCAGTAGATTTTCAGTGAGTGGATTACGACTACGTTCATTCTAAGAATTGGTTCTCTCTCATCTACTTTCCTTGAATTATTGGTGATATTAATATAAATGAATAGACTGCAGCTGTTTGCTAATTGGAACTGCAAATAACACGTGCAGCTATCGCCAACTATGGTTGCAATACTATTGCAATAGTATACTGCACTGCAGTGTACTGCCGCGAAGCAGTATTTCACAGAAATACATCGCTAGACGTTACTAAGCTATTGGCAGTTCAAGTTGGAAGCTCGACTCGGAATACTAGGAATAGATACTCCAAATTACTCCTGTGTAGAGATGTAAATTGACCGAATCTGACCGGTCACGATGGTCAAAAACCATAAATGACCGATCATTTATTGTCAAGTTCAGTCAATTTGACTCAAATATTACTGTAATAATTAATTATTTAGGTACCCAATTTGATCAAGATTTTGTAGACTTTTTTATCAATCACAAAATATAAGAAAAACTTAAAAAGTACTAGACTATTACTAAAGTCAAATTGACCGAAATTGACCGAAAATGAACGTTTTTGAGTTTTTTGACCATTTTTGACCAAATTGACCGTAAATGACGGGCAATCAAATTCAGCCGCTTTAGTCATTTTCAACACTACTCCTGCGTATTTCTAGGAATGTATCAGTACTTACCAGTTACTAAGGTATTCCAAATACAAAGGTACTAGCAAGTCTTTCCACAAATATAACCTATCGAGTTCTTTTCTTCACTAGTTCGTACTTCGAGCATTTAGTAGGGTTCCTTTTTTAGGGAAAAGGGGACATTTACACTTGATTTACACAAAATTGGAAAGGGATTTTGAGTCAGCACCACCAGTTCATCGGGCTTGCTAATCTTTTTGTTTGCTCTGGTACTATATTCAACCTCGCTCCGAACATTCTTATCTCCCAACCCTATGACAAAGCAATATAGTTCAAAGTAGGTATAATTTTAATGTCCTTAGCTATCGATAAAACGATTGCGATCGAGTAATCATTCGATTAATATAAATGAAATAATATAGCTTGACCTTTTCCGATATTGCCTCATTGGGTTTTGTAAATAAGGTTGATTTGGGTGTGGGTATCGGTAAGTGATATTAAGTTTCCAAGTAACAGAGTCTATTTATAGGAATTTTATCTCGTAGAGTAATTTAAAATAAGATAAAGTCAGATTTAGACATCTGCAACCTATTGATAAAGGTACAAAAATAAATTCTTAAAAGATTGCATAACCTGACCGTAAATATAAAATAACAAGATTTAGGTACATTGATAATGTTAATAATAATAATAGTTACTAGTTACTTGTAAGACGCAAGTTTTTTTGCAATCTGCAATATTTTTAAAGATTCTAATATTATGTAGCATTGGAATAAAATACATTTCATTCGGACTATTTAAAGATGTGGCCTGTCGTCGTAATAGAAAAGCATTGCATGGCGTAGCTAAAGGAGGTCGGATATAAGATTATAGGAACTCGACTCTACCGCAGACCATAATGCAGAAGCTCTACAAAAGGGAAAAATTGTTAAAATGTCGGTCTACCCATTTTTTTTAAGTCAAAGCAGTGAATTAATATCCTTATGTTAATTAATATTATGTATTCTAGCAAATAAATTATTTAATTTGAATTTGAATTCCTCCTTTGTTAAGAAGATCTTCATAATTCATTAATTGGTTCCTTTTAACAAAAATCTTGGAAATGTTCGTATTTAAAGTTTGTACGAATTAGCTTGTTTGAATTTCGTGAATAATAAAAAAAATAAAGATTTACATTTACAATTTAAATGTAACTTAAGTGGCTGATACTTACATTTATGTCTATCATAGGTATTTGATTAATATCATCATTAACGTTTGAAAGGTTTATTTAGAGCTGGTCTACTGAGCCTACCTATCATATACTTCGGAACTAAGCTGACGTGCGTCGAGTTAACCGGCGCGTTGAATATGTTTGCGATATTCACTTTCTATCACAATATGTGCCGTAAGCTGAACCAATATTGTGAGGATCACCTACTCTTCAGTGGCCTTTCTATTTGCTTCCTTGAATGCTTTCTGTGTGAAATTCACCTAAGCATAAATTGCGAATCTCATTTTTGTTGATTCGGTAAAAGAAATGTGGGTTGTTTATTTTAGTTCACAGTATTTGAGGAGGCAAGTGCGCTCGTTGAGTCGAATGAGCATTTGATTTGCAAAAAATGCCGAGCTGGCGCCATGTTAGCTCAAATGGCCGGAATTCCGCCATTTGCCTATGGTTGCATTTGCGTAAAATGAAAAGTTCAGACTTCATTTTCTGGCCATGTTTGGTATTGTAGCTCTATGGTTTTACTGAAATTCAAATGTAGGTTAGTTCAATTCTTCGAAATACTGTGACATTTGCACAGATCTCTCTAGGGTCTCATAAATAATGCAGTTTCATCTCATGCACTCAGCAGTCTCATAAGCTTTGTTATAATATGGCAACGTTTAAACAAGTTTAGAAGCTTTGCTATATAATTCGACAGAAGATAGTTCTATGTAGATGTCCGATGATAAATAATTTATGCTAAATGGACTGTTCAGTTGTCAGCCAACATTGTCAGTACCCTCTCTCTCCAATCCTTTGTGATAGAGTTTGCAAATTAGACTGTCATAACGCATTAATTCGTTCTATCTAAAATAATGTGATACTGATCGCAAATTTATTCAATTCTGCTATGAAATATGCATGGTAATGGATTTAACTTCAATTTTATCGGTTTAAACATGCATGAGCAGATTGAGCAGTGAGCCACACTAATCCACTAGTTTGTTGCTTTTAATTACTGCCATTTTGTTTCCATTGCTGCTCTGTGATAATAATAAAATATTTGTGTTGTCTACAAAATTTGTCCTTATTTGAATAAGGCCTGATTTTTCAATAGCCGGATAACTTTTAACTGAAGAATAAATTTGGCATATTGACAGTTTCAGTATGGGAAATATGTCAAAATGACAAGGTTATTCTTCAGATAAAAGATATCTGACGAATGAAAAATCAGCCCTAAAGTAAATACGAATTAACTTATTACTGTATAAAATAAAGCCTACGTAAGTATAGGTAAGTTGGTTTTAAAAAAGTAAGGATAGTAATCATAGTAATTATTATGAATACGCAAACTAAGCAAAATTGATTGCCTTTGTAATAACTTGGTTCATTGTTCAAACGTAGTTTAACAGAAAAATAGAGTCATCGGATTGCCAGGTTACGTAACTTTAAATATGTTGAGGTGCAAAAAGGACAATGGGCAAAATGGTACCCGGCTCCAATAGATATGCTTCTAGTGTCGTTTGAAAGGTCTTACCAAGACGAACAACTTTTACTATGGCCACCAGCCTCAGATCTGGTTGTGTTCGAAGATAAACATACTTTTTTGCAAATTGGTACCCGGCTCCAATAGTTATGTTTGTAGTGTCATTTGAAAGGTCTTACCAAGACGAACAACGTTTACTATGGCCACCAGCCTCAGATCTGGTTGCGTTCGAAGATAAACATACTTTTTGTGTAACCGAAGTATCATACGTGTCCATTTTATGGTACTTAGGTTTTGCGAGGCATGAAGGGTTTACTGATCCAGCATCCTTCCTTAACTCTATAATTATTGATAGAGATAATTGTGAAATAAATGTTTTTATTTGAAGAACTACTACCCCCTTATTTAAAAAAGTTATACCTAGGATGAACCTTGGATTAAAATGACATTTCCATACCAAATGACAATTTAAATCAGATTCAACTAGTGTGTAACTTTTATTAATAAAGGGGTTGGAGTTTTATTATTTCTTAAGGGTTTTATTATGGGTTGCTAAAGCGAATATACCCACAAGACCCAATAAGTCCACCCACAAGAAGGACCGACGACCTTATAAAGGTAGCGGGAAGGCGCTGTATGCAGGCCGCCACCAACCGGCCATTGTGGAAATCATTGGGGGAGGCCTATGTTCAACTGGACGTCTTATGGCTAAAATGATCATGATGATGATGATGAAAGCGAATAAAGGGCTAATAGCTTGGGTAGTTCATCTTAGGTATAATCCTTTCCTTTTCAAGGCTTCTTTTAGTTATATTAATAGATTGTAGTCATAGTACACACTCGTATACATGGATGATTGTGTTATACTTTCATTATAATACTTAGTGGAATTACTGCTTTCAAAACGTGAATTAGAACTGGCCCCATAGCAGACATTTTTATACATCTAAAGGCCTTTTGAAATATATATTGGTTATGGCTATTGGAGCGGGTACCACTTTCCATACATTTGTGCCCATCATCCTTACAATAATCTTTTAAGTAAAGACGTTGACAAATTGATGTTTGTATAAAAAGTTTTGATCGGTTTTTACCAAGTTCTGGACTGGTCACCGAAAACTTTCGTTCCTTAGGTCTTGAATTTAAAGCAGCTTTAAGATTTATCACAAGTCCATAAGTTTAGCTAGGCGCATTGAATTTTAGGTAGTTTAATGTCACAATCTTTATGAGTTTTTACAGGCTTTCATAAGTCCTATTTTCTTTGATGTGCAATATTGAGTATCTATCTATCCCTCTATAATCTATAAAATGGCACATTAGGTAGTTCATAGTGAAAATATTACTCTTAGGCTGAGTTGCACCACCTAACTTTGACCGTAACTATAACGATAGCCGGTGTTTTCTACAGGGTGACTGGAACTGAACCCGCCATAGCTAATACGCGTATAGAGGAGGTCATTTGCTAGTTATTGAACCCTACTTTCAATGGCTAAAGTTTTATAGTTTAGGAGATATGTAAATTTTTATACCTTTTTCAGATTTTTCCGAAATTTGACCTAAAAACTGCTTCAATTTTTTTTCTCGGATGATTTAAAAAAAAAAAGAAAGAAGTTACGAAAAAAGTATAAAAAATTACATATCTCCTAAACTATAAAACTTTAGTCATAGAAAGTACGAGTAAGGTTCAATAATTAGCAAATGACCTCCTCTATACGCGTATTAGCTATGGCGGGTTCAGTTCCAGTCACCCTGTATATGGAGTTTGACAGATTTTTGATGTAATTTGTCAAAGTTAAAGTCAGATGGTGCAACCCAGCCTTAGAATAATATACATCATCTAAATTCCACGGACAAAAACAATGTATTTTTTTTTAAATCGAGTGGTGAGGTTGGTTGGTTTTAAATTAGTTTGGTATTAACGTAGAAGTCTTCGTCCTCGGGGACAATCTTGAATAGAATTTGAGTTCCTTGCTTCCAGACTACAAATATATCGAGATTGTCTGACGCGTATCTGAGAATTTATTTCAAGCACCTGATTTTTTCGCCATTCCCATTACATTTTCAAGAATAAAAGGTGAAAATTATAAACGTGTAATATTCGTTACAGAACCACGTATTCGGAGTCGAACGTGACAATTTGAGGACATCGAAGATGGCTGCCGTTGTCAGACTTCGATTATTTCTAACAAGGGTCGCCGCGGCTCACGGGTAAGCATGTTAGGCCTAAGAAATGTGTTCGGAATTTGTAATATTTAGTGGATCTTAGTTTCCAATATTATTTTAACCCTCTGTAGCTTTACCATGGATTTACATTATCTGTAAGCGCTAGCGAGAGCGTAAAAATTCTATGGGGATTTTAGTTCTTGAAAGTAAGCGCTAAAGTACGCTTTACAATCTGTCATATAAACTGTCTTGTTTTTTACGCAGTTGCTAGTGAGTAAGTTTAATTTGAATTCATGGTAAGCACACAGAAGTCTGAATTCGTACACGTGGAGCGAACAAGAAGAGCGGAATGATATTAGATCCTTAACTTCGAACTCCTCTAATTACTTATTTCTGATTAATTTAGTCCGGGCACAATAATTCTGTTGAAGCGCCTGTTAGTTATTGTATTTTGACTATACGCACATAATTGTTTTCATATTACTTACTTTCACGTATAGGTACTTAATAACTTAATAGGTAACTGACCGTGTCGTACTTTGCTCTTACTCCCGTAAACACTATATTACGGGAATTATTAATTGGATCAATAATTGACATGGAACCAAAAGTAAAATTATTAATTTATTGATTAGTACTACTAGTACTTGAAGTTCAGTGTCTATAATAGAATTTCAAAAGCTTTTGTTTACATTTTGTAAACAATGTTGTTTATCAGAAATACGAATATAGTCAAATATAGACAAACCTTTATTAGTGCAAATTAGATCGTATCCCAATGTTTTAAGGTGGAGGCCAAATTTTATATTTGATCAGGTTTCCCATTTGTATTCCATGGTCGCGAAGGATACGCCATTGTAATATCACCATGGCTTCAGAATATTGATTACAAATGTCTGATTTGTTTTTACAGTGAAAGCAACCCTTGAATTAAGGATCATTTTTCAGAAATATAAGCTATTATTACACTATATTCAATATAGTTCTTGAGCGAAGACCACTTCGAATGTAATTATTTATTGATTCTAGAAAACGAACGGTTAATGTACGACATATATATGTACAAACGACAGCACATTAAGCTATACATTGAGGTGTCTTATGTAGTTGCAATAGGTCATATTTTGCAACAAAAAAGTATAGTCTGATGTACTGTTGACTGTATGATGTGACTTTCATACATTTGTTATTCATACGGCTGTCATTTGTCAAAGTCACTTACCGTTGTTGTCAACATGTTGTGTAACGCCTAAATAGGGTACTTAGATTCATTACTCATAAATATTTTCAGAATAAAAATCACTCTTTTTTTAACGATATTTGTTGGCTAAAATGCTTTCTTGTACATACTCTGGTGTTAGACTAAAGCCCGTACTCACAAACGATGCTTGCTTAAAAGTGAAGCTGCAAATCGAACGCACAGCGTTGAATAGAGCTGTGTGACCCTATGCGTCCACGCGCACTGTGAGACCTCATAGTAATGTTTGAGAATACGGGCATTAACATGCTGGTGGCATTATTTATCCCTAATGCCAAACTTATTGGTGTGTGTATGACTAAGTATATCTGATTATATTTATAGGGCTATTAGCTCTATCATACTCATAAATGTAGAGGTACCTTTTGTAAAAAAATCATTGTCTTGAAAAATTGTTTCAAATTACGCACATTAAAATTTTTGTGACAGTCGGAACTACTATATTTTTTTCTCTTTTTAGACAGACGGAATAAAAATACCTTTAACGTTTCTAAGAATAGATAAAATAACAAGAAATTATATTAAAATTCAAAGACTTGTTCAGGTTTTAGACTACCAAGTGAAACTTGAAGTCTTAACACGTAGCTTCAGATGAAATAGACTTCAAATTAAATAAGCTCAGTTAACCTAATGAATTTATAAGTAGTCGCCCGTAACTTGATATTTACAAGCGGTTGTTGACACTTCTTCTTGTTATGTCGTTAAGACTTTTTAGGTCTTAAGTTTTGTGTTTAAGCATATAATTCTGATTGTTTTGATGGAAAATAACTACGTTGTTACTAGTGTTTAGATTATCTCCACACCAGCTTTTTTTGAGTTATTTCATTTTTGGATTTTACGAGGCAACAGGTATATCATAATCAACGGCAGAAGAACGGTCTTCTCCATTTTACCAAAATTGGAAGGATTTGACCTACACTCCCTACGCTTCTCGTATATTTTACCTCAGTTGCCTCTTAGGACAGGTCATGTTCTTTTTGGCTAACCTCAGATAGCATCAATCAAGGCTCGCTACCATCATAGTCCGTTCGATATTGAAGCTCAAGACCAACCTTATTATAGTGTTAACAGGACTCACCAGACCGTTAAAGTCCACCCTACAGCCCTTCAGACGCTTGTACAGTGGCTCATAAATAAAACATCCGACCTCTGTCCAAAAGCGCCATCTGTAATGCAGATGCGGTCACGGCGATATTGAAATCGATTGTTTTCTATCAGTCTTCATTTGTACGGATTTTTTCTCCGTTCCGGCCTTCCGACAGCAATCAAACTTTTTTGACATAGACAATTTGAATAGGCAGGAAGATTTGAAATTTAAAAGTGATGCCTGTATACAAACTTTTAAAACAATTTATCGTACCTAGTATTCAAACAGAAACTTTTCTGTTTGAATACTAGGTACGATAAAACTTACTTTATTATGTAACTAATTATTCTTAAATATTCGTCTTTAACGGTAACTGCCCTAACAGTTTTGGTTATCCAGAAAAAAAAAACAGTATTTTTCCACGCTAAAAAAACTATTTTCTTTTGCAACACTAGACATTCTTTCTCTAATCTGTGGTCTTTCTTATCTGAGTTTAAAACATTAAAAAATATTTTTGCGGTGGAAAATAATAGATGAGAAGAGACTTTGAACGGTAATTAACCTTTATCATTTTATTTTTAATGTGACAAACGAAGGCTAATACCCTTAAAACTTTTTAAACTTTGACAAAAGTGTCCGGCGAATTCCTTAATCTACATTTGATTAGAATAGTGTGCTTACCATGAGTTTACTTTAGGTATGCTCGCTAGCGAGTACGTCAAAAAATCTATGTAGATTTTAGTTCTTGAAAGTAGCCGCTAGGTCATACATTTAATGCAATCTGTCACACATTTAATGTAATTTTTTTAAGCAGTCGCTAGCGAGCACATGTAACGTAAACTCATGGTAAGCACATAGGAAGAGACAGGTTTAATATTTCAATGGATTAGGTACTTGTTAGCTCTTGATAAATTAAAAAATGATATAATGAACCCACAGTCTGCTGTTTTCCGTAACATTAAGAGCCATTTCACAAAAATATTCCGCGCGAATTTAGCTACAAACTGTCAACGCAACGACAAAAGAGTAAAAAGAACGCCGAAATGGAAAAAAAAATCTTGAGCCGTGACCGTATTAAGACTTGATATAAGTTATTAATTTTAAGGTAGAATAAGGTATTAAAACATGATAAATTAATTTAAAATGTTAATAGAGTTTATTTAGTCTTTTAAAGATTTTTATACTTATTTCGATTAATAATGAAACATATTCGTGTTTCATATGTTGGTATAATATGTAAAATATATTATATTAAGTACAAAATAAAGACAGTCACATAGTGAAAAAAAAATCTGCCCCCTTGCAGCTCCATCATCGGACCCTGGATATCATTTACCTAGACTAAGTATTCGTCAAGGCGAATTACACAAGCCCAAACTCCATAGGGTTCTATTGTTTTGTTATGGAGTTGCAATGGAGGTGGCCATTGCAACTCCTCCAGATCCATTATCAGACAGAGCTAAGAAATAAATAAATATTATTATTATTTAACAAATAACTAAAATAAATTCATCTTACTATCTTTCTTCTTACTAGTCTTACTAATATTATAAATACGAAAGTTTGTATGGATGTTTCGATGTTTGTTACTCTTTCACGCAAAAACTACTGAACAAATTTTGATGAAGCTTTACAGTACAGTACAGCAGTACTAGGCAGTTTGTGTTCAACTATCACTCGGTTCGAACGTTCCTATCGCAAGACCGTTGGTTCACTCAGTCCCGATACGACTCTAGTGCTGTGTGTAATTATTCTCGTGAATACACTAAGTTTATTAATTTCTATGAGTGGATTTCAATTTGCCTGAGAACTACGTCATGAACATTTAACCCGAAGACCCTGTCGCCAGCGACAGCGACGCTCATCCATCCCTGGCGTCGACCAGAATAACAATATATTTATGACGATCTGTAGCAAACTAAATTTCACGCGAGTAAAGCCGCGGGCAATACTACATATTTCATACTAGCTTTTTGCCCGCGACTTTTCCGCGAAGAAGTGGAAACTGGTTCTAATAAAATTAAATTATTCTAAGAAATTATTAATTTTGTTATATGATAATATTTTTTAATATAAAACCTACAAATTATTAGGTATGTTTAAATATCTGAATACTTACAAAATTATGATATCTTTCTACAACAAAATTGAAACATTTCCTTCGGGTGCTAAAATCACCAGGCTATTGTGTGCACATACTCTGGAGCATACAACTTACAACTGGCCGTCGGAGAAGCATAGATTTCCCTTAAGTCTACTCCCGCTACCACATGGAACTCCGCTTAAACTCGTGAGCCAACACTTGTTTTTGTATCGAAAATTAGTATGAGCAGCGCACGCGGTTGCCCGTTGCAGGCTCTATGCAACCACGCTATTTTAAACCGTGGCCCCTAAGCATGAGATGGGAAACTGCACTCTCTAGAATTCTCTTGAATTTGATGGTGTTAGGGGAATCCTAGGAATGAATACAGACTTTCCAATGGAATCTCCTCATCAATATTGAAACATTGCAACTTGCAATGCAATGTTTCGTTTTCATTTGTTGTATTATTGACTATTTCTTGATTTTTCAAACACGTGTCAAAATAAAAAAAATAATTTAAATCAAAAGCACTAAGGAATATTTAATTGATATCAACTTCGAAGCAAGCACAGATCACAGAAACTAAAGGGAAATGTGATAAGGGGGCGAAGCCGGTGTCGCAACAATATGCCCAAAAACAGAACATATTGCTTGTGAAAGCAATGATGACAGCAGCGACGTTATAATGTAAACAGTTTACATTGCTTGCATACTACTAAAGATTATTCGAACGTTGAATACTGATACCGCAGTGGATAATGAGCACATATTTTGATTTCTTTGACACTGAGTTTCGAACTCAGCGCATTACTTAGCATCTTTCTATATCTCTATGGAAGCAAGTTATCTTCAAAATAACATTCTAAACCTTTTTAACCAAATACGAAGCACGTCGTCTATCAATAGGGAATATATTTTAGAAGTTAATAAATTATGCATAAAATAACACTTTAGTTAAATCATACAATTTCTAAAAACTAGTACTGAAATCGTACTGGAAACAATAAAAAAATATTAATATGTTATCTAATTTATTTATTAAACGACCAATTATCGAAGATTTTGGAGTAAAGTTTTTGAAAATATTTTATAGCCAACATAGGAAACATTTAGTGAAAGAATTTGTTTTCGGAGCCTATTGCCTTCAAACAAACAAATAATCAAATCTTTCCTCTTTTATTACTATTGATTTAACAACAAAACTTCCCTCTCGAAACAAAACGGTTCTTTTTCTTCTTCACGAAACAAAACTCAAAGCGGATAAATAAATAAACAAATCTTTGGACAATTTCACAATGCCATCTAGTCCCAAAATAAGCAACTAATATGCTTGTGTTAAGGGTGCTAGCTTAATGGATATGTTACGGTCAAAGTGATAAATGTGAAAATTATGAATAATCGCCGTTTATTATGAATAATTACCGCATGATTTGGTTAATGTGATTAATATGAGGTCATTTATGTGTGTATAAAACTAAATAGGCGGCTTAGGGGTGGCCCAAGGGCCACCCCCGCCGCACCTTAACCTATTTTTCACTTTAAATCAAAACATTATGTTATAGGCATCATGGAAATGTAATATTATGCAAGAAACATTCCAAACTCATTATGCCAAATTATATTAATATATGATATCAAAACGTTCAAAAGTTTGGCTGTACACGAGCACGTACACAAGATGTTGTTCTCTTTTAAGAAATTTGTTAGTACTAAGGTTGAATTATTAAATAATCACTGTTAAATGTGATTCGTTTATCACTTTTACCGCGACTGTCGGTAATTATTCATAATAACCGGTTATTATTAATAATTTTCAATTTATCACATTAACCGTAACAGATATACTATGTACTTACAACCTTTTTTATAATTTATTTATTAAATTAAATTCATACATAAATACATAGTTACTCCCAGTCCCGTCAAATAAATTAAATTTCATCATTTCAATTTCTGCTCGGCCGGGAATCGAACCCGGGACCTCTCGGCATATTAGTCCGTTTCGAACCACCAAACGGCCGACTCAAAACGGACCTCCCGGCATAGTATCAAAAGTATTTGGTCGCCGTATAAATCTCCGCTTCATGACACGAACACACGTAAACGTCATGGCGGGAAAAATGACACAGGTCCTGCCTTGACGGGCGCTCGCGCCGTACTAATCAATGTCGGCTTCCGCATTGTAATTTATACTGATATTCACATCAATATTTTGACAAAGTAGTTACTAATATTTAAACAATAACTGTGGAAATCAATTCTCCAATGAATATTCTTTATTTTGGGATACTTTTATTGCTGTTATTGCTGTGTATTAAAACCAAAAATCACGATCAAAATGTGACGTAAATCTTAAAAATTTGCCAAAATATTTTTAGATTTTACTCAATAATGGTAATGAAATTCAAGAATCCGTTTGATTATTGGACTACAAGAATATATGTCCGATGATTTCTATATATTTTTAAGCTTATTATACGAGCATAAATAATAGATACAGGACTTTGAAATTGAGTCTGCGGCAATTTTTCCGTAAAATGGTTGTGGGAGATGGGGCACTGAGAATTAATCAAAAGAGTTTTAGTAAATCCGTTACATTATTGGTCAACAACAAGGATTGAACTATCTTTCGCAGTAATTAAATAATCTCTGGGTGTTGCTTAAGATAGTAATTCATGCTTCCAAAATCTTAGAAATTTGCACGAAAATGTAAAATGGCTCTTAAGCAATATTGGGAAAATTTTCCAAGAACTCTACTGGTAATGTACCCGGCTTGGAAATGGTATTACCAATTTTTATAACAGCTCAATCGCCTATATTAGATCACACGATATCAAAACCGACGAAAATGATTTCCTTAGGATATTAAATTACGATATCCTGGAATATAGAGTTTGAATATTAATTAAAACGTGTTGACGACACGTCAAAGAGTATGAAAACTCATTCAAGTTTAATACCGGGAATTAATCCCTTTGTAATCATTGCAAACACCTCTTATAATACATTAAACCGTGATGAGGCGAAAAATAATAAGGGTTAAAGCCAGCTTCAGGGTTTCATTACATTTTGATAATAGGCATTTTGATGGTGGTTATTTTTACAGGTGTAGGATTAAAAGTCCCGGGCTACCGGGTTAACTAAACGACGTATGAAAGTTAGAAGTTAAACAGAACCCTCCTACTGGCGCAGTTTGGTAAAAGCATCAGATGAAGTTAGAAAATGGCTACTTCTGGTTGAAGTAAAAAAATTGGGGTATTACTTTGGGTGCCGTGAGACGGCAATATAAAAAAATAGTTATATGTATATAATACAATCTCCCCAATACAATATAAAAAAAAGTTATATGTATAAAATTTCTAAGGGCTGATTTTTCAATCGTCGGATAACTTTTAACTAAAGAATATGTCAAAATTACAAGTTTATTCTTTGTTAGTTGAAAGTTATCCGACGATTGAAAAATCAGCCCTAAATAATGGAATATTAGGTAGGTGCTTTATTTTGTATGCCATTAATATTAGGAAAACCGGATAAATCTCGCTAAGTAAAAAGAAATAACCGGTTAAAGTACCAGTGGCAATAAATCCTGGAATCCTCGTGCTAGCGTCTCAGACGAGTTGAGCCGTTTAGTGAAATAAGTACAGTCGGATGCAAAACGGGTCGACATTAACGCGACAGTGGTGAAGTGATTTATTTTTAAAACAGCTTCAGAATCCTTGCTTTTCAATATTTGTCAAAGTGAATGTCTTTTTTATTTTGGGACAAGTAAAACTTTGACTTTATAAAAGCTTATTGCGAAACAAAACCATTGTTTTAATTGCCCACGGTTTATTATGCAAATATGATATTGAGATAGAATAAGATACCATAATTTATGTCCAACAACAAACAAAGAAGCTAAAAGTTTGTATAACTGTCTATAAGATACAGCACGATGAAAAAAATATTTTGCCTTATATTTATAAAACCTTTTGCCATTGACTGTACTGACTGCACAAAAAGACCATTGTAGAGTCATTAGTCTCAAGCCGGGACAGTCTCATTCTAAGTATTTAGAGGATTAATTGGATATCTTAATATTAATGCAGCTAAAGACTTCTTTGGAGGAGGTATTGAATATTTTTTAAGTTTTCTATAGAGATATCTAAAATGCATTCCGAAGTGAACCTTATCAAAAATCAAAAATCAAAATCAAAAATATTTATTCAGTTTAGACTAGGGCATGCAATTCGGATATCCGGATATCCATATTATTCGGATATTCGCCACATTTATTATTCGAATAGCATCTATACAATTATTCGGTCTTTTCGAACAATACGAATACGCCTTTCCTATTAAAAACTTGTAAAAATATCTGACCGCAAACTACATAAAATCAAAAAAAAAAAAAAAAAATCAAAAAAAATATTTATTCAGTTTAGACCACAAGTGGCACTTATGAACGTCAATAGAAAATAATAAAAAAAGAAAAGGTAGCCCTTATGGGGCACTTTACATGTCTCCTTATCTTTTGGGCCCTACCAGCGCTTCGAGACAAACATATGGCAAGTGCTGAGAAGAAACGCCGGAACAAACTCAGTCACCACTTATTGCCAGGAATTATCTAACGGTAAGAATAGTCAAATTTAAGTACATCAAATATGTGCAGACTGAACTGACCACGCATCCTTGTCATCAATATAGTCTCGAACCTTGTAGTACCCTTTGGACATAAGGGTATTTTTTATATGTATCTTAAATTTGTTTATTGGCAATTCGACAAGGTTGTGTGGTATTTTGTTAAATATGGTAATACATTTCCCCAAGAATGAATTACCTATCTTATGCAACCTAAATGATGGAACAGCAAGTTTATTCTTATGTCTCGTGTTAAATGAGTGGACGTCACTTTTCTTAGTAAATAAATGTATATGTTTACGGACATACATAATGTTATCAAATATGTATTGCGAAGCCACAGTCAATATATTGATTTCTTTAAAAACTTCTCTAAGCGAGTGACGTGGTTTAAGACCGTATATTGCCCGAACAGCTCTTTTCTGTAAAATGAAAATTGATTCTATGTCTGCTGCTGAGCCCCACAGTAAAAGACCATAAGACATAATACTATGAAAATAACTAAAATATACAAGCCTTGCTGTTTCAACATCAGTCAAGTTTCTGATCTTTCTCACCGCAAAGGCAGCTGAACTAAGTCTTCCCGCCAAGGCAGCAATATGGGGGCCCCATTGTAATTTACAGTCTAGGGTAATACCTAGAAAGACAGTAGAGTTTATCAGTTCAATGCGTTCATTATTTACTGTAATATTAGTATTAACTTGTTTGACATTAGGCATAGTGAATTTTAAACATTTAGTTTTTTTTGCGTTTAATAGCAAATTATTAATTGTAAACCAGTCTAATACTTTGGAAAGAGCATTATTCACGTCGTCAAATATTTCCTGACGCCTGTCAGTTTTAAAAATTAAAGAAGTGTCATCAGCAAATAATACTATCTCACAAAGGTCCTTTGAATAAAAAGGTAGATCATTTATATAAATCAGAAAGAGCAATGGTCCCAGTATTGAGCCTTGCCTTAATAAAACTTAAAACTATTAAAACTGCAGGCAAGAAGTTAGCGGTAAGGTTAGATGAATGGACAAGTGCGCGCAATCGCAAATATCCTTTCAAGTGCCAACCAATATTCGCGAAAAAGGTTAAAGTGCCAGACATATGGTTTCCGATGGTGTTAGTGTTATGGTGTAGTTATCTCCTGTTATAATGAGATTTTTTGTTTGTTGTAAATCAGCAGGAGTCCAGTGACTCAGTTGCCCTCAGTGGTCATGGTTTCTCAACTGTCCTGGAATCTACTAAGGAGACTCTTGACACTAGCTCTTTGCAGAGCCTGTTGCTAATATACCAAGGGATTTGGTAAATCAAACGTATGGCTTTTGTCTGGAAGCACTCGATTATGTCGAGATTGGCAGCTGTATCCCGTAAGTCCAGATAGGTTTGTAGACCATCATTTTGGTACTGGTGTTCAGCTGTGACTGGCCTCCGACAAGCCACATCATGTTTCTTAGTTTGGCATCTAGGTGCTTCCTCTTTGTCCATATATGCTTTCTCCAGGTTAGCCTGCGGTCCAAGTGCAAGCCCAGATACCTAACGTCCTCAGCGGCTCAGCCTGAGGTATTTGGATACCATTAAGTTTAACCGGTGGGCAGGAGTTTCTTCTGAGAGTGAAGGTACATGAACATGCACAGATTTTTGTCCGTTCGCTTTAATACGCCATGAATGGTACCATTTCTCCATTTCCGTCAGGCTTTCCTGTAGATAGAATGAGGCCATGACTGGATCGTCGTGTGTTGCCATTGTTACATTGTCGTCAGCAAAGGTTCCTGTGAATGTATTTGCAATTGTTGGCAGGTCTCCGGCAAACAATAGGTATAGCACGGGCCCCAAGACATTACCCTGGGGTATACCGGACGTTATGTTGCATAGGGCAGAACAAGAGTCTCCAGATCTGACTTCAAAGCATCTGTCTTTCAAATACGACCTAAGTATTTCGTAGAACGGGCATGGGAGGTTCTGTTTAAGTTTGTACAAGAGCCCTTTATGCCAGACCTTGTCGAAGGCTTGACTTATGTCCAAGAACGCAGCTGAGCAGTATCGTTTCTTTTCTAGTGCTTCTGAGATGGTGTTTATGGTTCTTTAGACCTGTTCAGTTGTGGAGTGTCTTTCCCGGAAACCAAATTGGTGTTCAGGTATCAGATCACCGATCTGGGGCTTCATTCGTTTGAACAGTATTTTTTCAAATACTTTCGATAGCAGCGTTTTTTTTTTAAGTAGTTATTGAAGTTAGATGATTGTATTAAGCAAATTGATCCTTATTAAAATGATTATAGACAAAAAAGTGTTTCTTTTAATTTACATTATTTTGAAAATAGCAGTATTCGAAAAAATCGTTTTATCCGAAGTATTCGAATACCATAAATTTTAGTATTCGAAATATTCGAATACCAATATCGAACGAATAATGCATGCCCTAGTTTAGACCACAAGTGGCACTTATGAACGTCAATAGAAAATAATAAAAAAAGAAAAGGTAGCCCTTATGGGGCACTTTACATGTCTCCTTATCTTTTGGGCCCTACCAGCGCTTCGAGACAAACATATGGCAAGTGCTGAGAAGAAACGCCGGAACAAACTCAGTCACCACTTATTGCCAGGAATTATCTAACGGTAAGAATAGTCAAATTTAAGTACATCAAATATGTGCAGACTGAACTGACCACGCATCCTTGTCATCAATATAGTCTCGAACCTTGTAGTACCCTTTGGACATAAGGGTATTTTTTATATGTATCTTAAATTTGTTTATTGGCAATTCGACAAGGTTGTGTGGTATTTTGTTAAATATGGTAATACATTTCCCCAAGAATGAATTACCTATCTTATGCAACCTAAATGATGGAACAGCAAGTTTATTCTTATGTCTCGTGTTAAATGAGTGGACGTCACTTTTCTTAGTAAATAAATATATATGTTTACGGACATACATAATGTTATCAAATATGTATTGCGAAGCTACAGTCAATATATTGGTTTCTTTAAAAACTTCTCTAAGCGAGTGACGTGGTTTAAGACCGTATATTGCCCGAACAGCTCTTTTCTGTAAAATGAAAATTGATTCTATGTCTGCTGCTGAGCCCCACAGTAAAAGACCATAAGACATAATACTATGAAAATAACTAAAATATACAAGCCTTGCTGTTTCAACATCAGTCAAGTTTCTGGGGTGCGCCAAAGTTCACCTAAATTTTCAACTCCGAAAATTGGAAGTCCGAAAATGTTCTCTCTAAAATTTTTCATCCTAACAATCACAATTCCTAACTACTCTGTCTCTAATGTTCATAATTCCGAATCATTCAACTTCATAATGTCATTAGCAATAAACATCTATTATACTTTTATTTGTTCTCCTAGATTTTCTAAACATAACCATATTTTACACTATTATTCAAAGTCATATCTTTTTTGTTTAGATTTCTTTCTTTGACGATATATTAAAGTTCAAGTTTGTTGGCATTAGCACGTATACTTGAGTCCCGCTCCAGTCATTCAGTCAAGTTCCAGAAACGAATCGGTCCTATTCATAATTATTGGTTTAGGTTAGGTTAGAACTGTGACCACAACGCACCAGCCGAGCGAGCGAAGCCAGAGTCCCGCTCCAGTTATTCAGTCAAGTTCCAGAAACGAATCGGTCCTATTCATAATTAATGGTTTAGGTTAGGTTAGAACTGTGACCACAACGCACGAGCCGAGCGAGCGAAGCCAGAGTCCCGCTCCAGTCATTCAGTCAAGTTCCAGAAACGAATCGGTCCTATTCATAATAATTGGTTTAGGTTAGGTTAGAGCTGCGACCACAACGCACAAGCCGAGCAAGCGAAGCCAGAGTCCCGCTTCAGTCATTCAGTCAAGTTCCAGAAACGAATCGGTCCTATTCATAAAATTATTGGTTTGGGTTAGGTTAGAACTGTGACCTTACGTTACCTTCGCGAATAAAACCTGCTGTACGTAGTACTTATTATTATTCTGTGGTATGAGTGAAAATATTATGGTAATTATGTTTAGGGATAAAAGTGTTATGATAAAAAACAGTAGGAGTTTAAATATACTTACATTAATGATATTATTAATTAAAATTTTCGGAAACATGAGTGTTATGAACATCGCCAGTAGCACTACAAATAGTATTAATGAAAACTTTAGGATGAAAAATTTTAGGAAGAGTGATCATTCGGATTTAAAATCGTTAGGAAGAACAATTTCGGGTAAATAACTTTAGGTGAGCCAATATGGACCCAAGTTTCTGATCTTTCTCACCGCAAAGGCAGCTGAACTAAGTCTTCCCGCCAAGGCAGCAATATGGGGGCCCCATTGTAATTTACAGTCTAGGGTAATACCTAGAAAGACAGTAGAGTTTATCAGTTCAATGCGTTCATTATTTACTGTAATATTAGTATTAACTTGTTTGACATTAGGCATAGTGAATTTTAAACATTTAGTTTTTTTTGCGTTTAATAGCAAATTATTAGTTGTAAACCAGTCTAATCCCAACTAATATTATAAATGCGAAAGTAACTCTGTCTGTCTGTCTGTCTGTCTGTCTGTCTGTCTGTCTGTCTGTTACGCTTTCCCGCTTAAACCTCGCAACCGATTTTGATGAAATTTGGCATAGAGATAGTTTGAGTCCCGGGAAAGAACATAGGATAGTTTTTATCCCGGTTTTTGAAACAGGGACGCGCGCGATAAAGTTTTTCTGTGACAGACAAAATTCCACGCGGGCGAAGCCGCGGGCGGAAAGCTAGTACTTTATAAACGGTTCGTTTGTTCGTTTTAGCCAAATGACGTCCACTGCTGGACAAAGGCCTCCCCAAGGTTTTCCATAATGAGCGGTCCTGCGCCATCGCCCCGCATCCAGGCTCTTCCCGCGACCTTTACCAGATCGTCGGTCCACCTAGTAGGAGGCCTGCCCACGCCACGTCTTCCAGCCAACCTTAGGTTGACTGGAGGAAAATGCCGAGAGACATTAAGTCCGCCTTATGTACAATGTGTTATGTGCATTTAAGTTTAAAATAAATAAATAAATAAAAAATTGTTAAAATTTTATCTAAGAATTCAAACTGTCGCGTTTCATTACGTTAAACGTCAATCCGTGAGTGCATATGTACCTAACTCAAATAAAAATGTCGCGCTGAGATCCATGTTTATCTATTTTAGTTATTATTGAATTATAAACAAGTAAATGCTGAATTAAATAATGGTTTCGGTATGGTTTGCTAATATAATATTGAGATATAATAAAATACCCTAATTTATGTCCAACAACAAACAAAAAGTTATAAGTTTGTATAACCTGTCTAAGATCTGATACAACACGATGAAAAAAAATTGCATTATAGAAACTTTTGCCATTGACTGTACTGACTGCACAAAAAGACGATTGTAGAGTCATTAGTCTCAAGCTGGGACAGTCTCATTCGAAGTATTTAGAGGATTAATTGGATATCTTAATATTAATGCAGCTAAAGATTTCTTTGTAGGAGGTTTTGAATATTTTTTAAGTTTTCTATAGAGATATCTAAATGCATTCCAAAGTGAACCTTATAAACGGTTTGTTCGTTCGTTCACCGAGGAGACATGTAAAGTGCCCCATAAGGGCTACCTTTTCTTTTTTTATTATTTTCTATTGACGTTCATAAGTGCCACTTGTGGTCTAAACTGAATAAATATTTTTGATTTTGATTTTGATTTTGTTCGTTTCAGCCAAATGACGTCCACTGCTGGACAAAGGCCTCCCCCAAGGTTTTCCATAATGAGCGGTCCTGCGCTGCCCGCATCCAGGCTCTTCCCGCGACCTTTACCAGATCGTCGGTCCACCTAGTAGGAGGCCTACCCACGCTACGTCTTCCAGCCCGTGGTCGGCACTCGAGAACTTTCTTGCCCCAACTTTGTAGGGAGAATTTATTTATTTTAGTTTAAAATGATAACAACTGAGAATCGATAGACCCTTCTGGAAAATTTATTTTACCTGAAACTCTTTGTTTTTCTTTTAAACTTTTCTCTGCCCTGTTTCCGAATATAGATTTTATCAAGTCAATAGCTGTAGTTTAATTTATTTAATTCTTGAAGGAATCAACCCAACTGGAAGTCTAATCTAGTCATCATCTAAATTACCACTAGTTCCTCTGTGGCTGAGGATTCCGGGTGAATTCCTGGACGTGCATTTCATGTACCTACCCAAATTCAAGGCAACAGCAACCGACTCTTTATCATAAAAAAACCGGCCAAGTGCGAGTCGGACTCGCGCACCGAGGGTTCCGTACAAACCTGCAAGGTTTACAAAGTTCGTTCATTACGACAATCGAGTCATAACTATGGTATTTTTATTGCAAAATGAAATTCATAACATTACAATGGGGAAAGTAACTACTTAAAAGGAGAATGCCCAAAAGTGGTATCGCTCGAAATCTAATTGTACATTGAGGGTACCACACCGTAAATTCCTTTCTTCATTTGTAATGATTTGCGAAAGTAGTAAGAAATTGTAAAACCTCCGGAATAAAATCCGATTTTAATAAAAAGTATTGTAACAATGAGCTGCAATCAGCAACACCTATCACCGAGCAACGACACTTCGTAGTTCGCACGGTTGTCAATAGATGGCGCTGTTCGTAGTTAGCTCGCGGTATCATTTGATTTTTTCCTGTCCTTAAGTAGTCAGGGCTAACCACAAATCCCTTTCCCATTCGCTTCGCATCGCTCGCACGGTACGGACGTGCGCTCCGCCTTGCCCGCCCGCTCGTATGCGCTGCGCTCCGAGTTCCTCGAGCTTATCGCCCTCGCTCTGCGAGTCTTGTTTCTGTGGTGTTTTGTCACAATTACGTGGCTTGCCCGCGGCTGCGCTTGGGATACCTAACGGTGATAACGAACAAGCGTAGTTAAACGCCTTTCTAAAGGCGGTTCGGTTCGATTGGGAGCGACCGACAGTGCCTTTTTCAAGGCGCTGAAATTTCCTGCCGCCGCCGGTATATTAGGCTGTGAACCTTGGCCTCCTGGAAGGCACGTTTGAGAGGGTGAGGCGTTTTTCCTTGCCCTTGAGACACTCGGTTTCACAGTCTTTTCACTGCCGGGCGTGACCCCCCCTACCCCTCCCTATTTTCCATCCCTGAAGGAGCGTATCCCTGGTTGTTTTTGCGACCGGGGCCCTCCTGAAGGACTGCTAGGAGTAGGTACTCACCCTACGTCGCGGCGTTGCTACGTTGCGGCGTAGTTACATTGGCTAGGGCACACTTTTCCGACACACCCCGCACGGTTTACACCGACTGTGCGGGACTTACACACCGCTATAACCACCGAGTTTCTTGCCGGCTCTTCTCGGTGGTTGCGACTTGCGAACCGGCGTAGATTCACGCGTCGCGAACCTCAACTCCATGCCATGGACACGGAGGAACTCTTAAAGTTCCTCCGGGCCACTCACCCGGAGGTCCTCTCCGGGTTTAAAGCCCACATACGGGCAAAATCCCTCGCAAGCTCGGTCTATGAGGAGCCTGCTTCCCCGTCATGTCCCGAGGACGCCATGAGCGATCCTAACTCGGCCCCGCTACCAATCCCGCTCACGAACGAGCACTCTATTATCATAGATCACCAATCCCATGCCCCCAGTAGGGACATGGAATGTGACTCTGTCTCAGACGCCGATGACGGTGGCTTCACCACCGTCAGTCGTCCGAAGAGGACCCGCAAATCCGCGGCCTCTCCCCCTCCTTCCCCCCCTGCGAAGGCACTGAAGGCCAACTCAGGCCTCTCTCAGCCCTCGCAATCTTCCCAGCCCTCCGGCTCGCAGTCGAGCACCGGGCGGACTGTTAGAGTCCCCCCAGTCTTTGTCCAGGACAAGGCGTCCTGGAACAAGATTTCCGGCGCGCTCAAGGAGCGTCACATTAACTTCTCGCACGCTAAGTCGTGCAACGTAGGTATTAAGGTGTCCTTGTCCACCTCGGACGAGCACCGAGCCCTAACACGATTCCTAGATGAAAACCGTATCGGTTATCATACTTTCCCCCGCGAGGAGGAAAGGGAGCTGCGGGTTGTTATCCGTGGCCTTCCCAAGGAGCTAGACTCCGCCTCCATCTTGGCCGACCTCAAGGCCCAAAACTTCCCTGTCAAACAGGTTCATCGTCTGTACAGGACTCGTACTCGTGAACCATTTGACCTTGTCCAAGTAGTCTTGGACTATTCCGATGAAGCGAAATCGATTTTCAATTTGAAATCGGTTTGCTTTATCTCCGGGCTCAAAGTCGAGCCACCCCGTAAGCGCGGCGCTCCCGGCCAGTGCCACCGCTGTCAACATTACGGGCACGCTGCCCGTAATTGTCACGCCCGTCCTAGGTGCGTTAAGTGCCTAGGCGATCACGGCACAGCCGACTGTGCCCGTGACAAGGCCACAGCCACCGAACCACCGAGCTGCATACTGTGTGGTAGCCAGGGTCATCCTGCGAATTATCGCGGTTGTCCCCGGGCCCCACGCACTCAGCCGCGTGCCCCCATCCCCTCTGTCCCCAGGCAGATCAATGCTACTCGCAACTTTGCGGTAGCAAATGAGGCTCCTAGCCTCCGCCCCAACAGGCCCAATGCTTGGGCTAGGCCTCTGGCCTACACCCAGGCTGCCAGCCTTACTCCCGCACCCGCCCAAACAGCTGTGGCCCCACCCGCGCCCCAGCAGGCTCCTCAACCCCACCCAGCCCCTAAGGCTACGCCAAAGGCACCTACCCAACAGGCGCCTAACCCTAGTCCCCCTGCCCCTAAGGCACCGGCCCACAAAGTCCCGGCCCCTCAGGCCAAGCCCCAGCCGTCACACTCACCTGCGGCTGACATTAAACTGGTCAGAGACTTCTTTGGCCAAATTAATGTCGGCGAGATGTTTGTGATCGCCGCAAAACTGCGCGCGACTAATGACGAAGGCAACATCATGGATAGGTTATCTATCCTCGCCGAACACGTAGACTTTTGCTACGCTATCTCTTCTTTCCACGCTCCGTAATGGCTAATCCCACCGCTAGGATCAAACCCCGGTCAATCACCTTAGCATTTTTCAACGCTAACGGTCTTAGACAGCAGAAGGACGAGGTTACTCAGTTCCTTACCGACCACCAGGTCGACATCTTTCTGGTTCAAGAGACCCTTCTAACACCCTCTATTCGCAATCCTAGGATAGCGAACTACAATATCATTAGACACGATAGGCCCACACGTGGCGGCGGCACGCTTATTTATTATAAGCGTTCTCTGCACTGTGCTTTAGTCGATCCCCCTTCTCTCTCTAACCTAGAAGTCTCACTCTGTCGGCTAGCCATGACTGGACACGAGCCCATCCTCATCGGCTCGGTTTACCTCTCCCCGAACAAGACTCCCTTAAGGAGCGACTTTCAGGCCCTCTTTGCTATGAATAGTGCAGTCATTCTTGGCGGCGACTTTAATAGCAAACACACTCATTGGGGTTGCGTAACATCCACTGCCAATGGCAACATGTTAAGCGAACTCTCTGAGGAACTCATCTTTGACATCTTAGTCCCTATGACGCCCACTCACTATCCTTACAATGTCGAGCATCGGCCCGACATTCTGGACATGGCAATTCTAAAGAATATAGGCCTCCGCCTACACTCTATAGAAACCATGCACGCGCTCACTTCTGACCATCGCCCGGTCGTACTACAACTAGGCTCTCCTGAGTCTACACCCACTATGAAGACAATTGTGGACTGGGACAAACTCAAGGTAAAACTTGGGAACTGTCAGAGCCCACAACTGTCCTCAATCCCCGACGATATAGTTTCGCCTCACGAAACTATTCACGCGATCGATGCGCTCACTAGTCACATCTCGGTCGCCATCGGCGACTCGTCTAGGCAAGTGCCTGCGATGGCTAACCACCGTCTCAGGTTGCCGGACGACGCGCGAGAACTATTGAGGGCAAAGAACGCAGCCACTCGCGATTATGACGCTTATCCAACCGAGGAAAACAGAGTCCGCCTACGTTCCTTACAGCGCGCTGTCAAGGCTCGTATCGCGGAACTCCGTAACAATCAGTGGGATGATCTACTTAAAGAAATCTCGCCATCTCACCAAGCCTATTGGAAGTTGACGAGAGCCTTTAAGTCTGACACCGTAGCGTCCACGCCACCGCTTTTACGTCCCGATCAAACGCTTGCGTTTGACGACGACGCCAAAGCCGAATGTCTAGCCGACAGTCTAGAAGCACAGTGCTCCCCCAGTACCCTCCCAGTAGACTCTGCTCACCTCCGCATGGTGGACAGCGAAGTCGAACGTAGAGCCGCCCTCCCTCCGACCACAACCCTAGACCCGACCAACATCGACGAGGTGCGAACGATAATCAAAGGTTTCCGTCCCAACAAAGCCCCCGGCCCGGACCGTATCTCTAATAGAGTCTTACGCGCCCTGCCCGCCCCCCTAGTATACCTCTTGGTTGCTATTTTCAACGCGGCTATGTCTCACTGCATCTTTCCCGACGCGTGGAAAGAGGCAGAAGTCATTGGCATCCCGAAGCCCGGTAAGAAACTGGCTGACCCCACAAGCTACAGACCCATCAGTCTCTTAAAGACCATGGGTAAGTTATACGAACGTATAATTGTCTCTCGATTAAGAGATTATGTTTTTTCTAATAATCTCTTAATAAACGAACAGTTTGGCTTCCGCGTCTCACATTCCTGCGTACAACAGGTGCACCGCTTAACGGAGCACATACTTAGCGGCCTCACTGCTAAGCCACCCGTAGGGACAGGAGTGCTATTCTTCGACGTAGCGAAGGCATTCGATAAAGTCTGGCACAATGGCTTGATTTACAAGCTTTACGAACTCGGTGTGCCGGACAGTCTCGTGCACATCTTACGTGACTTTTTATCGAATCGCACCTTTCGTTACCGAGTAGATGGCTCCCTCTCCTCCCCCCGCCCCATAAGAGCCGGAGTCCCCCAGGGCTCCGTGCTCTCGCCCATCCTCTTTTCATTGTACGACAATGACATCCCCAAATATCCGAATACGGATTTAGCCCTCTTTGCGGACGACACCGCACTCTACAAGTCCGGACGTAATCGGAATTACGTCATCTTGGCGCTCCAACGCGCAGTCACACAATTAGGCGAATGGTTCAGGAAGTGGCGTATCGAGGTAAATCCCGAAAAAAGTGCAGCAGTGTACTTTTCTAGGGCTTTGTCTGCGAAACGTCCTCCGGTTCGCACTCGTCCTAATGTCCCCACCCATCTCACCTTATTTGACCAAACTATTCCTTGGAAAAGTGAGGCCAAGTACTTAGGTGTCACTCTCGACCAGAGATTATCGTTCGCTCCGCACCTCAGACGCGTCTTGAGCCGTGCGAACCACTACATCCACCGACTCTACCACCTAGTTGGAAGGAAAAGTAAATTGTCACTTAGAAATAAGTTGACAATTTACAAAACCTGCATCCGTCCAGTGTTGACTTACGCCAGTCCGGTGTTTGCTCACACTTCCTGCACAGACCTTAAGAAATTCCAGACCCTCCAAAACAAATTCTTACGCCGAGCCGCGGATGCCCCGTGGTTCGTGCGTAATACGAATCTCCATAGAGATTTCGAGATCCCATCGATTGATCACTTTATGAAAGAAGCCTCTCGCCGCTACTTTGATAAAGCGATCAACCACAAGAACCCTCTTATCGTTAGCGCCGCCACGTATACACCCCAGAAAGATGTCGCTGCCCAATACCGACGACCTAGGCATGTCCTAGACGACCCGGACGATCCTATTACCGAATTTCTGAACACAGACATCACTGCCTTAAGCACGCCAACTACTCCACAACACAGTAGCTCGTTACACCGTACTCGCCGGCGAGTACGAGGCCCTGCTTTCCATTTCGGACGGTACAGACATGTACCGGGCCGGTTCTCCCCTATCCGTCCCCCGGACACGGCCTGAGCCGAGGTCCGAGCCTACAGTGGCGCCCTCAGGCCGCGTCCGTAGTCCCCTCGATCGGGCCCACTAGAGTGAGCCCGCCGTAGGCTGGACTTTGGTCCAACACCGCGGTGGGCAACCCTCTAGTTGGGTTCGCCACTGATCGGGCGCCTTATGCGCTCGATACGGCCCGATCGCGAACGTCGGTCTGCGACCGACGCGGACGAGCCTGGGCTTCGCTTCGCGAAGCCCACACTCGGCCTCGTCGGCACGCGCACCGACGATCGCCAAACGGCTAGAGTACCTTCTGTACTCGCCACTCTGCCCGGTGAAGCTGGAAAAGCTCCTCAAGCTACCAGCGCGCGTCCCTTCAAAAAAAAAAAAAAAAAAAACCCTTTCCCCTTGCAAAATGGTATAAATAACATTGGTATGCACGCAAGATTATTTTGTGTTTATATCTGATCCTTATCAAATATACGCTAGCTTTGGCGTAGCTAGGGTTTTTTTTTAGGCAGGGTAACTATCTACAAATATAAAACAAGTATTCTAAGGTAAAACCTGTAGCTATGCCAATGGACACCATTCATTTCACTTAAACCAAAATTACGTCAAAGTCCGGAGTTTTATAAAAAAAAATATGTGGTATGATTATTTTTTATTTATTTATTTTTCCTATATTTGCATTATAGGTAGGTACCTACCTCAGCGTTTTGAATTTTTGCGTTGATTTAGAATTTCTCACAGTTTAGAGGCAATTAGATTTAAGAAGTGTTTGATATGAATTTCAACTTTAATATCTCTACGCGTTCATGTGAAAAAGGGTAGGTAGTAAGTTTATAATTATTAAAAAAATATTTTATGTCATGTAAGCAAAAATAATATTTTAAATTTTATATAACTTCAAATTTATCATTTTCGCAATTTTTCCTTTATCTGTACTATATAACGTTGCTTCGTGCCGAATTTCAAGATTCTGAGTTCACAGGAAGTACCTTGTAGGTTTTGATTCCCTAGCGTGTGACGGAAATTCGTCTAAGGTGTCGGTATAAACTGCTGTATCTTTTGATCGCGTTAACTTAGAAGTTTGATTTTTTTACTTCTTAAAGGGACAATAGATCTAGGTATTTGGTATAAATTTCAATTTGATACCTTTATTCGTTCGTGAGAAATAAGGTAGTAAGTTTCATTTTATTAAAATATTTTTATTATATTATATAACTAAAAAAATGTAATTTTCGCAATTTTTCCTATATTTGCATTATATGACAATGCTTTATGCCAAATTTCAAGATTCTGAGTTTACGGGAAGTATCCTGTAGGTTTTGATTCCTTTGCGAGTGTCGAAAATTTGTTGAAAATATCGACATAATCGGCTGTATCTTTTGATTGGCTTGGCTTCAAACTTCTAGTTTGATATTTTCACAGCTTAAAGGGACAATAGACCTGAGTATTTCATGTGAATTTCAGCTTGATACGTTCACGCGTTCTTGAGATAAAGGGTCTTGACAGAAGGACGGACGGACAACAAAGTGATCCTATAAGGGTTCCGTTTTTTCCTTTTGAGGTACGGAACCCTAAAAATTAACTTTTATAACATCATTTACGCTAACTAAGCAGTAACTTGTAATTCTTGCAAGCTGTGTATGCAATTAGCTTAATATTTTGCGTATTTTTTTAACATATTGTGTATTGTTGTACCTATAGTTGGTGTACCTAATAAAAAAAAAAATATAAATAAAAAGTCCGCCTCCACCTTTGTATGATCATAATCATGATTCAGGTGAGATGCAAGCCATGGCTTCCTTGTTGCGGATAATAAAAATAAAACCTCAGGCTACTATAGGCGGCAGTAATCACTTACCATCAATGATCGCTCGGTTCGTTTGCCCCTTGTTTGCCTAAAAAACAAAGATTACATGTTCTTACGTCAGCACAAAGAAAGAACTGGCCAAAATCCTAGAATAGAAAGGTCACGCCATTTGATCGGGGTCAACATAACACCTTTGAAACGAAAGAAGAAAAATGGCCTAAAGATATCCACTATTGAAGATTGATTTCTACCTCTATTGATTTCTAGCGAGAAAGGTTACAGTCTTAATCAGATCGACCGTGATTTAGGTTCGCTTCCCGCTGCGCTTTTCATTGGTCTCCATTCAAGAAGTTTTCTACTCTATCGGCCTTTGGTTTGGGATACGTGACAGAGACTGTTGCTGGCAGTTTGGCCAGCAATCCTTTTTATATTATTTATGGTTTTTTACTTTTTTTAAATATTGTTTTTGGTTTTGAAGTTGCTTTTTCTACTGTCTCTTGTGCGGTCTAGTTATATGTCTTGAGCAAATATACTGTTTTGGCTTGGCTTGCTTCTTGCATAAATAATCACCACCAAATAATATCTCTCAGAAATATTCAGTCCACTCCATCGCCTTTTAACAGAGACAAAAGTCCTCTAGGACTCTATTTCTGATACACTGATGTAACGAATGAGTTATTATGGGTCCTTCCATAATTATCTTATTACACAATATGAAGGTGAGTGACTTTAGCCACTTCTTCTCAGCATCGTCAATGTATTGTGCTATCTTAATGAGGTGGTAGGGTAAGCTATATTTGGACGTGTAAAAATAAGTTTGAGCTCTGAAAAGGGCCTATAAATAATATTTATTACAAATATTACATAAAGAATTTGAATTCCAGTTTGAATAGGTACACTCATTAATCATTTAATTCATTAACAGGAATTAAATGCGATATGCCATTAGAAAAAAAAAAATCCCTTTATGCCGCTAATATTCAACGCAAAAGTTTAAATAACTACGAATTCAAATTATAATTCTCTAGGTTTCTTATTTTGTTTTAACTCTACCCTTTTTGATTTTCCGTCACTTAGGTTCGTCTCGCAAAAAAATCAACAATGTTAATTTCAGCATACGATCAAAATAAGCCCTGAATTCAGGGTTTCGTGTTATTTATTTGGAAAAAATGTCGACACTGTCCACTCCAGACCTTCTTAGCATTGAAAGTGGACATCGATAACTCGATAAAGATTGGTAGTACTCAGAAAATTTACATTAAAACCCGAGAAATCGAAATTGCAAAGAACGAAAGAATTTGGCTACACAATACCTTTGTATTTTGCTCAAAAGATACCTATTCCGTTGATTGGGGCTTTGTTCATTAAAAGGCATATTAAAATAATGAATGTCTGGTGCTAAAATTGTACTTAGAATTAATTATTAAATAGCTAAAATAAATTCTTCATAATCTTACTAAACGAAGGCTACTTTTTGCTCTTCATCAGTCTTTTTTTGTTGCTGTAGCCTTCTGGCTTCCTATTGTTTTAAACATTAACCTGTGCAAGTAATTACAGATGTCGGAACATCAGGTTAGCACTGTACTTCACCTTATAAATTTATTGATAGGAGAGTTTTAAAATAGAACGGACGGGATTGCTACCATGTACCTTAACTTTGAGTTTCCAATATTTCGGCACTGTTGCAAGCGCCATGGTCACGGAGTAGCAATCCCGTCAGTAATAATAATTATGACAGTGACCATGAAAGTTTAAAACTTTACAATTAATCTACAGTTTCCGAGGAATCCCTGTTAGTTCTCTTTGATAAATCCAAATCGAGCCGCGGTCAAAGGGTGCTCCTCCCCCGCCAATCATAGCAGACAAGTGACTATCAAATTTTGGGGCTCCATTATCATTGTTTCAAGCTCAGTGGCCATTATCATGAGTGTTTTTTTGTGTTGACTTGACGTTTCCCAGAAAATTGAAAACCGCAGGCTTAGGCCATTATTCAGTTTACAATGGGATTGTTTTACGTCTGATTGCTTTCAAACGAAAGATGGGAGAATATTTTTAGCGCGTTATTGTTTTACCCTCAATTTATTTATAACGAGACCACAGACGGAGATAATTTTAAATTGTGAAAAGTTTTCGAAAGCATTCGCTGTAAATAAAGTTTTATTGATGTAGAGAAAAAACTACTTAGGAATATTTAAGTAAAAACGTCACAGTTAGTAAAATAGCGGGTGACGATTTCTCCGAATGTCGTTTGTATCCTACAATTTGAATTGAATAAAGGACATTTTTTTATTCACAAAGGTCAGATTTGTTGTTTCCTCTTTTTCGTTGAAACGAGAGTTTTTTTCGCGCGGATTTGATTATTTAAATACGGTCTATAAGTTACTATACTCTATAGTTAATTAAGCCGGCGTCAAAGGTGAAAGGTACTAATACTCCATTAGAGGCAATGCCCTTATGATCCCTGCCAGGAACTCTACTAAATAAGCGTACTTAAAGTACGATTAAAGGATTTGTATCCGAGAAGAAAATCCTTATCTGAAAGCCGTCATGTCTAGCCAAGTCGCTACTTAAGTTTCTTTGTCGATAACAAATGAGCAACGGATTAAAACCTTTTTGTGTAAGCGATATTGAAACTTATTTTTTAATGACGAGGATTTTTGTTTTAACATCTTGAGCACCTTTAGTTAACCTTTAGTTTCATTACTCATTCAGTTCAATCGTTCATTCGTTCGTTCAAATTTTGTGATCTAACTCCGGCAGTCAGTTGCTGTCTAACCTTTACCATGAACGAGCGTCCATTGTATTAGTCAGGTCAAAACAGATTAATTTTATTACAATTAACAACTAAAAATTATAACTGTAATTGATCATTAAAAGTTTGACAGTTTCAGATGTCCAGAAAACAAAAAAACTTTTTCTGTGCAGCATCCACCTTACTATTCTTCCGAATTCTCACAATAAAAATTGGCTATAAAAACGTAACGTGCATTCCTCGCGTAGTCTGGAGGACTTAAAACTTCGTGACTACTTTAGATTGAAGAATGTTAAGACAGACTGAATGGAATAGGTATTCAATTGTTTTGAAAGCGAGAGAGATTATCTACAGACAAATGACTGTCGCTGGCAATTGTTTTTCGAGTGATAGCCGCGAGAAATGTTTCTGAAGAAGTTAAGATTAAATAAATAATACCACTTTTAATTTAGCAGTCTCGCTCCGTTTGGGGGCACCATGCATTGTCCCCCATCGCTGTCCCTGCGGTGACATGGTTGACTCCCTTGGTCATCACGGACTGTCATGCAGCAGAAGTGCCGGGAGATTTTCCCGTCACGCCAGCCTCAATGACATCATACGCAGGTCTCTTTCTAGCGCTTCCGTACCGGCCATTCTTGAACCAAATGGCCTGGTTCGAAGTGATGGTAAGAGACCTGATGGTATGACTTTGGTTCCATGGAAGGTGGGACGGCCACTAGTGTGGGATGCAACCTGCGTAGACACACTGGCACCGTCTCATCTTCCGCAAACCTCGTCTGGGGCTGGTACTGCCGCTGCATCAGCGGAATCCCTCAAGCGACGCAAATATGTAGGTCTTAGTAGTACCTACATGTTTGAGCCATTTGGGGTCGAGACGCTAGGTCCGTGGGGACCAAGTGCTCATCGCCTGTACAGGGAATTAGCCAAGCGGCTGATTGACTGTACAGGTGATAGAAGAGCTGGCGCATTTCTTGGCCAACGAATCAGTTTGGCCATTCAGCGCGGAAATGCAGCCAGCATTCTGGGCACCATGTCGCGTTGTTTGGACAGCGATTTGGGACATATTTTTTATTTGTAAATATTTGTAAATATTTAGTCTATGTATGTTAATTATTTGTATTATTCTTAATCTCCTAATTCTATACTTTTAATAAATAACTTGGTGCTAGACTAATCGCATATTGATAAGACCGTTACTATACGAAATTATATTGTGTTTTCTTTGACTAGCACGGAGGGCAAAACTTAAAAACACTTTTCCTGGAATAAGTATAAATCTTATTAATGCGTAATCAATCATATCTCATTTGTAAATGTATCAGGTAATAGAGTTTATGAAAAATTGGGATATTATAATGAGATGCATTTAAATTCAGACTTTCGTTCGTTTTAAATCACGTAGAGTTGCACTATCTCTACATTTGTTTTTCGTCGATGCTTGTATGCATGTAAAACTAACCAAAACTCATTTTGCAACCCAAATTTGGTTTTGAAAGTAAAATTGTAGTGCCTGCCTAATATATTGGTAATATTTTCACAGCCTTGGGAAAGCGAGAGACTGAAATAATAAATAATAATGTTATGTTACTGTAAAAGCTCGAATTGCAGTAAATCCTAAGATATTCCAGTAAAACCTAAGATCTACCAATTTCTAATGGTAAATGTCCCAAAAGGTTTGCGATTCGAACTCTTACCACCATTTCGTTGGTAAATCTTAGGATTTACATTAATGGCACGGTAAATGTTGAAAAACAAAACATGTCATAACGTGCTCAGCGCATCTCATCATCATCAGAAATTACTTCAATTGGAAAAAATCGAATCTATCTTAATATTGAAGTTGCCCTCTTTGTATTTCTAGTCGCTCACTTAGTAATGTAGTCGCACGGACAGAATTTTAATATCTAAAATGGATTAAACATAACCTACTTTTTGTAAGCTCGTTCTGCATTTGATTATTAACCAATATTCGTCGTTAGTTAAGTTAATTTTTCGCTTACTCAAATTCATACCGCTCAAGTTATTACAGTAAGTATGCCATCATCAGTCGCTAAGTTATTTTTTAGTCGATCGTTTTATGATTCCCCATTAAGAATTACTCATTGTTTTATTCCTAAAACCAACATCTACCAGCTAACAGAGGTAAAACCTAGCATATACTGAATTCGAATGGTAAAAGCTCGAAAAAATCGTCGTATTTTCAGAAATACTTACATTTACCAACTCATGTTGGTAAATCCTAAGACTTACACTTAAATCTTAACACATACACTCATGAGATAGCTTCATGGGATGCAATAATTCTGTATGCCTGTAGTTTATAGCCCTTTTTAACCGACTAGATGGCAATGACCGATGACAACTGTAGACAAGTTTTTATAAATAGGGATTGTAATGTCTATGGTAGGTACCTACGTCACCACAGGGCTTCGAATCATTCCATTTTAATTTACTGACGTCAGCACATCAAGATGAATATTGTATTCATCTTAATGTAGTTGTAATAAAGATTATTTTGTAACAAATTTGTATAAAAATCTCAAAATTTTACATTTTTATTGTAAATCATAAAAATGACAATGAGGCCATTCCAAAGTTTTTTTTTATATTTTTTTACCAGATACCATATTTTATAATTGGAAATTAAATATGCCTACTTAACTAGCAATGTATTTAATAATTTAATTTTAGTGGATCGAAAAATCTTTCTTGAATTTTTATTATCTAACTAAAAGATAGAGATCATCTGTCCAAAATATATTAAATTAAAACTTCGAGAACAATCTCAAGTTTTATTTTAATTATGTTAAAATATTAATAAAGTTTTTGTTTTTACGACCACGTGCTCGTTATAAATTTGTATGAAGTCGATTCAAGTTACATCGCAATCTTCTTCCTTGTTTGATGTGCTTGATGGGTCTTGACCATCCTAAAAAGGGTCGTCTACATATGTACAGACGGCCATACACCAGAATATATTACATTTTCGTTGCATTATAGTTCTTATCACACCTACATAAGACTCTACATTTCGATTGACATGTTGTTGACTGTACTATACAACCAAACTTGAACCCTATTAATAACCAAGGCCTAACTACAATACATAAGCCGGAAAATTGACAAAGGAACTTAGGTGGGAAGGTGGGAAAGGGGAATTAATTAAGGAACCAGTAAGTTCGTCAAAGGTTACAAAAGGTATTCCTTTGATGGAGCTATCGAACTTTCGGTCCAATATTGACGATTTTCGGTGACCTGACAACCGCATCATGAATTTTGTGCACCTTGTAAATTATTTTGATAACGGTGTTTGGTCAACTTGACATAAGTAAGTAAAACGTAGGTACGAGTACAGGCTCGACTACATAGTAGGTACATGTTATTTTAGAATTGTTTGAGGAATTCAGCTATTCACTTGCTGGGCGACTACTATCACTTTTGAGCTACGAAGATACTGAGTAAACTCATTAAAATGTTCAAGTGTCGAAATTTCGTACTGCGACTGTATCATACTTTTTATGATTCTAAAACAGTTGACCAAATAATCTTGATCCATGAACTTACTGGTAACTAAAGGCATGCATCACTGTTTTTACGTAATTCTTCTATGTTCTCCGAAACTCTCCGAAACTTTTCACGAAAGATCCCAAAGTATTGTCGGCAAACAATAAAACTTTTGGCAAATTATTCCGGGTTGATGGATCAACAAGAATTATTACGAACAAAACTGGGTCTGTTAATGTTGTACAGGGTTTGAAGAACAGTTTTCTTAGATGTCAAAAACTCATGTTTTCTCCGGAAAATTCAGGGTTTTCACAAAATTTTCAATTGATGTACCTACGAACCAGTTTGGGAATGATACATTGAATATTTAATACATCTATCTATACACATAAATAACACAATTTAAGTTAGTTAGGCGCTAAGGAATTCCTTTTGATGTTAAGAGCCATTTCACAAAAATATTCCGCGCGAATTTAGGTAAAAGCTGTCAACGCAACGTCAAAAGAGTAAAAAGAACGCTGAAATGGACAAAAAAATCTTGAGCCGTGACCGTATTAAGACTTGATTTAAGTTATTAATTTTAAGGTAGAATGAGGTATTCAAACTTGATTAATTAATTTAAATTTTTAATAGAGTTTATTAAGTCTTTTATATTTCGATTCATAATGAAACACGAATAGGTATAATATGTAAAATATATAATTATTAAGTACAAAATAAAGACAGTCACATAGTGAAAAATAAATCTGCCCCCTTACAGCTCCATCATCGGACCCTGGATACGAATAATGAAACACGAATAGGTATAATATGTAAAATATATTAAGTACAAAATAAAGACAGTCACATAGTGAAAAAAAATCTGCCCATCTGCCCATGCCAACAGCTCCATCATCGGACCCTGGATACGAAATATTCGTCAAGGCGAATCACACAAGCCCAAACTCCATAGGGTTCTATTGTTTTGTTACGGAGGTGGCCATTGCATCTCCTCCAGATCCATTATCAGACAGAGCTAAGAAATAAATAAATAAATATTATTATAAGTAAACAAATAACTAAAATAATTCATCTTACTATCTTACTTTTTACTAGTCTTACTAATATTATAAATACGAAAGTTTGTGTGGATGTCTGGATGTTTGTTACACTTTCACGCAAAAACTACTGAACAGATTTTGATGAAACTTTACAGTATAGTACAGCAGTACTAGGCAGTCTGTGTTCAACTATCACTCGGGTCGGACGTTCCTATCGCAAGACCTTTGGTTCACTCAGTTCCGATACGACTCTAGTGCTGAGTGTAATTATTTTCGTGAATACATTGAGTTTATTAATTTATACGAGTGGATTTCATTTTGCCTGAGACCTACGCCATGAACCCTGAACCAGAAGACCCTGTCGCCAGCGACAGCGATGCTCATCCATCCCTGGCGTCGACCAGAATAACAATGTATAGGCTATAATTTATGACGATCTGTGACAAACTAAGTTTCAAGCGGGTGAAGCCGCGGGCAATACTACATATTTCATACTAGCTTTTTGCCCGCGACTTCTTCTGCGATGAAGTGGAAAATGGTTCTAATAGAATTAAAATATTCTAAGAAAATTAATTTTGTTAAATGATTATATCTATATCTATATTATATAAAGCTCGATTACCACTGACTGACTCACTGACTGATCAGGGGTATTTTTGGGGTATTTAAAGGGGAGATGGGTAAAATTTTTAGTGTTTGTTTTAAACTAGATTTTTCGACTGCCAGCTTTACTAGATTTTTTGAACCAAAAAACAAAATGGCGGCACTTTTTGAAACTCCAACTTTTTTGTTTTTCATCCTGAATTTTTTCCTTTTTGGTGGTTTGTTAGGGTTGCCAAGGTGTGTTCAAAAATGTGAGAAAAAAACGAAAAAACAAAATGGCCGCGCCGCCATCTTGGATTGAAAATGCGATTTCGGGGTGTTTTTAGGGAGGTGTCACTCCGAGATGCGCAATTGTTTTAGAAAATTTCTTTTGGGTATTTGTGACTTATATAGTCTGCTTCAAGGCCACATTTACAGATTATCAAAAAACAAGATGGCGGCTGAGCCGTCGGCCATTTTGTTGCGATCAAAAAATTTCTAAACTTTGACAGCAATTTTCCGGTAGATGGCGACACCGGAGTAGGGTACAATGTTCCGGGCGATGGTTGGTCTGTTATTCGAGTGTTGCCATGAATAGGAAAAAACTACCATTTTGGAAGAAAATTTTCCACCACGGCCCCGGATAGTAGAAAATGGAAATTTCCAAAAATTCCAAAAACTTGGTATGCAGTTTGGTGACGTTTGGGGACCTGAATGACATTTCACCATTTTTATGAAAAAAGTCTGGCAACACTGAAAGTTACGGGGAAAACAAATTTTCGCGACATGGGTGTCTTTAAAGTTAGTGACAGACAGAAATAATTATGGCAGAAAAAAAATAAAAATGACGTTTGGTCGGATATACGACCCAGATTATGGGAAAAATCCGAAATGTCAGAAAATCAAGATGGCGGCTGAGCGGGCGGCCATTTTGTAAAAAGTTGAAAATTTCGAAATTTTGGAATTCATTTTTCGAGTAGTTGGCAACATTTCGGAAAGTCGAGTTGTATGAGGCGGTTGTGTGTCTTGTCGAGAGGTTTCGCTTAGGTGAAGAAATTTCTCCAGTGTTGCCATACCTTAGGAGATTTGGTCCAAAAATGTCGAAAGTAGAAATAACGACTTCCGGTCAAAAATTTGGACGACGCCTCCTGCAAAGGGGTCGTGCAAATGACATTTGACCATTTTCATCTCGATCACCTGGCAACACTGGGAGCTACGGGGAAAAGTATTTTTTTCGACATGGGTGTCTTTAAAGTTAAGGACGGACAGAAAGAGATATGGCAGAAAAAATCTAAAAATGGGGTTTGGTCAGTTATACGACCCAGATTATGGGAAAAATCCGAAATCATAGAAAATCAAGATGGCGGCTGAGCGGGCGGCCATTTTGTAAAAAGTTTCAGTTTTCTGATTTTTCCAATGCGTTTTTCGGGCAGTTGGCAACATTTGGGAAAGTCGGGTTGTATGGGGCGATTACGTAGTTTGTCAAGGAGTATCGTTTGGGAAAACAAAAATTTCCAGTGTTGCCATACTTTGAGAGTTTTGGTCCAAAAATTTAAAAAATGGAAATAGCGACTTTCAGTCAGAAATTTGGATGACGCCTCCTGCAAATAAGTCAAACTAATGACATTTGACCATTTTCATCTCGATCACCTGGCAACACTGGGAATTACGGGAACACAAAATTTTGTGACATGGGTGTTTTTAAGGCGTTGCTCCTCGGGACTGGGTGAGGATAGAAAAAAAGTAAAAATGGGGTTCGGCGCGGAAAATGGTCCAGATTAAGGCAAAAATGCAAAATTTTGGAAATCCAAGATGGCCGCCAAGCGTTCACCCGTTTTCCTAAAGGGACTAAATTCTCCATACAAATTGTATGCAGGGGGGCTCAGCTAACGTAGAAAAAGGCGAGGCCGTAGGCCGAGCGATAGTGTAAAGCCCAAGAGTCGCCATAGATTTATTTTTAATGCGTCAAAAAAGGACTAGAGCCCAGTGACAGACAGAAAGGCGAGGCCGAAGGCCGAGCGATGGTTCAAATCCCGACAGTCGCCATAGATTTACTTGTGTTGCGTCAATAAAGCAAAAGAGCCTTGCGACAAACGAGAAGCCCCCCTGTAATTTTTGCGAGGCCGAAGGCCGAGCTCCGAATGCGAGGCCGCAGGCCGAGCGCCGCGTAGGGCGAAGCCCGGAGCGGCCAGCATCGCAGATCTAGCTTTTGTAGCCCGCGTAGCGGGCGACCAAAGCTAGTCTATATTATATAAAGCTCGATTACCACTCACTCACTGACTCACTGACTGATCAGGGGTATTTTTGGGGTATTTAGAGGGGAGGGGGGTAAAATTGTTAGTGTTTGTTTTAAACTAGATTTTTCGACTGCCAGCTTTACCACATTTTTTGAACCAAAAAACAAAATGGCGGCATTTTTTGAGACAACAACTTTTTTGTTTTTCATCCTGAATTTTTTCCTTTTTGGGAGTTTATTTTGGTTGCCAAGATGTGTTAAAAAATGTGGGAAAAAAACGGAAAAACAAAATGGCCGCGCCGCCATCTTGGATTGAAAATGCGATTTCGGGGTGTTTTTAGGGAGGCGTCACTCCGAGATGCGCAATTGTTTTTGAAAATTTCTTTTGAGTATTTGTGACATGTATAGTCTTCTTTAAAGCCTCATTCACAGATTATCAAAAAACAAGATGGCGGCTGAGCCGTCGGCCATTTTGTAGCGATCAAAAAATTCACAAACTTTGGTAGCAATTTTCCGGCAGATGGCGACACCGGAGTGGGGTACAATGTTCCGGGCGATTGTTGGTCTGTTATTCGAGTGTTGCCATAAATCGGAAAAAACTACCATTTTGGAAGAAAATTTTCCACCACGGCCCCGGATAGTAGAAAATGGAAATTTCCAGAAATTCCAAAAACTTGGTATGCAGTCTGGTGACATTTGGGGACCCGAATGACATTTCACCATTTTTACGAAAAAAGTCTGGCAACACTGAAAGTTATGGGGAAAAGTTTTTTTTGCGACATGGGTGTCTTTAAAGTTAGTGACAGACAGAAAGAATTATGGCAGAAAAAAAATAAAAATGACGTTTGGTTGGATATACGACCCAGATTATGGGAAAAATCCGAAATGTCAGAAAATCAAGATGGCGGCGGCGTGGGCGGCCATTTTGTAAAAAGTTGAAAATTTCGAAATTTTGGAATTCATTTTTCGAGTACATGGCAACATTTTGGAAAGTCGAGTTGTATGAGGCGGTCGTGTGTCCTGTCGAGAGGTTTCGCTTGGGTGAAGAAATTTCTCCAGTGTTGCCATACCTTAGGAGATTTGGTCCAAAAATGTCGAAAGTAGAAATAACGACTTTCGGTCAAAAATTTGGACGACACCTCCTGCAAAGGGGTCGTGCAAATGACATTTGACCATTTTCGTATCGATCACCTGGCAACACTGGGAGCTACGGGGAAAAGTATTTTTTTCGACATGGGTGTCTTTAAAGTTAAGGACGGATAGAAGGATATATGGGAGAAAAAATCCAAAAATGAGGTTTAGTCGGTTATACGACCCAGATTATGGGAAAAATCCGAAATGTCAGAAAATCAAGATGGCGGCTGAGCGGGCGGCCATTTTGTAAAAAGTTTCAGATTTCTGATTTTTCAAATGCATTTTTCGGGTAGTTGGCAACATTTGGGAAAGTCGAGTTGTTTGTGGCGATTGTGTAGTTTGTCAAGGAGTATCGTTTGGAAAAACAACAATTTCCAGTGTTGCCATACTTTGAGAGATTTGATCCAAAAATGAAAAAAATTGAAATAACGACTTTCGATCAAAAATTTGGATGACGCCTCCTGCAAATAGGTCAAACTAATGACATTTGACCATTTTCATCTCGATCGCCTGGCAACACTGGGAATTACGGGAACACAAAATTTTGTGACATGGGTGTTTTTAAGGCGTTGCTCCTCGGGACTGGGTGAGGATAGAAAAAAAGTAAAAATGGGGTTCGGCGCGGAAAATGGTCCAGATTAAGGGAAAAATGCAAAATTTTAGAAATCCAAGATGGCCGCCATATTTTCAGCCGATTTCGTAATTGAACTAATCTCTCCATACAAATTGTATACTTAGCACGATTACCACTCAATGACTGACTCACTGATCATGGCCATTTTTGGGGGGTTTAGAGAGGAGGAGGGTACGAGTAACAGCACTTGTTTCGAACTAGATTTTTCAACACGCAGTTTATCAGATTTTTTGTACTAAAAACCAAAATGGCGGCCTTTTTTGACACACCAACTTTTTCGTTTTACGTCCTGATTTTTTTATTTTTTGGGGGCCGGTTGAAGTTGTCATTTGGTGTTCGAAAATGTGAGAAAAAAACGGAAAAACAAAATGGCCGCGCCGCCATCTTGGATTGAAAATTAGATTTCAGGGGTGTGTTTAGGGAGTTGTCATTCTGAGTTGTGCAATGGTTTTTGAAAATTTCTTTTGAATATTTGTGACATGTATAGTCTTCTTAAGAGCCACATTCACAGATTATCAAAAAACAAGATGGCGGCTGAGCCGTCGGCCATTTTGTTGCGATTATGAAATTCCCTAAAGTTTGACACCAATTTTCCGGTAGATGGCGACACCGGAGTAGGGTACAATGTTCCGAGCGATTGTTGGTCTGTGTCTCGAGTGTTGCTATGAATCGGAAAAAACTACCATTTTGGTAGAAATTTTTCCACAACGGCCTCGGATAGTAGAAAATGGAAATTTCTAGAAATTCCAAAAAGTTGGTATGCAGTTTGGTGACGATTGGGGATCCGAATGACATTTCACTATTTTTATCAAAAAAGTCTGGCAACACTGAAAGTTACGGGGAAAACAAATTTTCGCGACATGTCTGACTTTAAAATTAAGGACAGACAGAAGGAGTTGTGGCAGAAAAAAACTAAAAATGAGGTTTTGTCGGATATACGATCTAAATTATGGGAAAAATCCGCAATGTCAAAAAATCAAGATGGCGGCTGAGCGGGCGGCCATTTTGTAAAAAGTTGAAAATTTTGAAATTTTGGAATTAATTTTTCGAGTAGTTGGCAACATTTTGGAAAGCCGAGTTGTATGAGGCGGTTGTGTGTCTTGTCAAGAGGTGTCGCTTGGGTGACAAAATTTCTCCAGTGTTGCCATACTTTGAGAGATTTGGTCCAAAAAACTGGTAGAAATAACGACTTCCGGTCAAAAATTTGGATGACGCCTCCTGCAAAAGGGTCGTGCAAATGACATTTGACCTTTTTCATCTCGATCACCTGGCAACACTGGAAGTTATGGGGAAAAGTATTTTTTGCGACATGGGTGTCTTTAAAGTTAAGGACGGACAGAAGGAGTTATGGCAGAAAAAGTCTGAAAATGGGGTTTAGTGGGTTATACGACCCACATTATAGGAAAAATTCGAAATATCAGAAAATCAAAATGGCGACCGAGTGCGCGGCCATTTTGTAAAAAATTTCAGATTTTTTATTTTTCCAATGCTTTTTTCAGGTAGTTGGTAACATCTGGGAAAGTCGAATTGTATGTGTGTGTTTGTCAAGAGGTGTCGCTTGGGTAAAGAAGTTTCACCAGTGTTGCCATATTTTGGGAGATTTGGTCAAAAAAATGTAAAAAATGTAAATAATGAGTTCCGGTCAAAAATTTGAATGTCAACTCGTGCAAAGTAGCTAATCCTAAAAAGGTTATTTGACCATTTTCTTCTCGATTACCTGGCAACACTGGAAGCTATGAGAAAGAGTATTTTTTGCGACATGGGTAGGTATCTTTATAGTTAAGGAACGGACAGATGGAGATATGGCAGAAAAAATCTAAAAATGGTGTTTGGTCAGTTATATGACCCTAATTATTAGAAAAATAAAAAATCATGGCAAATCAAGATGGCGGCGGAGCAAGCGGCCAATTGGTAAAAAGTTTCATTTTTCTGATTTTTAAAATTCATTATTAGGGTAGTTGGCAATATTCGCGAAAATTGGGTTGTATGAGGCGTTCATGTGTCTTGTCAAGAGGTATCGCTTGGGTAAAGAAATTTCTGCAATGTTGCCATATTGTTGGAGATTTGGTCCTTATATTTAAGAAATAAATGGAAATAATGACTTCCGGTGATGATGAAACGTGTGCAAATAAGTGAAACTAATGACATTTGACCATTTTTATCTCGATGACCTGGCAACACTTGGAGTTACGGGATTACACAATTTTTGGACATGAGGTTTTTAAGGCATTGCTGTTCGGAACTCGGTAAACTTAGAGAAAAAGTAAAAATGGGGTTCGGTGCGGAAAGTAGTCCAGATCAAAGAAAAAATACAAAATTTTGAAAATCCAAGATGGCCGCCAAGCTGTCAATCGCTTTCGTAACCGAACTAAATTCTCGATACAAATTGTATACAGGAGCTCACTAAGGCGAGACCCAAGGCCGAACGATAGTCAAAGAACGAAAATCGCCACACTGAGAACCAGCGTCGTGGCCTCCCTCACCGGGGGCCACGGAATATGCTGAGTGGGGTCCCATTGCGATGGACATCGCTGTGCGACAGGGTGGCACTGCCCCCCTAGACAAAACGCACTTTTTCTTTTTGATCGAATCGAAAATCGAATCCGTCAAAACTCCATACAAAAAAGGGGCTTTTTCGACCACTTTTCGACTGGTTTGCGATTATAATTTGCACTTTGTCTAGACCCACTGCTCAGTTTACTTTCACTTTCATTGTATGTTTTATGTCACCTATGTCTTATTTACTTTTTTTTCTATTATTTTACATCTTTTGTCTTCTATGATGTCCATGGCAATAAATGTTTCTTTCTTTCTTTCTTTCCATAAATTTAATTTTAATATTTAAGACAGGACTGCAGCCCAGTGTTATAAGAATATTACTTGCGCATATAGCAGCTATTTCCACAAAGTTTTATTGCTATCTAAAAAGAAATATCAGTTAGGAGAAAAATTTCGAATGGAAAATGTCCACAGGAAATTAAATCGATTTCTTAAAAAATTTAGTATTGTTAGTTAGGAGGTATTGCCACTTAACCATTGGTATGTATTCTAATCATGCCGACAAAGTAATAAAACAAAATTTAAAAAAATATTTTTTAGGGTAGCTTCCCTATATTTAAAGTGGGGATTTTTTTTTCATCTTCTACCCCATCTGTGGGCTTAGGGGTTTCTAAGACAATTTTTTTATGTAAACGGATCCCGTTTGCAAAATATTAAAGTAGCACTTTATTGAAGCCAATTTTTGTTCGAGTAACTTAGGGCGTCCCCCCATTAAAAGTGTTAAGATGAAGTACTAATTGCTTGCTTCAGAAATATATTGCGGTAACGACGGGCAACTACGGAACCCTACACTGCGCGTGGCACGAAACGCACTTGGTTAACAGAGCCCCGATTACGGTAATTTTTAACGTCTCCAATTCAGACGCGTTTCATCGATTCTGCGAAACGATTGGTCAAAACAGCTGATGTACGCTGCGCTGTTTTGATCATTACGCTGACCAATCGTATCGCAGAATCGATGAAGCGCGTCTGGATTGGAAACGTTTAAAGTTACCGTAATCGGGGCTCTGGTTTATATCTATAGATTAGAGGGCAGTGCGTTTAATTGCACTAAGGGTAGTTTCACAGGACGGCTCCGGAGGTACCAGTGGCGAGTGGTGGAGGCTGTCTAGGCATAGTGACTGCGACATTGGGTAGCATGGTCATTTGCCAACCGGATGACACTAGCATTGACGGGCTACGGGTCATAATACCGCTCCAGAAAGCCCACTTAGGTAGGTAACGACCATTTTCTGCCGGCTGTAGTCTTCCACATGACCAATCGACTTCTTCATCCCCTGCCCTTTTAATAGGCCTCGAACAGTGACCACCAGTACAATACATTCATGCCGCACACTGAAAGCCGAAGGCGTAATGACGTTTTCCTTGTGTGAGACCGAATAGGGACCGCTGACGAATGTTTGAGGCACACGCCAATACTTACTCCTGGTAATGTCCCGCGTTCTCAACTCATATGGTCCTACCCATCTGGCAGGGTGATAAGCCCCACCACATGAGAGCAGCCCTTGTGGGTAGTTATATTCTACACATTTTTATAGATTTTAATTCTTATTATTTCTCAAGCAAGAATCAGTAACTTGTACATAGGTTACATAGGTACTTGTGCGAGGCAACGAGCGCGCATTATGAAATAACTAGCGGCCTCCCGCGACTTCGTACGCGTGGATCTCGTTTTACCCCCTTTACCGAAATTTCTTTCAGCCATCTCACTAACTTTTGTGTGTTATAAATTGTACTTATTAATTAAATAAATAAATATTATTGGATATACAGGGTGGAATTTTGTAATGCCACCTAGAGGAAAAGTTTTTTTTAATGCTAGACAAGGCAGGTATTTGACCGCAATCGCACCTGGTGTTAAGTGAGATGCAGTCTAGGATGGTACATATCAGTAAGTACTCATAATACTGTAGCTAGAAAATTTTACTGAAAGAAAACATTTCTTTGTTTTTGAAAAGAAAGAGAACTGCATTGAAAGATTTTCGAAAATTGTCCACCATACCATACAATGTGTTCTGTACATAAATAAAATAATTTAAGATTTCATGGTTTTCATTTCATTTGATTTATCAAGTTTATTAAAGAGATTTCATCCTTATACTTAACCATAACAATTGATGCAATAAAAATACAGGTTGTAATTTTTAATAGATTTCAGTTGGTTTGATTCTGGGTGTGGCAAGAAAATGTTTGTAAATCTTTGAATGTAGTTCTATTTCTTTTCAAAAATAAAGGAATATTTTCTTTGAGAAAAAAGTTCTATCTACAATATTAAAAGTACTTTCCCTCCAGGTGGCATTATAAAATTCCACCCTGTATTGCGACATCCAGTCCCAAAATAATTTTTAAAAATATAAAGAACAGGACTTACTAAAGTACTTACTCGTATTATTATGACATTTGTTGAAACTAAATGTGGTAAGTATTGCCTACTTACTACTAAATTAAGTTAGTGTTATAGTACTTCATTACACAAAGAAAACATCTCTAAGAATAAATCTGGATATGAAAAACCTACACACAGCAAAATTCTAACAGTAAGAAGGATAAAAGTATTTACATAATAATTTATTTGATGCATTTAGCTGCATACCATGCTTGTAAAAGTAAGATTTTATGCACAAGAGCCAAACAAACAAGTTTAAGCTTGTAAAGAACTTCCAAACCTATTATTATGTAGAATAAGTTCTTAAAAGTGACATAGTATTTAAAAGTTTTCATCTGTATTTATTTATGAAAATAGCCTTGTCTCCGTCTGTATCATTACCATTAAAATATTACTATTATCTTGAACTCCATTAACATTGATGATTGATTGATACATTTTATTATATATTTACTTAGTTCAGTTGATAACATTCCTATATCATTTTTATCTCAACTTATTACATATTTAATATTAATTAAAACCCAATGAATTTTAAAACACTCATTTATTAAGAAGGCTTATTTAAAGATAATAATCAATTTATGTTCAATTAAATATTTTGGAATTATGAACAGTTTACTTTGGTTTGTTAAGATTTTATTAATTTTCATTAAATATTGGTTTTCCGGGACAAGTTGTACATCATTATTGATCACTTTAACATCTGAAAAGTAAAATATATAACTTTAATTAAATTGATAGATATTGTGCTTACATTTTGTTGTAAACATTAAGGCTCAGTTGCATTACATAACTTTGACCGTAACTTTAACGATAACTGGTGTTTTCTGAATGAAGTTTGATAGATTTTTGATGTTTGTTAAAGTAAGATGGTGTAACCCAGCCTTATAGTTAAACAATTTCATCAAAACTGTACAATACTTTTAGAGTGCAAGAGTAAAAAACATTCATCCTCAAAAACTTTGACCTCTTAAATATTATTGAATAATTAATAGTGCCATCAATTATCAAACGTTTCATAGTTATCATCAAGCATTACCTTACGCTGCAATCACCATTCTCTTTATTTTACACAGGCAAAATATGCATAGAGTTAACGTAACAGTATCACATTGAAAACTTAGATATTGTTGCAATATTGTACAAGGCTTCTGTTACTATTATTTTTAAGATCACTTGTTTCAGCTATAGATTATTTCTTTGAGATATGTATGTAAGTAACTATTCTTATTAATTTCATTCGAACAAAACAACACCAACCAAATCAAAACAAACTTTTGTTTGACAGTTTGGCAAGAAAAAAGGAACCATAGATTAGAGAGTGATAGGATGTTTCGTTCGGAAATTTAATCAAAAGATTTTGAAACGTCAAAGGACAAAAATGTGAATTTTAACCCGTGTAGCGCCCTTCTGTCAAATTTTGTTTTGTACGACTGAAAAATTAAGGTCCCTCGAAAGTAGGTAAAAGTGGAGCAGGCATAATTTACTTTTATCTTTATGAGATAAAAATAATAATTTTTCAGCGTTGTGAATGTCATCATCATGTTTTAAAAAAAAAAACTTCTATTATGGATGGATCGAAAAGCGAAATTTTGGACAGCGTTTTTTTTCACAACTTCTATTTTTTAAATTCATATTGATAGGTTACGTCACACTATGGATCGAAATTGCGATTTATGGACATAGCAATATTTTTCATAATTTCTATTTGAAAAAAATACCTATCGATACGTTACGTTATTCTGATGAATATATGTCGTTAGATTTTCTTTAAAACCAATAGTTTGGTTGGAAAAAAATATTTTCCATTTTCGTTGTATGAAATGAAATGGCTTGTTGACTATAATCCTACACTATCAGCGCGCGCCTAAAGTTGCCCGTTCACAAGTTATGTGGTTCTGAAAAATGAAAAAAAGTTAGTAAAAGTGTTTTTTTTTGGAATATCTTTAAAGATTCAACGAAAATATAAAGATTCCATACGTTAAAAATTTAAATTAACCTTAAATTACTGACAAATATTTAACTCATATTTTGGAACCTTGTAACTTCTGAACGGGCAACTTTGGGCGCGCGCTGATAGTTTAGGATTATAGTCAACAAGCCATAGCTTAGTCGAAATCTACCACTTTAAGTTTCATTCCATACAACGAAAATGGAAAATATTTTTTTCCAGCCTAACTATTGATTTTAGAGAAAAACTTTTAGCGACATTTATTCATCAGAATAACGTAAGTTACGTTCGATAAGTATTTTTTTCAAATAGAAATTGTGAAAGAAAAAAATCAATATGTCCATAAATCGCTATTTCGATCCATAGTACGTCTTACTGATTAATTAATGTCATTATCCCCTCAAGGATCAATAAGACCGGCGGCGGCTGCGCTGTTCATTACTTACAGTCATATAGATGAACTAATTTAAACTGAACCGTGTCACCAAACACATTGACAGGGGGGCGCCACCATCATTTCAACTATATAGTTTCCAACGTGGCAAAAATCGGAACCAGCGATTCGGTATTGATGGTGGTGGCACCCCCCTGTCACTGTCATGGGTGGGACAGTTCGTTTTAATTTATGTATATTATGTTACTTACCAGTTATTAATAATAATTACCGACAGTCGAGGTAAAAGTAAGAAAGTAATCACATTAATTTATCACTTACAAATATCTTAAAAGAGAACACCGGCTCGTGTACAGCAACACAATATTTTGAACGTTTTGATATCTTGATATATTAATATAAATTAGTGGTATCCTTCCGTTTGGCCAATGTACTTTTCGCAACTAATTCATTTGGTCAAATTGTCATTTGGCAAAATTTTACTTGGCAAATGTTTATATAGCAAATGTTTTATTTCGTCAAATATTATGTCCCAAATAATTTGTTTGGTCAAATTGACACCTCAAATACTTACCCACCGTTACCCACAAATCAAAGCATAAGGCACATTATCATGGTTTTCACAAGAATTTTATGTAAAACAAAGAGACTGCAGAAAGTAGTATGGTTGCAAAAAGTAGGTTTTGCTGAAAATAGTAGGTTAGGTTAGGTTAGAACAGTGACCCTTAATGCGCGAAGGCGAGCGAAGCGTGCCGCGGCAGCGGCCGCCGAGCGCTAAAATCACCACTATTGTTAATGAATCATTTGGAAATTTCGATAAAAAGAATGAAATAAGAAAATTATTTTAGAACAAATTTTATATTTACTACCCACTAAACAAAATAATAACCACAAGCTAATTTGTATTCCATTCTATGCACCAATCAAATTATTTTGTAAATAGTTTATCGTGAAATATTTTTGCCAAATGAAACATTTGGCAAAACATACTTTACCAAACAATAATTTGCTAAACAATAATATGCCAAAAACGACATTTGCGAATTAAAAGTTTGCAATAAGTTGTTTTGCCAAATGAAAATTTGCGAAACGTTGTTTGCGATGTAATAATTTGGGAAACGTTTTTTGGCCAAACATTAGTAATCCATAAATTAGTATAATGAGATTGGAATGTTTAAAATTTAAACGAATTGTTTAAAATTTAATAAATAGGTTTAGATGCGACGGGGGTGGACCTTGGGCCAACCCTAAGCAGTTTATTTAATTTTATACATACGTAAATGATTTCTTTAATCACTTTTACCAAATTATTCATAATAACCGATTGTTATTAATAATTCTTTTTCTATCATAATTAATCATCATAATCAAATCAGATTAAATAAAATCTGAGTTGCGTTCTATATCCTTTAGAGCGCCATGGTCTTTTTTAAAATACAAAACGTTTAACATTTCCGTGCAATATTTCTTTGATAAAAATATTTATAGAAATGCTTTAGTTATTTTATGCGTATTTTTGCGATTGCCTAAAACCCTAAATCTTTATTTTCAAAACAGAAATATATTTTTTTACTGTTCCAGGCGAAATAGGTTGGTGACCAATAGGTTAAACAAAAGTTGTCTATGGTCATAAGTTTTGTGGCCAAAAAAAGTTGAGTGAGACATTTCGCGCTCATTCACTTCCGCCTCCCTCTCGGTCGCAACTGTTTTGCATCTTGTTTCATCGCGGTAAGTTATGTGTAAATATTATTAAAATTATAATCCATTGATTTATCAAATAATAAAAAACTATTGTACAAATCAATTTCGATGATATATCAACTTAATTGTTTCTTTTCTTCGTTCCGTTAGTGTAGGCATCATTTTTGTTGAAGGGGACGCCATTGTAAAACAAATGAAATAATGTTAAACAAACAACTTTTTATGGTTTAAAACTTTTTAAAGTGTAATGATCGAAGTTTTAAGTGTATTTTAGGTTCTTCAGTGCCATAATTTGTGGTTCTTTAGTTCATTAAATGTGTATAATTGCAGTTTCACGATGCCCCGCTTCAACTACGATTCCACCACGGCCGTCTGCATCGCCACGGGTAAGTCTTATAAAGTCTTATTTGTTCTTCTTTCCATTATTTTCTGTGTTTAGGTCCTTTGGTTCATTAAAAATATACTATGTTTGGCTTTGATGAATAGTTATGGACCGCCATTTTTCTTCTTTTATAATTGACATGGCAATGGTGTTGTAGGTAGTTCATAACTGCATAAGATCTAGCTTTTTCAAGTCAATAACTTCACACATTTTCTAAATATGGTTTACAAGGGCGTAGCCCCTTATTCTATTTGCCAAGTTATTTAAATTATCTACACCTACCTACAATCATGGACCTATAAAAAAGGTCCATGCATAACAGTAAATAGTTAATAACACGTAAGAAATCTTTATATTTTGAAACATGTCAATTCCACACAAGGTACTTGTATTAATAATGTCCTAACAGGCAAGTTATCATTTCATTGTTGATGAACATAAATTCACATTATCTATCAATAAAAGTTACTTAGATCTTCTTACTCTGAGATGGTTTTCATATGAATAGTTATGTAAAATAATTTTACATGTAAGATTATTTACTGTTGAAATTGGTGTTACATTAGGTATTTAAAATACACAAGTAAGCATAACCTTAGTTCTTATTATAAACAAAGCATTTATTGAATCACATCTAATTTAATTAATGTTTCAGTGTAGTTAAAATAATTGATTTGCTCTGAAATCAAATCAATAATAAGAACTTGATTGAATCCTTCTCAAATATTGGTAGGTAATATCAATGCAGTTTAAATATTATTTGAAAACCTTCAGATTTGCAATAGGATTATTTGTATTTGATACTACTTACCTATATCCTGCGCTTGTTATATTTGTATTTATTTATCAATATTTTCAATTTAGTGTATTGAATTCTGATTTGACATTCATCTTACTAGGTATAGGTACTTTTTTTTGAACTTGTATAAGTCTGGATCTGACCATAATATCTAGCCTTTTATAAATCAAGATTAATAAATAATTATACTAATTATAATTTACCTACTTGAATAGTGGTATTAATAACATTTAATTTTTATCTCTTGTCATAAATTAATTAAATTCAAATAGATGTGCACCAATTGATTGAAGTTATCAATATTCATCATGTTTGAAATTGGTCCTATACCTACTTAGATTATTAATCTAAGGTCCTATAATATTTTTCATTTTTACAGAAACATAAATTCTAAATTTCTATTGATTCATAATATTACTAAATTAATTTAGGTATGTTTGATAAACAGAAATTAGGCAGGTAGGTACCTACTTATTGTCTCAATGGGGTTAGGTAAGCCTGTTATTTGAATTTGCATTAGTTGTATTTTAGGAAATATTGTATCAATGCAATGCATTTTTTAGGTAGGATTAGCCTAATAAAATTACTTGTTGTAATATGAACTTACTGCAAAATGGTACAGTTACAGTAAAATAGGTTAGTACTAATTTGTATAATCATTGATTTCCATCATTACATACCTTAACTGGTAGGCATTGGTTTTTAATACAATTTACTGTTTTCTTTAGTAATTTGGATACATTTACCTACCTACTTAAGTAGGTAATGTTATTGTTTAATTATAATAAAATTTCAAACTTTTGTTTACACTAAACTTCTTATTACTATTAGCACTAGCTGCTATTAATTGTATGAGTTTGGATTTTCGGTTTAGGTAGGTCTCTATAGGTAGGTATATCTATTTTATAATTTAATTTAATTTCTTTTATTTATTAGTAAAAAACAAACTTAATTTCAATTACCAAAACAATAAAGGTAATTAATCAGGTAGGCATTGTAAAATTTATCACTTGTTCATTGCATACCTAACCATTTATAACTGAATATGAATTTCTTGACAATTTATTTTCAGAAAATTTGTTGGCACTATAGTTTGTCATTTTGTTTTCTGTGTGTACCTCAAAATTAGCATGATTGATATTGCTTTAAGGTGATGTTCTAAGGCCTTGTCAAAATGCTTTAGATATTTTAGCGGAGAGTGTTAGAAGATAATGAAAGTATTTTTATAATATTACATAACAGAGTTGAAAATTAGCATTAATTATGTGACCAATCTTTTAATTATCTTCCCTGTGTCATATAAATCTATAACACTTTTTATCATTCAATTTAGATACTGAAGTTGCATTCTTTACACGTTTATATTTTATGACAATAATTTTAAGAGAAGATTGACTTGAATCTTTTAGAGTTTTCGTTATTTTTGTCTTGATAAGGTATCAGCATATTATCTGAAAATAAAGAAACCACCTGCATTTTGTATTTCGAAGCAAATTACTTTCTTTTAAATTATGTATTCGTAATGCATAATAAGCGCGACTTCATTGTCAATCAGACTATTATTAATGATTAATTTCTGGTAAAGGATTGTCCCATCAAGGCGATGCACGGTATAAAGGTAATAATGCACAGTGTGTAGCCATGTCAGCATGTGCATCCGCTTTGTCAGTTATTAAAAATCGGGCCGTGTTTGATGTTGCGGATATCAATACTATTCTTCAGTACGGTGATTTACTTTACTTGCAGTGCAAACCTCGGGACCACGTTTTCTTATTACCAGACGAATTGCCAAATGATTATCGAGTAGGGAACTTCGCAGTTAAAATTAATGCAATGGAACCCAACTGGATTGAAAACGGGCTTTTTCCAGCTTCACTGCGCGATGTTGATGTTGCAACATTGCAGTTAGTTCATATTTTGCGCGACCGTGTATTCACTCGCGAACGTAACGATACTCGGGATAGTTACTTGTTCACCGGGAACAATTATACGGTTTGTTTTTGGAAATTTGGCAACAAATTTTATTTATTTAATAGCCATGCGGTTGGCATCAATAATAAATTTAATCATCGGGACGAAATTCAAAATAAGGCGCGTTTGTTTTGTTGCCAAAATTTAGAAGATCTCGCAAAATTACTGTTCATAGGACATGCGTATACCTCGGCGCAATATTCTATACATAAATTAACTGTAGTAAATTTTGCGCTAAACTTAGATCCCGTCGTCCCACTCGAGCCACGCGACGCGAAATTAACAACGTTGAAACCTGTCGTAGTCCTTGAAAAAGTTGAGTTAGAATCCATAGACATTGCACCGGTGCAATCAACCAAACGAGGTCGACCCAAAAAAAAGAGATCATCTAAATCTAAAGTAGATTCTTCCGCACCGAAAAAATCTAAATTAATTAATGAAAAATTAAAACCAGTTGTGGTTCTTGAAAGAGTAGATTTAACTGCGTTAAAAATTGCCCATGATGCGAAACCTTTGTCCGTCAGTACTACACATTCTGATGTCAAATTGAAATTAAAGCCAGTCGTTGTAATTGATCGGGTCAATGAAAACGTAGCGTCAACTAAAACTATTAGACACCGAGAGGCTGTTAAACGATATGCTGCCCAGAACCCCACTGTTCATAGGGACGCGGTTAAAAAGTACTCACAAAAAAATCCCTCGGTTAATAGGGACGCGGTCAAACGATACATTGACAAAAATCCCTCCGTTCATAGGGACGCGGTTAAACTTTATTCTCAAAACAATCCCTCCGTTAACAGGGACGCGGTAAAACGGTACGCGCATAATAATCCGTCGGTTAATAGGGAAGCGGTAAAACGGTATTCGCAACAAAATCCGGAAGTTAATAAAGAAGCGTCACAACAATATAATGTAGTAAACAGAAATTTAGAACCCGCGTTGCGTAATTCCAATATTTTGATCGGGCAAAAACAAAACGACGACTTAGATTCCATTCAGACTCATTCTTTTAAAAAAATTTCTTTAAATGACAGTCACAGATGTCCTCAATGTCAGGCGCGAATTTTTGTTGAGGAAAAAGGTAGAGTCAAGTGGTGTTGTGGTTCTGGAGCATATAATGTTCAAAATTTACCGCCGTTAACCGAAGAGTTCTATTCCCACCCAGCTTTCCTTCTAAGACCGCGAGCTTTCAATAATTTGTTTTCGTTTAGCGCATTAGGCGTTTCTCATGGTTTTCATCAACCAAATTCCGGTGTGTCTTTCTTAAAAATTCAGGGCCGAACTTACCATCGCGTTTTTGATTTAGCTTACACTGACACATATAATCCTATCGGTATGTACATTTACGACGAAAGGGAAAGGACAGCTGTAAGCCAAAATTTAGACATGGAGGTAGTTCGCTGCATTACCAATTTTATGCATAATGTTAGTCCGTACATAGATTGTTTTAAACGTTTAAGTCAGGAGCCTTCCGAGGAGGCACATTTGATATTTGAACCCACGTCGCGACGCTCCCATGGTAATATTTTGGGAGACATGCCAATCGGTTCGGAAATAGCCGCAATTCTGAGCACAGAACGCGAACGCTATATTCCTAAAGCTATAGTCATATGGCGCATAGGTGCTCGAAAACCGCACACTGTAGACATTTTACATCCGCTGTATGAAACTTTCCAATATCCTTTGCTGTATCCACACGGTAATCCCGGTTGGTTACCGAATAGACTCGATAACAACGGCGTAAAACTAACACAAAATAAATACGTCCGTTGTTTGTTGCTATCTGAGCCGCGGTTTTCAGAGTTGAACAGACTTTCTGAGGAATGGATAGTAGATATGTTTTGTAGAATTTCAGAGGAACGACTTAGGTACATTTTTAACATGCAGAATCATTCCTCAGATGCTGCTCTTAGATCTGCTCCCCTTCAGGAAGTAGAAAACTCAGTAGAGATAAGTAACCAGATAGCAGCAGATGAAACCATACGGGGAGAGGGCGGTGTTGTGCCGGGACGTGTCTATCTGCCCAATACATTTACTGGAGGTCCACGGTATATGAAAACTAAATATATGGATGCGATTGCACTGGTCAATAGACTGGGCACTCCATCATACTTTTTAACGATGACATGCAATCCAAAGTGGCCCGAGATCCAACAATCTACTCCACAAGGACAAAGGCCTAATCCTTTAATTTGTGCGAGAGTTTTTAACTTGAAACTCGCACAACTTTTAAAAGACCTTAGAACTGGTGCTTGGTTTGGTAGATGTATGTATATTATGCATGTCATAGAATTTCAAAAACGAGGACTGCCCCATGCCCACATTTGTTTTAGAATCGAAGGGGGTGGTCCCATACAAAATTTTGAAATCGATCAATTTGTAAGGGCAGATATCCCTCCTCCTTCTGAGGCAGGTGGTAGATTACGCAAGGCTGTGCTTGATCACATGATACACGGCCCATGTGGACCTCCACATAGAACAGATTTGCCATGTTGGGATACTGAAAAAATGAAATGCACAAAGTATTTCCCCAAATCTGAAACGGCTGTAACTTACTGCGATGACAAAGGTTTTGTTCATTTACGCCGTGATAGTAAAAACCAAGCCACCATTAAATTTAGAAATAGAGACATAACGGTTAGTGATTTGTGGGTCGTTCCGTACAATGCCGCTCTTCTCCTCAAGTATGACTGTCACATAAATTTATTAGCATATTCCGCACGCGCGATCGTCAAATATTTATTCAAATACATGACCAAAGGTCCTGACGAATCGCGCGTTACTGTCGTTCCCGATTCAGATAAAAACAATGAAATCGAGCAGTATGTCACCAAACGTTACCTTGGTTCTTGCGAAGCGACGTGGCGCATTTTAGAGTTTGACGTAACAGCTCGCGAACCGAACGTAAAGCAGCTCGCCGTACACCTTGAGGGCCAACAATCCATCTTTTTCAAGCCGGGAACCGAAGCAGATGCCGCGCGCCGCGCTCATTCGGACTTAATAACTTATTTTAAAAGGCCTCTCGGTGAACAGTTTGATAACATAACGTATTTAGATTTTTACGAGCGGTTTATTGTACATTCACGACGTCCCACCACAAAAAATGTAGAAATCTTTGAATTGAGCAATAATAAATTCTTGACAAGACGGCAAAGGGGCGAATTAGTATCGCGTTTATTCTGGGTCGCGCCAAACAGAGGTGAATTATTTTACTTGCGTCTACTTTTAGCGTCTCAGCCGTGTCGTAGTTACGACGATTTATATAAACTTGGTGGTCCATTGTGCAAAACTTTCCAGGAAGCTGCGAAAGCTCTCGGGATCGCGGACGATGAAGCGGAGTATGAGATTGCTATGCAGGAAGCATCTACATTTTTGACTGGACCACGGCTGCGTAGCTTTTTCGTACTCTTAGCTGTGAACGGGGTTAGGGTCGTTTCTTTGTGGGATAAGTACAAACATTTAATTGGTCAGGATTTTTTGCAGCGTTTATCCGATGACGCAGAAAAAGCGTACAAACTTTGTCTCGTCCAAATCGACCGGTTATTGCGTAAACATGGGACATCCCTTGTCGAGCAAGGGTTACCGGGCGTTATAGACGATTCGACCGAAGTAGGCCGCGAGCGCGTCGAATATAATCGCGACGAGTTAAACACGTTCGTGAGTAGCTGGCTACCAAAATTATCCCCCGACCAAAACCTCGTGTTTAGTTATATTCACACTCTCCTGAGTGACAGCGAGTTCCGAAACTCGAACAATACTGCCATTTTCATTGACGGGCCTGCCGGAACAGGTAAAACTTTGCTTTTAAATGTAATTACTGCACACGCACGCGGAAATTCAGGAATTGTCTTGTGTACGGCGAGTTCAGGTATCGCGGCGCAAAATTACGTAGGCGGCATTACGGCACATAGCATGTTTAAATTCCCCCTCAACCCCGTAGATGATCTTGGTTACTGGAGCATTACCAATGGTTCGCAGCGCGCTGAGCTTGTTCGACAAGCTGACGTTATTATTTACGACGAAGCCCCTATGGCTCACAAATATTTAATTCACCTGCTTGATAGGTCTCTCCGCGATTTGATGAAGTGTAACAGGCTTTTTGGTGGGAAAATCGTAATTTTCGCAGGAGATTTCCGTCAGATACCTCCTGTCGTAGTAAAAGCTAAAAGTAACTCTGACGTAATCAATTGTTCAGTCAAGTCCTCACCGATTTGGGAACAAATTAAAATTTTCAACTTGAGCACTTCCCAACGTAACAGAGACGACCCAGAGTATTCTGACTTTTTATTAAAACTGGGATCGAATCAATTGCCGGTTCAAACTGTAAAGGTGAATCGTTCAATTTTAAATTTAGTAGATTTAACTTCCCACCTTTCTTATGTTACAGATTTGAACGATTTAATAGATTTTGTTTTTTCACATGTTGTCATTATTGAACCGGACACGTGTGCTGGTCGAGCAATACTCACCACACACAATCAAAACGTTAGGGAAATTAATTCCATAGTATTAGATAGAGTAGAGTCGGAACCGTTACACTTTTATTCAATCGATAAAGTCCTTTCCGATAACGCGGACGATATATTTTTAGGCGCGGACGCGTTAAATAAACTGCAGCCAAAGGGTGTTCCAGAACATGATCTAACACTAAAAGTAGGATGCGTGTGCATGATAATCCGCAATCTTAGTTTTTCAGACCGACTGGTCAATGGCACAAAAGTTATCGTCGTGAAAACTACGCCGCGCATAATAACCGTTCGCAAGCCAGGCGAAACAAACGAATTTTTGATTCCGCGTATCTTGTTTAAAGCTCCAATCGAACCGGACAGCCCCATCGAAATGACGCGACGGCAATTCCCCTTAGCTCTGTGTTATGCCATGACTGTTCATAAGAGTCAGGGGCAGACTATAAATCGGGTAGGCGTAGACTTGCGGTCGGACGTGTTCAGTCATGGCCAATTGTACGTAGCGTTAGGTCGGGTCCAAGAAAAATCGGATATCAAAATTTTAGTTTCGCGCGATAAATTAGTCGACGATAAACTTTTGCTTAATAATGTAGTGTACCCGCAGCTTCTTTAGATTACTTTTTTTATATTTTTTTTTATTTTTACGCAGTTTCTCGGAAAGTGTAAATATAATTCACCTCATCAATCAATTGACAATTCTTTTGTGTAAATATATTTTAAAATCAATTAAAATCAAGCTGACACGCCTATACACGTGCATTATTTATTTATTTTTGCTTTTTTATACTCATTTCGCATGAATTCAAAATTTGGTGGTTTTTGTTTGGGCATGTTGGTTTTGTGTATATGAGTTATGCGTGTGTGGTGGTGTGAGTGGAGATAGTGAAGTATCGGGGGAATGGGCTATGTTAAATATCATCTCTACACTGTAGGGGTGGATCGGTATAGCGTCGTCACTTGGAGTATAAATCCATTTACATTGGTGTTTGATTTTAGAATAGGAGCTTTCTCGGTCAACCAAATTGAAGAAGAGATGTTATGATATCGTTGAAGGGCGAACTGAAGGATAGACGTGGACGACTGTTAGGGGGACACGCCAGCCTGTGGGCTGATGTTGCTGATGCTGTGGGAAACACCGGCGGACGTCTTGGGGAAGGTAACGACATCGAAGCGAAGAGTGTGGAGTTCGACAGCCGCATAGCTGCGGGCGTGAAGTTGAGGGGGAAGAGACCGGAGAGAAGATGCAGGGGTGACGAATCAAGGTAAGGTTAATAACCGCTTGATAATGTCCCACTTGTGCCAATTGAATGCCTCAGCGTCGACGGAATGTCAGGAAGTCTAGGTACAAGTACGAGTATGCCAATATAACAAACATATGCATGGTTCCGGAGGCAATGAGCAATGGGTGTGTTGATTTTTTGTTAGTTATATGCCGTTTTTAGCGTAACTGAACAGAATTGTTCTTACCAGCATATTATGGATATCGTATAATTGTCATTTTGTAAAAGTAAGCTTCAACCAAACCAACGCGTGCAAATCACCATCGCCGACGCGATCATAGGCGAATGACAGGTCGCACGACCAGTCATTGGCCTATGATCGCGCCGGCGCGCGGCGATGGCAATCTGCACGCGTTGGTTTGGTTGAAGCTGAAATAATGTACAGGGGTAGCCTTTTTTTTCGCATTACTTGAATAAGCAATGCACGCTGCGTCGTAGGTTACACTGAAGAACATAGGTACTTTTATAGATATATAAAGTGCTTTAAACGGTTATGTAGAGAGTAGGTTTTCGAGGGAGCACATATAATATTTGAACCCATGCAATGACCGTGACGTAATGAATATGTCCGTTTGTTTCTTGCTATCTAAACCGCGGTTTTCCGATTTTTTTTATATTGTATGTAAAAAAATACAGTTGGTTTTAAGGATGGCCAAAGGGCCACTCCCGCCGCAACTTGACCTATTTTTAATATTATGTTGCATAAATTAATATCATAAATTAGTAATACATAAAACATTATGACAATAAAGTGATCCCCTCCATTGTCAAGATTATCTTCAGTCTGAATTGTTATTTTTATTAAATTAAAAAGAAAGATCTTGAATTTGTCATTCTCACTAAAATGACTCTAAAATATGATCGAGTGAAGCGATGGCTGGCTCATCCGTCATGTCTGTGAACAGGCGCTGCCTTCGGGGACTGGTCAAACCAAGTTGTCCAGATTTTTACGCTTTTAATTTTGAATGGGGTGATGTTATAGCATTACTTTGCCACAGTTCCCATAGATAGTCAAAAATATTTTTGGTTACTTTAGTGTCAAAACAGTCACATTATTGGTAATAAAACATTACACGATTGGAAGGGATCCTCTTCAATCTTATTGTGTTTAAGTATTTTCAGTCTGAATTATTACTATCATTAGAATATGAAAAAAGATATCTTGGATTTGTCATTCTCACTAAAATGGCTCTGGGGTGGTGGCGTGGTGAGGCGGGTCGTTACATTCTCTAAAATATGATCGAGTGAAGCGATGGCTGGCTCATCCGTCATGTCTGTGAACAGGCGCTGCCTTCGGGGACTGGTCAAACCAAGTTGTCCAGATTTTTACGCTTTTAATTTTGGATGGGGTGATGTTATAGCATTACTTTGCCACAGTTCCCATAGATAGTCAAAAATATTTTTGGTTACTTTAGTGTCAAAACAGTCACATTATTGGTAATAACACATTACACGATTGAAAGGGATCCTCTTCAATCTTATTGTGTTTAAGTTGTTTCAGTCTGAATTATTACTATCATTAGAATATGAAAAAAGATATCTTGGATTTGTCATTCTCACTAAAATGGCTCTGGGGTGGTGGCGTGGTGAGGCGGGTCGTTACATTCTCTAAAATATGATCGAGTGAAGCGATGGCTGGCTCATCCGTCATGTCTGTGAACAGGCGCTGCCTTCGGGGACTGGTCAAACCAAGTTGTCCAGATTTTTACGCTTTTAATTTTGGATGGGGTGATGTTATAGCATTACTTTGCCACAGTTCCCATAGCATAGATAGTCAAAAATATTTTTGGTTACTTTAGTGTCAAAACAGTCACATTATTGGTAATGAAACATTACACGATTGGAAGGGATCCTCTTCAATCTTATTGTGTTTAAGTTTTTTCAGTCTGAATTATTACTATCATTAGAGTATGAAAAAAGATATCTTGGATTTGTCATTCTCACTAAAATGTCTCTGGGGTGGTGGCGTGGTGAGGCGGGTCGTTACATTCTCTAAAATATGATCGAGTGAAGCGATGGCTGGCTCATCCGTCATGTCTGTGAACAGGCGCTGCCTTCGGGGACTGGTCAAACCAAGTTGTCCAGATTTTTACGCTTTTAATTTTGAATGGGGTGATGTTATAGTATTACTTTGCCACAGTTCCCATAGCATAGATAGTCAAAAATATTTTTGGTTACTTTAGTGTCAAAACAGTCACATTATTGGTAATAAAACATTACACGATTGGGAAGGATCCTCTTCAATCTTATTGTGTTTAAGTTGTTTCAGTCTGAATTATTACTATCATTAGAATATGAAAAAAGATATCTTGGATTTGTCATTCTCACTAAAATGTCTCTGGGGTGGTGGCGTGGTGAGGCGGGTCGTTACATTCTCTAAAATATGATCGAGTGAAGCGATGGCTGGCTCATCCGTCATGTCTGTGAACAGGCGCTGCCTTCGGGGACTGGTCAAACCAAGTTGTCCAGATTTTTACGCTTTTAATTTTGAATGGGGTGATGTTATAGTATTACTTTGCCACAGTTCCCATAGCATAGATAGTCAAAAATATTTTTGGTTACTTTAGTGTCAAAACAGTCACATTATTGGTAATAAAACATTACACGATTGGAAAGGATCCTCTTCAATCTTATTGTGTTTAAGTTGTTTCAGTCTGAATTATTACTATCATTAGAATATGAAAAAAGATATCTTGGATTTGTCATTCTCACTAAAATGTCTCTGGGGTGGTGGCGTGGTGAGGCGGGTCGTTACATTCTCTAAAATATGATCGAGTGAAGCGATGGCTGGCTCATCCGTCATGTCTGTGAACAGGCGCTGCCTTCGGGGACTGGTCAAACCAAGTTGTCCAGATTTTTACGCTTTTAATTTTGGATGGGGTGATGTTATAGCATTACTTTGCCACAGTTCCCATAGATAGTCAAAAATATTTTTGGTTACTTTAGTGTCAAAACAGTCACATTATTGGTAATGAAACATTACACGATTGGAAGGGATCCTCTTCAATCTTATTGTGTTTAAGTTTTTTCAGTCTGAATTATTACTATCATTAGAGTATGAAAAAAGATATCTTGGATTTGTCATTCTCACTAAAATGTCTCTGGGGTGGTGGCGTGGTGAGGCGGGTCGTTACATTCTCTAAAATATGATCGAGTGAAGCGATGGCTGGCTCATCCGTCATGTCTGTGAACAGGCGCTGCCTTCGGGGACTGGTCAAACCAAGTTGTCCAGATTCCTATGCTTTTAATTTTGAATGGGGTGATGTTATAGCATTACTTTGCCACAGTTCCCATAGATAGTCAAAAATATTTTTGGTTACTTTAGTGTCAAAACAGTCACATTATTGGTAATGAAACATTACACTATTGGAAGGGATCCTCTTCAATCTTATTGTTTTTAAGTTTTTTCAGTCTGAATTATTACTATCATTAGAATATGAAAAAAGATATCTTGGATTTGTCATTCTCACTAAAATGTCTCTGGGGTGGTGGCGTGGTGAGGCGGGTCGTTACATTCTCTAAAATATGATCGAGTGAAGCGATGGCTGGCTCATCCGTCATGTCTGTGAACAGGCGCTGCCTTCGGGGACTGGTCAAACCAAGTTGTCCAGATTTTTACGCTTTTAATTTTGGATGGGGTGATGTTATAGCATTACTTTGCCACAGTTCCCATAGATAGTCAAAAATATTTTTGGTTACTTTAGTGTCAAAACAGTCACATTATTGGTAATGAAACATTACACGATTGGAAGGGATCCTCTTCAATCTTATTGTGTTTAAGTTTTTTCAGTCTGAATTATTACTATCATTAGAGTATGAAAAAAGATATCTTGGATTTGTCATTCTCACTAAAATGTCTCTGGGGTGGTGGCGTGGTGAGGCGGGTCGTTACATTCTCTAAAATATGATCGAGTGAAGCGATGGCTGGCTCATCCGTCATGTCTGTGAACAGGCGCTGCCTTCGGGGACTGGTCAAACCAAGTTGTCCAGATTTTTACGCTTTTAATTTTGAATGGGGTGATGTTATAGTATTACTTTGCCACAGTTCCCATAGCATAGATAGTCAAAAATATTTTTGGTTACTTTAGTGTCAAAACAGTCACATTATTGGTAATAAAACATTACACGATTGGGAAGGATCCTCTTCAATCTTATTGTGTTTAAGTTGTTTCAGTCTGAATTATTACTATAATTAGAATATGAAAAAAGATATCTTGGATTTGTCATTCTCACTAAAATGTCTCTGGGGTGGTGGCGTGGTGAGGCGGGTCGTTACATTCTCTAAAATATGATCGAGTGAAGCGATGGCTGGCTCATCCGTCATGTCTGTGAACAGGCGCTGCCTTCGGGGACTGGTCAAACCAAGTTGTCCAGATTTTTACGCTTTTAATTTTGAATGGGGTGATGTTATAGCATTACTTTGCCACAGTTCCCATAGATAGTCAAAAATATTTTTGGTTACTTTAGTGTCAAAACAGTCACATTATTGGTAATGAAACATTACACGATTGGAAGGGATCCTCTTCAATCTTATTGTGTTTAAGTTTTTTCAGTCTGAATTATTACTATCATTAGAATATGAAAAAAGATATCTTGGATTTGTCATTCTCACTAAAATGTCTCTGGGGTGGTGGCATGGTTAACTAATATTAGTAATTTACCAGTATAATTTAAGTTAATGCAGTGTAATAAATAGGTTAAGGTGCGGCGAGGCTGGCGCTCGGGCCCCTATGCCACCTTTTTTTTCAACCGACTTCAAAAAAAGGAGGAGGTTCTCAATTCGACTCGTATGTTTTTTTTTCTATGTTTGTTACGCGATAACTTCGCCAATTATGAACCGATTTGAACAAATCTTTTTTCGGCGTATAGGTAATACCTCAAGGGTGGTCCCATTTAAATTTAATATTAAAAAAAAATAACCCCCAAGGGTGGAAAATTGGGGATGAACTTTTTTATACGCAATATCTCCGCCGATTTTAAACCAATTTGAACGATAATTTTGTTGTTAAATAGGTATTATCAAAAGGGTGGTTTCATGCAAATTTAAAGAAAATATTTCACCTCCAAGGGTGGAAAATTGGGGATGAACTTTTTATACGCAATATCTCCGCCGATTATGAACCAATTTGAACGATTATTTTTTTGTTGAATAGATATTATTTGTGTTCACGCATTTGAAGTCGGTTTTTTTTTTAAAGTTATATTGATATTATTACATTTAGAAATAAACATTTCATAAACTTATTTGTTACGATTTAATAGTAATCGCGTCGGTATCCTTCCGTTTGGCCAAATTACTTTTCGCCAAATTTCGCTTCGCAAACAACTTATCGCCAATGTTTCATTTCCCAAATAAACTTTTAGCAACTGTTACTTTTCAACCAACTTCAAAAAAGGAGGAGGTTCTCAATTCGACCCGTATGTTTTTTTTCTATGTTTGTTACGCGATAACTCCGTCAATTATGAACCGATTTTAACAAATCTTTTTTCGGCGTATAGGTAATACCTCAAGGGTGGTCCCATTTAAATTTAATAATAGAAAAAACAACCCCTAAGGGTGGTAAATTGGGGATGAACTTTTTTATACGCAATATCTCCGCCGATTATAAATCAATTTGAACAATTATTTTTTTGTTGAATAGGTATTATCAAAAGGGTGGTTTCATGCGAATTTGAAGAAAATATTTCACCCCCAAGGGTGGAAAATTGGGGATGAACTTTTTTATACGCAATATTTTTAATTTTTAGTTTTTTTTTGTGTTCACGCATTTGAAGTCGGTTTTATTTTTTTTTAAAGTTATTATCGCACCACCTTTGCTGAAGGTTCTTTTACAGACATCTGGAAGGTAGGTAGACTATTGGTCCTCCCGAAGGGAAACGGTAAGCCTCTCTCTGACCCGAAGGCCTATAGGCCTATTACTCTTTTGCCAATCCTGGGTAAGATCCTGGAGCGCGTCATCATCTCCTGCGCTCCCTGCTTGCACCGACATATATCTGACGCTCAGCACGGTTTCACCCGTGGCCGGTCTACGGTCACGGCGCTCAAGTTCATTAACTCGATCACCGAGAACAGTACTGCGTCATACGTGCAGCTGATCTTCCTGGACATCTCCGGTGCTTTTGACAACGCGTGGTGGCCGATGATTTTGTTGAAGGCCAAATAGACCGGAGCTCCACCTAATATCTTCAGGTCATTGGTTAGTTACTTTACAGACCGGCGTGTGGGCCTCTATGTAGGGGCTCAAACGTCGTGGAAGCGCAGTACCATGGGATGTCCTTAGGGATCAATGTTGGGCCCGACACTTTGGAACCTCCTGCTCAACGACCTCCTGATGCTGCCGTGTCCTGAGTGGGTACACGTAATAGCGTACGCAGACGATGTGGCAATCGCTTGGTGTGACCCTCGACGAGGCTAGGTCCTATGTGCCGCATGCGAAATTGATTGATTTACAAGCTGCCAATGGTTTTGGCAAGACGTCATGGGGCGTGAGATACCCCGCCCTAAGTGTGCTGTACGCAGGCATTTATGTGGCCACGATGACATACGCTGCGGCCGTATGGTACCGATGCTCGTCGATTTTTGTGATGACAAAGGTGGTTGGAGGGAATACTCAGCGACCGGCGCTCATTTTACTCACGAAGGCTTACAGGTCGTGCAGCACGGCAGCGTTACCTGTAAGTCTCTCGTGCAGGACGACTTGCGGAGGAGGGAATCCAACTGGCCCCCAGGGAGCGCCGGGAATTGAAGCGCACCATTAGAGAGGATGCCGTGGCCTTTTGGCAGGAGCGGTGGGATGCGATAATTCATTTGGTCATATTATCATTTGGCAAAATTTTACTTGTTCAAGTTTTTTTATGGCAAATTTTTGTATAGCAAATGTTTTTTGCCAAATATCCAAATAATTTGATTGATCAAATTAACACTTCATATACTTACCCACAAATCAAAGCATAAGGCACATGATCATAGTTTTCTTAAACAATAATTTTAATAATAAAATTGTATGTTTGCAAAAAGTAGGTATTGCAGAAAATAGTGGGTTAGGTTAGGTTAGAACAGTGACCATTAACGCGCGAAGGCGAGCGCAGCGTGCCGCGGTAGCGGCCGCCGAGCGCCAGAATCACGTCTTGTTAATGAATATTTCGATAAAAAGAATGAAATAAGTTGTTTGCGATGTGATAATTTGGGAAACGTTTTTGGCCAAACATTAGTAATCCAATCACGTCATATTATTAGTTACTGCACGTTATGGCTGCAGAAGATTTAAACAAGATTTTTGGCGAGAAAATCAATTTTCGCAGGACATATCCGGTTAAATATCCGTGTTGTAGTTAAAGCTAGAACTAACTCTGACATTAAACTGTTAATAATTAAAATCCTAAACACTTCTTAACGTATTTTGTTGCATGGAGTATTCAGTTTTTTTATGAATACTGGGTTTTAATCAATATTTAACGAATACATAATAGTCCAAAACCAAATGATATAAAGATTTTTTAACAATTTTACAAGAAATTGATTTTTTTTTATAACTAAAAACATTTAAAACATAACGTTGCTTTTCTTGTTATACATTTAGGACATACTTTTTTAATTCGAATCGACACTATACGAATAGTTAAAAGGAATTCATATTTTTAATCACATTTAAGTCATAAATGTTGCTACACAACAAATAATATTTTTTATTAATTAGTACCTGTCTTTGTTAATAATATTAAAATTTGCAATAACTTAATATAAAACCAAAAACTTTTTTCTCTTAATGTGTACATATTAACTATAAATTAATAATGAATATTGACTACCACCTACCTATAATGTTTTTATTGTAATTCAGTTTGTTATGTTTGTTAGCTTATTCACATATTACAGAATAGTACTTTTTAATAATTTCATTTATTTAAACAATAAGAATTTTGTTTTGGGTGCACTGTTTTTAATGTCCTACGTAGGTACATATTTTATGTTCGTCCATTTTAACCTAACAATGAAATTGTGATAAAAATGGGTCTCATTTTGAGAACTGCTGTCTGTTCCCTCGCTAAATATTATCCTAATTACCTCATGTCTTTGAAGTTAAAATTAATAATTTATCAGTTTCAACTACTCTGTTCAATATTTTCCTCCTTCTTCTCTCGTTGATGAGATAGATGTGCGACGGATCTCGAGCACTGTAGGTCGTAGGTGTTAAAACATCCTATCGCTTGTCTTGCTGAAGACAAGTGAGCATTGGATATCGACTACACCGTTTGTTTTTATTTGGGTTTTCACTTCTTTTGTACCGAATGTTTACTATATTTTCAGTTTAGAATTTTCTTATGGTATTGTTATTTTATTACCATTATTCTTTCACTTTCTTAATATTAAAGTTACTCCTTTTATTTACAAGTTTGTTGTTGCTATCATGCATGAGGTAATTTTATTGTTGAGAGGGTTTTCATAATGGACGTGACATTTTCTTTCTTTGCCAGGAATTGCTACTTGATCAATTTCATAAAATTAACAATAACTAAAAGTTGTTAAAATTTGAGTATTCTTGAAATAAATAAGTAACGTTATGTTTTAAGTGTAACTTGCTATTTTTTAGAATGTTTATTCTTGTTAATTAATATTTAAGTACTATTTAAAATTACAAATAAATAAATTTTGACTTTGTTTTTGTAACCGTTTATAACACTTTATATACCTTTAAAAGTACCTGTTTTTTAGTGAGACCTATGATGTATTTGCAATGTTTATTTAAGAAATGCGAAAAAAGGCGACAGTTACATTATTAATTTTACAAAATGACAATTATACGACGATCCTTATTATGCTGGTGAGAACAATTTCGTTCAGTTTCGCTTATGACGGCATTAACTAACTACATTTGAACACATCCATTGCTCATTGCTTTCTGAACCACGTGTTGTTTGTTATATTGACATACTCGTACTTGTACCTGGACACCCTGATATTCCGTCGACGCTGAGGTGTTTGATTGACACCCGGGACATTATCGACCGGTTATTTTCTCTGCCCTGATTCGTTAACCCTGCATCTTCCCTCCGCTCGACCTCTTCAACTTTATGCTCGTGCTGTGTTGGCTGTCGCCTTCACACTCTTCGCTTCGTTGGCGTCACCCTCTCTGAGGCGTCTGCCTGTGTCACCCACGTGGATCAGTGACGTCCCCTGCAGGCTGGGGGTGTCGTCCTAACAGTCTTCCCCTGTCAATCAGTTCGTTCAGTCAGCGGTATCATTCTCTCTTCCTTCGTTTGGTTGGCTGAGGAGGCTCCTGTTCCGAATCAGGCGCTAATGTCATGGTGATTCCAAAGTGATTACGTTATATTCCGATATACCACTCTTACAGTAATGGGGTGATATTTTTCATATTCCATTTCACTTTGCTTTCCCATCTTCTCTTACATTACTGCACACGTAAACACTCATCATATACAATATCGGCTTACCCGGGCAAATCTATCAAATTTTGGATTCATTTCAGTAGCTGCTTTGCAATTGCTTGCTGCTTTAAAATGCTTGCGCTGCTTTGGCTTAGAATTCATTCATATTCATATTATTTATTTGCTAACTAATTGTAGCTAGAAGATCGAATTCGCCCAGTAGGGCGATCTAACTACATGAAATGGTTTTTATTTAAAATAGAAAGACCCGTGTCTTTCTATGTGTCTAGGTATGTCTTGACGCGATATTTATGAATGAGTTACATTATGTACTCACTGCTTGACGTTTAGTTATAATGGGTGGGACGCGAATGATTAAAATCAGTTTTTAATGTTATACATTTCATGTAGGTAGATGGGGAGTAGAAGGGAGAGTGCATAACAAAACTAATCTTACTAACCATTGGCTTGCCTTTAATTAATTATAAGATCAAATTAATGTTATGGTACTATCCCATGTGCCAACCTCACCTGCTCGCGCCAACAGCCGGCTGTTGGCGGCAGCGGCGTGGCTCACCGCGAGAGTGAGACGCTCCGCTGCGGTGCTCCCTGCTGTCTTACTGACGAGGCTCTGGCTTTAACTAATATTTATGGCTGTCTTTTACTAACATTGTATGTCATGTTATAGAGCTTGCAGATGGACTAACCAGGCTGGCAGTGTGTGGCAGCTAACTTGTTTATAAATGTGGAAACATCTCATTCACACAAAACACAGATGAGCCGTGCAATGCTTTGATGTGTCTCTAATTATACATCGATGTAAACTCTAACAATGCATAGCCAAATATAAATCTAATTTTAATATGTTTTATATTACAGATGACAAACGATTTATTAGTAATATCACTGTTTATATCTGGATAAGATACTCAATTAGACATCAAGATGACTGTCACTCGTTCACTCAAAAGATACTAAGAGTAAGTATTAAAAATATTAATAAAATTATTATTTAATTTATAAAAAGACTAGCTTTTGCCCACGGCTTCACCGGCGTGAAATTTTGTTTGTCATAGATCGTCATAAATTATAGCCTAAGTGTTATTCTGGGTTATAAACAATAATACTGTAAAGTTTCGTCAAAATCCGTTCAGTAGTTTTTGCGTGAAAAAGTAACAGACATCCAAATTTTCGCATTTCTAATATGTATTAGTATTTTAATCTGTACTACATATTTTACATTAATTATTTCAGGTATAGAAGCCAAAAGAGAAACTTGAGTGATGCAAAAGTTAAAATTGCTACGATGGTGCTCACCACACTACTCGCAAGTCAAGTTCCTCAAGATGAAGCATTAATAACGCAGCCCTGACAAAATAATGCAAATTTGAAGAATTCATAAACATAAAAAGAACTAACTACTAATTAAGGTAAATGCAACTTCAATCTTCAGATTTATATTTATATAAATTATACAATTATAATTGTCTTATTACATTTCATTATTAATAATATTAATATGCCATCTATTTCAGGTATAGACTAGAAGAAATAATAAAAATTAAAATGTAATATAATACTTAGCTACCTACGTTTCGCTACTTCATACTGAACTGAACCGGAGTCTGACAATGCACCACACGACCTTTTTCTGATTATGTAAGTAAAACAATTTTACAACTCAATCGCAATAATCAATAGTAAGTGTTAAGATACCATAAACATTAAGCTTGGGCATATCTTTGGAGTACTCAGCCAGTGTTCTTTTTTCTTTTCACCAACTGTCGTTAGGTCATATAACCTCTCTACTGGCAGGTGTTCACGCGCGCCTACTACCTTTGTTTAAAGGCATTTTTTTTATAAAAAATACTTTTAACAAAATTTAACCAACAGGTAAAACGCCATGAATAAAATAGAATTGATCACATCTCACAAGGAAGGAGGAGTGATATCGCCAAGAAGAAATTACTGTCTCAATGCGTAAAATATTACTCTACGAAGCAAGAAGGCTAAGAATAAAGAAAGAAAAGAAAGCAAAACATAAACGCAAGACGCAAATAGTAGTTCACGACACGACAAGTAAGTGTACCTAACATTATTACGCTAAACGACCAAGAAATATGAGATAAGTAATAGGCTAGATGACAAAATTTCAATTATTTGTCCGTCAGACAGATAATTAGAAAATATTAGACTCATAATTTTTATGTTCTTTTATAATTAAATAATAACAGTGCTACATCGAGTTGAAATGGTCACGCTTGAGTAGAATTTTTACTCAAAAATGATGACACGCGACATTTCAACTCAATTTAATACTATAATTATTCGATTATAGAAAAAAAAAATATGAGTCAATATTTTCTAATTATCTGTCTGACGGACTAAATATAATTTTGATTTCATTACCCAGTCATCATCCCTATTGTATATTATTGCAAATCCATTTCCGAGACATGTTCAATATTACTCTTATAAAATTAATTCTATGCATAATTTGAAATCTTATTTTAAACGCAAATGTCACACAATAAATGCCTGCCGCATTTTATTTAGATGTCACTTTAACTTATAATTAGGTATTATGTGATAATACTACCACGCATCCACTCACCTTTATGTTGTCATTTCTTAATTACCTATAGTCCTTTTTTGCGAATAAAATATAAGAGAATGAAATCATTAAAACGAAATAATTACAACTGTCTTTTTATTTCCAGGTTCATCAGTATCATGGAATTATCAACATTGGACTTGAAATCTCAGTTGCAGTTCCGGTATTGGATTGACGACAGCAGTCAACTATCGATGAACACTGATTTGAAGATGCTTGACGTTCTACAGAGGAAGCAAGAAAATAACAATTAGAGATATTTACAGATTAAAACATAGTAGTTATGCACTTTTATTCAAATTAATATTGTTTACTGATCAGTAATAATACCATAACCCAAGACTTGTAGCAGCCTATGCTGAACCTCATCATGGCTCATTTGATTTTTTTTCTTTATTTTTCATTTTCTAATATTAATTTAGTGAACATAAAATGCCAGCTACTCGGATATGTAGGTGACTTGGGACTGATTTTTTAATCGTTGAATACCTATCTGCTGAAGAATAAACATTTTGACATATCTCATACTATTCTTCTGTTAAAAGTTCTACGACGATTGAGATATCAGCCCATAAGTTTTTTTTTAAACTGAGGTGGAATTGTGTAAAGCAATCGTTATCATTTGACAGTTACGTACGTAACATAACGTACGATAATTCTGTCAAACGCTTTAACTGATTTTATCGTACGTTATGAACTGTCAAATGATTACGATTGCTTTACACAATTCCATCTCTGATCCAGATTATTTTTTATATTTTCATTTGTATAGGAAAATGTAACATAATCATTTAGCCAATGTCAATTTGCATTCATATTATAAATATTGCACTTGAAATGATGATTATTATGATTACATAATATTTTGGAATTAAACATGTCTTAGCTAAGTAAAACTACTCGAATTTCACTATCATTGGAATTTAATATTTTTCGCTTATATTAAAATCGTAGCTTGATCCAGTCATTCTAGATAACTTAGATTTTTAAATCCGACTGTCAGCACTGAAGCTACATGTAGCACTTTTTTCACTTATAAGCTTTTGTCTTTTTATTTAATGTACTAAATGATAGATCAATTACGAAAGTAGATTGCTCCTTTACAGAGACATAGTAATATTACAGTCAAATGTATGCTTTCAAAAGTTGTAGATTAATTGTTTAATCGTTATAAATATACTATTTGAAGCAATTTTTTGTTTTTTATTCATTAATTAATTAATAAACACAATGTAGGTTGAGTTATAATCACACACAGGCTTAACTGTCTCGCACACAGATTTAAATATCTAACACACAGACTTAACTATCTCGCACACAGGCTTAATATCTTTGATATCTGTTTCCTAAACAGCTTTCATTTAGGTACAACATAAGATGATTAAATTTTAATAATATGACTAAACTAAACTGCACTCAAACTTTCATGTAACATAGCACTCCATTAACAACGGTAACTAGAGAATGCTTGGAAATAAAATCGATAGGTGGCGCATTGTTAAATAGTAATCAATGATGATAGCGCTACGATGCGCCTCCTGTCGGTATTATTTCTAAAGCATTCTGTAATTTCAGCACATTATCATGATCATAAAGTTAATATTCCTTTAACTTTATGATCATGATAGACTACATTCATTCTTAACGACAATAAAAATAATAAACAAGTAGGTACACTAGCTATTACTTTTATTATTATGAATGCATAAGATTTTACAATAGAGTTGATTATTATAAAATAATTTGTAATTTGTTAGGAGAATCTCATAGGTACCTACTTCCGTAATATATAGCCAACAAATAACTAAGGTAGATAAGCTAATTGAATCAAGCATATAACCGAAAATAAAGGCGAGGCCGAAGGCCGAGCGATAGTTACAAGCCCGAGAGTCGCCATAGGTTAATTTTTAATGCGTCAAAAAAGGACTAGAGCCCAGTGACAGACAGAAAGGCGAGGCCGAAGGCCGAGCCATAGTTCAAATCCCGACAGTCGCCATAGATTTACTTGTGTTGCGTCAAAAAAGCAAAAGAGCCTTGCGACAAACGATAAACGCCCCGTGTAATTTTTGCGAGGCCGAAGGCCGAGCTCCGAATGCGAGGCCGCAGGCCGAGCGCCGCGTAGGGCGAAGCCCGGAGCGGCCAGCATCGCAGATCTAGCTTTTGTAGCCCGCGTAGCGGGCGACCAAAGCTAGTCTATCTATATTATATAAAGCTCGATTACCACTGACTGACTCACTGACTGATCAGGGGTATTTTTGGGGTATTTAAAGGGGAGATGGGTAAAATTTTTAGTGTTTGTTTTAAACTAGATTTTTCGACTGCCAGCTTTACTAGATTTTTTGAACCAAAAAACAAAATGGCGGCACTTTTTGAAACTCCAACTTTTTTGTTTTTCATCCTGAATTTTTTCCTTTTTGGTGGTTTGTTAGGGTTGCCAAGGTGTGTTCAAAAATGTGAGAAAAAAACGAAAAAACAAAATGGCCGCGCCGCCATCTTGGATTGAAAATGCGATTTCGGGGTGTTTTTAGGGAGGTGTCACTCCGAGATGCGCAATTGTTTTAGAAAATTTCTTTTGGGTATTTGTGACTTATATAGTCTGCTTCAAGGCCACATTTACAGATTATCAAAAAACAAGATGGCGGCTGAGCCGTCGGCCATTTTGTTGCGATCAAAAAATTTCTAAACTTTGACAGCAATTTTCCGGTAGATGGCGACACCGGAGTAGGGTACAATGTTCCGGGCGATGGTTGGTCTGTTATTCGAGTGTTGCCATGAATAGGAAAAAACTACCATTTTGGAAGAAAATTTTCCACCACGGCCCCGGATAGTAGAAAATGGAAATTTCCAAAAATTCCAAAAACTTGGTATGCAGTTTGGTGACGTTTGGGGACCTGAATGACATTTCACCATTTTTATGAAAAAAGTCTGGCAACACTGAAAGTTACGGGGAAAACAAATTTTCGCGACATGGGTGTCTTTAAAGTTAGTGACAGACAGAAATAATTATGGCAGAAAAAAAATAAAAATGACGTTTGGTCGGATATACGACCCAGATTATGGGAAAAATCCGAAATGTCAGAAAATCAAGATGGCGGCTGAGCGGGCGGCCATTTTGTAAAAAGTTGAAAATTTCGAAATTTTGGAATTCATTTTTCGAGTAGTTGGCAACATTTCGGAAAGTCGAGTTGTATGAGGCGGTTGTGTGTCTTGTCGAGAGGTTTCGCTTAGGTGAAGAAATTTCTCCAGTGTTGCCATACCTTAGGAGATTTGGTCCAAAAATGTCGAAAGTAGAAATAACGACTTCCGGTCAAAAATTTGGACGACGCCTCCTGCAAAGGGGTCGTGCAAATGACATTTGACCATTTTCATCTCGATCACCTGGCAACACTGGGAGCTACGGGGAAAAGTATTTTTTTCGACATGGGTGTCTTTAAAGTTAAGGACGGACAGAAAGAGATATGGCAGAAAAAATCTAAAAATGGGGTTTGGTCAGTTATACGACCCAGATTATGGGAAAAATCCGAAATCATAGAAAATCAAGATGGCGGCTGAGCGGGCGGCCATTTTGTAAAAAGTTTCAGTTTTCTGATTTTTCCAATGCGTTTTTCGGGCAGTTGGCAACATTTGGGAAAGTCGGGTTGTATGGGGCGATTACGTAGTTTGTCAAGGAGTATCGTTTGGGAAAACAAAAATTTCCAGTGTTGCCATACTTTGAGAGTTTTGGTCCAAAAATTTAAAAAATGGAAATAGCGACTTTCAGTCAGAAATTTGGATGACGCCTCCTGCAAATAAGTCAAACTAATGACATTTGACCATTTTCATCTCGATCACCTGGCAACACTGGGAATTACGGGAACACAAAATTTTGTGACATGGGTGTTTTTAAGGCGTTGCTCCTCGGGACTGGGTGAGGATAGAAAAAAAGTAAAAATGGGGTTCGGCGCGGAAAATGGTCCAGATTAAGGCAAAAATGCAAAATTTTGGAAATCCAAGATGGCCGCCAAGCGTTCACCCGTTTTCCTAAAGGGACTAAATTCTCCATACAAATTGTATGCAGGGGGGCTCAGCTAACGTAGAAAAAGGCGAGGCCGTAGGCCGAGCGATAGTGTAAAGCCCAAGAGTCGCCATAGATTTATTTTTAATGCGTCAAAAAAGGACTAGAGCCCAGTGACAGACAGAAAGGCGAGGCCGAAGGCCGAGCGATGGTTCAAATCCCGACAGTCGCCATAGATTTACTTGTGTTGCGTCAATAAAGCAAAAGAGCCTTGCGACAAACGAGAAGCCCCCCTGTAATTTTTGCGAGGCCGAAGGCCGAGCTCCGAATGCGAGGCCGCAGGCCGAGCGCCGCGTAGGGCGAAGCCCGGAGCGGCCAGCATCGCAGATCTAGCTTTTGTAGCCCGCGTAGCGGGCGACCAAAGCTAGTCTATCTATATTATATAAAGCTCGTCTATAATATATAAAGCTCGATTACCACTGACTCACTCACTGACTGACTGATCAGGGGTATTTTTGGGGTATTTAGAGGGGAGGGGGGTAAAATTGTTGGTGTTTGTTTTTTACTAGATTTTTTGACACCCAGGTTTTTTATATTTTTTGAATCAAAAAACAAAATGGCGGCATTTTTTGAGACACTAACTTTTTTGTCTCTGGTCCTGAATTTTTTCTTTTTTGGTGGTTTGTTGGGGTTGCCAAGGTGTGCTAAAAAATGTGAGAAAAAAACGGAAAAACAAAATGGCCGCGCCGCCATCTTGGATTGAAAATGCGATTTCGGGGTGTTTTTAGGGAGGTGTCATTCCGAGATGCGCAATTGTTTTTGAAAATTTCTTTTGAGTTTTTGTGACATGTATAGTCTTCTTAAGAGCCCCATTCACAGATTATCGAAAAACAAGATGGCGGCTGAGCCGTCGGCCATTTTGTTGCGATCAAAAAATTCCCAAACTTTGGTAGCAATTTTCCGGCAGATGGCGACACCGGAGTGGGGTACAATGTTCCGGGCGATTGTTGGTCTGTTATTCGAGTGTTGCCATGAACCGGAAAAAACTACCATTTTGGAAGAAAATTTTCCACCACGGCCCCGGATAGTAGAAAATGGAAATTTCCAAAAATTCCATAAACTTGGAATGCAGTCTGGTGACATTTGGGGACCCGAATGACATTTCACCATTTTTATGAAAAAAGTCTGGCAACACTGAAAGTTATGGGGAAAAGATTTTTTTGCGACATGGGTGTCTTTAAAGTTAGTGACAGACAGAAAGAATTGTGGCAGAAAAAAAATAAAAATGACGTTTGGTTGGATATACGACCCAGATTATGGGAAAAATCCGAAATGTCCGAAAATCAAGATGGCGGCGGCGTGGGCGGCCATTTTGTAAAAAGTTGAAAATTTCGAAAATTTGGAATTCATTTTTCGAGTAGTTGGCAACCTTTGGGAAAGTCGAGTTGTATGAGGCGGTTGTGTGTTCTGTCGAGAGGTTTCGCTTGGGTGAAGAATTTTTTCCAGTGTTGCCACACTTTGGGAGATTTGGTCCAAAAATGTCGAAAGTAGAAATAACGACTTCCGGTCAAAAATTTGGACGACGCCTCCTGCAAAGGGGTCGTGCAATTTTCGTCTCGATCACCTGGCAACACTGGGAGCTACGGGGAAAAGTATTTTTTTCGACATGGGTGTCTTTAAAGTTAAGGACGGACAGAACGAGTTATGGCAGGGAAAATCTGAAAATGGGGTTTGGTCGGTTATACGACCCAGATTATGGGAAAAATCCGAAATCTCGGAAAATCAAGATGGCGGCCGAGTGAGCGGCCATTTTGTAAAAAGTTTCAGATTTCTGATTTTTCAAATGCATTTTTCGGGCAGTTGGCAACATTTGGGAAAGTCGAGTTGTATGGGGCGATTACGTAGTTTGTCAAGGAGTATCGTTTGGGAAAACTACAATTTCCAGTGTTGCCATACTTTGAGAGTTTTGGTCCAAAAATGTAAAAAATGGAAATAACGACTTCCGGTCAGAAATTTGGATGACGCCTCCTGCAAATAGGTCAAACTAATGACATTTGACCATTTTCAACTCGATCACCTGGCAACACTGAGAGTTACAGGAACTCAAAGTTTTGGGACAACGGAGGAATAAGGAATTGTAGAAACAAATGAATTCGGGATTGGGTGAAGTTAGAAAAAAAGTAAAAATGGGGTTCGGCGCGGAAAATGGTCCAGATTAAGGCAAAAATGCAACATTTTGGAAATCCAAGATGGCCGCCAAGCGTTCACCCGTTTTCCTAAAGGGACTAAATTCTCCATACAAATTGTATGCAGGGGGGCTTAGCTAACGTAGAAAAAGGCGAGGCCGAAGGCCGAGCGATAGCTTAAAGCCTGTGAGTCGCCATAGATTTATTTTTAATGCGTCAAAAAAGGACTAGAGCCCAGTGACAGACAGAAAGGCGAGGCCGAAGGCCGAGCGATGGTTCAAATCCCGAGAGTTACCACAGTTAAACTTGTGTTGCGTCAAAAAAGCAAAAGAGCCTTGCGGCAAACGATAAACGCCCCGTGTAATTTTTGCGAGGCCGAAGGCCGAGCTCCAAATGCGAGGCCGCAGGCCGAGCGCCGCGTAGGGCGAAGCCCGGAGCGGCCAGCATCGCAGATCTAGCTTTTGTAGCCCGCGTAGCGGGCGACCAAAGCTAGTTTTTTGATATAAAATCTACATCATCATTATGTTTAAATATTTGAATATTTTTTTTGATATAAAATCTACATCATCATTATGTTTAAATATTTGAATACTTTCAAAATTATGAGATCTTTCAAAAACAAAATTAAAACACTATACCTGCCGCAGATTTCTTTGTAAACAATGTTTTTTTGTTTTTCCTTCAGGTGCTAAAATCACCAGGCTATTGTGTGCGCATACTCTGGAGTATTCCACATACAACTGGTCGTCGGAGAAGCATAGATTTCCATTAAGTCTACTCCCGCTACCATATGGAACTCCGCTAAAACTCGTCAACACTTGCTTTTGTATCGAAAATTAGTATGAGCAGCTGCGCACGCGGTTGCCCGTTGCAGGCTCTATGCAACCACACTATTTTAAACCGTGGTCCCTAAGCATGAGATGGGAAACTGCACTCTCTTGAATTTGATGGTGTTAGGGGAATCCTAGGAATGAATACAGACTTTCCAATGGAATCTCCTCATCAATATTGCGAAATTGCGAGTTGCAATGCAATGTTACGTTTTCACTTGTTATTTTATTGTAATCTGACCTTGATTTTTCAAACACGTGTCAAAATAAAAAATAATAATTTAAATCAAAAGTACTAAGGAATATTTCATTGATATCAACTTAGAAACAAGCACAGATCACAGAAACTAAAGGGAAATGTGACAAGGGACAAATTGGAACATATTGCTTGTGAAAGCAATGATGACAGTAGCAACGTCATTATGTAAACAGTTTATATTGCTTGCATAGTACTAAAGATTATTCGAACGTTGAATACTGATACCGCAATGGATAATGAGCACATAATTTGATTTCTTTGTGTGTGTGAATTTCTAATACGACACTGAGTTTCGAACTCAGCGCATTACTTAGCATCTCTCTATATTTCTATGGAACCAAGTTATCTCCAAAATAACATTCCACACCTTTTTAACCTAGTCAGTCAGGTAATAATTTTAATAAAATACGAAGCACGTCATCTATCAATAGGATATATTGTTATGTATATTTTAGAAGTTAATAAATTATGCATAAAATATAAACACTTTAGAAGTTTAGTTAAATCGTAGAATTTCTGAAAAACAAGTACTAAAATCGTACTGAAAAAAAAAAGTATTAATATGTTATCTAATTTATTTATTAAACGTCGAATTTTATCAGAGATTTTGGACTAAAGTTTTTGAAAATATTTTATAGCCTACATAGAAAAAAATTAGGATTCTAAATCGTGAAAGAAATTTTTTTCGGAGCCTATTGCCTCCAAACAAACAAACAAACAAACAATTAAATCTTTCCTCTTTTATTAGTATAGATTTAACAACAAAACAAAACGCTTCTTTTTCTTCTTCACGAAACAAAACTCAAAGCGGATAAATAAATAAACAAATCTTTGGCCAATTTCACAGCGCCATCTAGTCCAAAAGTAGGCAACCAATATGCTTGTGTTAAGGGTGCTATCATAATGGATATACTTTTTTATAATTTATTTATTAAATTAAATACATGGTACCTACATATTATAGCCTGACCAGGAACATAAAAACCCTGGCATAGAGGCGCGTCAATTGCATTTGATAGTGCAACACTGAGTACAGTCGTACCTGTGTTAAATTCATAGGCTAAGTTTATGTATCAGGATTCAGGATTACGGGCTAATTTGATATTTTCATAAATTAACGAAAAAATATTATTATAGGTAACCTGGTTTAAATAAATTAAATGAAACCATTAATCGAGCTAGTAGGATTTATTTTATTATTCATCAATAATCAAATTCAGAACTTGAATATTCAACTGCAATGTTTGCTCATGAACGCTTCAAACTCGGTACTTCTTTCCCAATTCCATAAAATTCAACAATTAGAAAGTGACATAAAATTTTAAAATAGGTAGTTGAAACAAACCACAGCTAATTTTCATAGTCGACTGTACTATGCGATAAACATGTCAGTAAATTTGACAACCTTTGTCGGAAACATTATTCAATGAAAATATTGTCCGAACCCTTAGTATTTCTCTTCAACAAATACTTTAACACATTGTGAACCACTTTTCTTTCACGACTATAAAAAGATTTTAGCAATTTAATTCACAAAAACAATTGCGCACATTTAAAATAAAGTTTGTTTACACTTTGACAGCAATAGACTGACATGCAAGGTGACATGTCAATGAAGTTTTCAGTTACTGTTGCCATTAAAAGAAATTAGTACCATTACTTTTCCGCAACATGGCGAGGGTTTTTATGTTCCTGGTCGGGCTATATACATAGTTACACCCAGATCCGTCAAAGAAATTAAAATTCATCATTTCAATTTCTGCTCGGCCGGCCGACTCGAAATAGCCTCTCGGCATAGTATCAAATGTATTTGGTCGCCGTACAAATCACCGCTTTACGACACGAACGCACGTAAACGTCACGGCGGGAAAAATGACACAGGTCCTGCCTTGACGGGCGCTCGCGCCATACTAATCGATGTCGGCTTGCGCATTGTAATTTATACTGATATTCACATCAATATTTTGACAAAGTGGTTACTAATATTTAAACAATAACTTTAGAAATTAATTCTACAATGAATATTCTTTATTATGGGATACTTTTATTGCAGTTATTGCTGTGTTTTTAAACCAAAAACCACGATCAAAATGTGACGTTAATCTTCAAATTTGCCAAATTATTTTTAGATTTTACTCAATAATGGTAATGAAATTCAAGAATCTATTTCATTAATGGACTACAAGAATATATGTCCGATGATTACTATATATTTTTAAGCTTATTATATGAGCATAAATAATAGATACAGGACTTTGAAAATGAGTCTGCGGCAATTTTTTCGTAAAATGGTTGTGGGAGATGGGGCACTGTGAATTAAGCAAAAGAGTTTTAGTAAATCCGTTTCATTAATGGTCAACAACAAGGATTGACCTATCTTTCGCAGTTATTAAATAATCTCTGGGTGTTGCTTAAGATAGTAATTCATGCTTCCAAAATCTTAGAAATTCGCACGAAAATGTAAAATGGCTCTTAATTGAAGTGAGAAACTAGTAAATCATGAAACATACTAACTTTTATTTCTTGGAAAAAGGGCTTTTTCGAATCAGGGTAGTGGTCAAAGTTTACCGTATAAATTTTGGTAAAACTGTCTCTTACATCGGCTGCCAGAAAATTAGTTTAGTTCCAAGAAGTATCTATCTACCGTCTACTCTAAAATGAATTTACAGAAGTATTCTACGAAGCTGAATTATTTAAAATTGAATTAAGAGCTAGAGCAAATTAGGTTTGATATAACACCAACTAATCGTATACAGAACTTCATACGAGTATGAATATAAAGTTTTTTTGAGCAACAAAGGTTTCCCGGAATTTAGGGTAAGATGGTCTCAAGTAAGGGTGTGTTTAGACAATACATACATATTTTGTTCATGACAAATTCGTCTGATATTCGTCTGACATTCACGGAAAGAATGGGGTTTGTTCTACTATACTCTGCCCGAACTGCACCATTTAACATAGGGGAGACTGGGGCTGGTTTTAACAGGGGTAAATACTAACAGCGTAATTACATAGAACCTATTCGACTTACCACGCTAATTCCAACGCACTTTGTGCCTACGAATAAGCGCGAACGTGTCTCGACCTGTCAGTTGCCGGCCAAGCGTCAAGGGAGCAGGTTGCGTCAGACGCCTCCAATTTCACAGGAAAATGAACTTTTTTACGTGTTTAATTTTTTGCATTACTCTTAAAATTGGCTTTGGTATTGCATAAATCCGAATTTATTGTATTTTTCATTAATTTCAAAGTTTTAATCGAAAATATAACCGGTAAAAGACAAACAATAATTTTGTGCAAAATGAGGTCGTGGGGTTGGTTTTAACAAAATGCACGGGGTAGGTTCTAACGCGTTAATATTTGCCCCGAACATTGAGTAAGACTGACTTTTATAACCAAAGTTGTATGTTGATTTATTAGAGGAGTATTTTTTTTGTTATTTTATTTGATAAAGATAGATTTAGTAAGTTTTAACTTTATTACACAATGTTTAAACGGCAAGGAGCCGAATTTCAATGATCATTTGATGATCAAAAATTATTTTTTGTTCTTTGATTTGAGTAATGCTGATTGAGTGTGTCAGTTTATTTAACTAATAAAATTTAAGTTTTCTGTTTATTTTATGAACGGTAAGGAACCGCATTTAATTTTATTAGTGTTTCTAATAAACATTGATTATTATTTTGTTGTTTATCTTAGCCAAAATCCCATTCCCAACTATAAATTATTTCTTACCCCCACTGTTAAAATTTTCCCCAGCGATGTTAAAACCAACCCCAAACCGGGGGTAAGATCTAACAAGTGACTTGTTTGGCAAAACTCGACTTTTCTCAGATATGGTAATTATTATTACATTTTGTTGTACTTTACGTAAAGCTCATTAAATTTGACATCACGTACCAAAAAACCATATTTCTTGCTAAAGCAGTTTAGAAAATATTACCATTTGTTAGGACCAGCCCCAGTCTCCCCTAATATACATTATGAAACTGTTGGATACTTTTGCGTTCTGATGATAAGACTGTACATATATCGTGCTAAAGTTAACTTATATCTTTTAAAGTAAATTTGACCAGTGTGGATATTGCCTTTCCGTCCGCGTCGCTTCAAAAGCCATACTTCGCACGTAAGAACGTTAGCTATTCATAACAAAGCTTTATTTTGGTATATGTGACTTAGTTGTCGCATTTCGCTGAAAACGCTTTAAATGTTTAATATGGACATATTATTATTATGATTCTTGTCATGTTCTATAGAAACGCATGAAAATAAGGCACAATAATTTTACTATAACCTTAAAGCTTTATAGGGTTGATAGGGTCTATCAAGCACAGTAGGATGAAAGAAAACCAAGCTCTTTAAATTTCAATCATCACCTGGTGAAAATGAGAACTAACACAGTCTCGTAGCCTTCCGCACCGTGGGCTACGGCATATTATGCTGAGTGGAGTCCCATTACGATGGGCATCGCTGTTGCGATAGGGTAGCACTGCTCATTTCATTTTTTATTTCCTTGTAATATTTATGTACTACTTCTGTCTTTCATTCCGTATACCTTCTTTGTCCTTAACTAAGTGATGTTCATCGTAATAAATGTTTCTTTCTTTCTTTCTTTCAGTCGCAACTGAGTCTCTGATTCTGAGCTTGGAATTCCAAATAATAAAAAAATATCTATTTACAAGATGTTCTGCAATTTTGTTACTTTTTACGTACTTTATTAAGCATAAAAATATATGTGATGCAAACGTTAGGAGTGCTCGCTCAGCACCAATACCATTATATGTACTTACCTATATTTATACGTAAAAAAGTATGACTCCCCGGATAAAATTACCTTCCTCGGGCTATTGTCGACAAACGTCGGCTAAACGCGATGTTAGGGTAAAACCACACTTACACACTGCATTCGATTCTAATCCAAGAATAATTGATCGGAAGTAACAGTTATTTGTGCAGGGGTTCCCTAACTTATTTGAGACGCGCTCCCTTTCGACCATACAAAAAATTCCGCGCCCCCCTCCTCCAGTCAAGATTATTTATTGGTCGTGTCGAGCAGTCTGGAATACATGCTCTCAGCGGTCGCAGGTTTTTTATACTTAAGTACACAGATGGCCCGCGCCCCCCTTTAAAGGTCTTTGTGCCTCCTCTGGGGGGCGGGCTCCCACTTTGGGAACCAATGCAATTTTCATGGTACAGATGCTGTCCCCGAAAACTCTAGTTGGCCCCGAGTTTATCTCGGAGGTCAATAGAAAGGATACCGGATGTCACATGCTTATAAAAAGTAACAGACGGCTATGTCTAGACTACGAGTATATGCCTAAAAACAAAGTCAGGATCAAAAAACACTGAGAACATTGACCTGCCCTGAGCAAAGGCTGAAACTGCCGTTGTGAATAATAGATTGAGAGTTATCCATTACCAGTTCACGTAGAAACCTAAGAAGCTCTAAAATATACGAACTTTTTATCCGGCCACTGTGCACTGTCAGGGCCGTCCTATATTTCTCAACAAGTGGTCTCAACCTGAGAACCCTTTAATTCTCTTTTTATCACGACAAATTAACACTTTAATGTATAATTTATAATTAAACTAATTATTTAAAGAAATTTTCATGTTTCGAGAGCACGTTTCTGCCTCTAAGTGGCCGTTAAATAACGCTACGTGAGACGCCTTAAGTGGCTCTTAAAAGTCTGATTACGTAGAAATGGTGGAGTTGAAATAAAATAACTGGTATAACTTGTAGGTAAAACAGATTTTTTGCATGGCAACATTGATTTAATGAAAGGAAAAATGTTGCTTATAAAGGAAGGAAAACTATTTATACGAAAATCTTTATTTAGGGTTCCGTACGGAAAGGGAGCAAATGGGGACATAATAATATTACTATTACCCGTTCGTTCCTTAATTCGTTCTCATTAGGACTGTAGGTAAAAGGTAGGTATGTACTTAAAACAAAGTGCGGTGAACTAGAGCTGCTATAACAACAAATTAAAAAACATTCAAAATTAATGTTCGTATACATCTCGTTTTTATCTGATGTCTTCGATGCCCGTGTTTTTTTTCCTAAAGCCTGGTCCGTGAGCACGTAGAATTTTGTCCAATGACCCCAAGCTACCCATACTTATCGCTCGCGCGTAATTATGTTGCTGTCGCGCTCGCACACTCACTGCGGGCGCCCGTCGCACAGTCGCGACAGCAATATAATTACGCGCGAGCGATAAGGATGGGTAGCTTGGGGTCATTGAACAAAATTCTACGTGCTCACGGACCAGGCTTTAGCAAGTAGTAATCTTGATAAGACACATACTAACCCCCTTACTAATAAAAGGTTACACAGTTGTTGAACACTGTTTTAGATGACATTTCCATACTAAACGTCACTTTAAAACAGTTTTCAACGACAACAGCGTATTACACTTGAAAATTTCGACGGGTTCATCCAGTGTCTAAGTAGCTCAGTTGGAAGAGCAGTCGCCCGGCAAGCGGAAGGTCGTGGGTTCAATTACCGCCTTAGGCAGTTCGATTTTTTTCAAGTTATTTATAATTTTCAAAGTGTTCAATGAGTTTTATTAGTAAGGGGGTTAGTATGTTCACGCCCTTATTCCTGATATCTGTTCGGTAACTGCGTTGGGAGATTTTTATCGGAATTATTGTAGTATTAGCAGGAAAATTGAGGAAAAGTCTGCATTCTCGTTCGGTAGGGCGAAGGGGATTATCACAGTGTTAATATTGACTTTTCACGAGAAATATCGTATGCGCGTAAAATTGAAGCGCATTTCTTGGAAACTACATATTAAGAGTTTAAATAAATGATTTACCTTTAATTCATTACTAATGCTCGTGCTCATCATCATGAATTTGTCTACCTACTCGTAGTTAGTGTACCTATATCTTTTCTTTGAAAAAGAGGCTGACAAAGGCGAGTGAGTTTTTCTCAGCACCAGCCTATATGTTGCCCCGAAGTGGTGGTAGAGCAAGCTCTACTTATTTGGGACGTATATAAGTGCCCTTTGGGACCTGTAAAAGGCTTATGTTATTGGCTGTAAGAACAAAAATACCTGTTTGTATTATTATTATAAAGAGCTGTGGTTTTCTGAATAAAGAAAAATAAAAATAAATAAAATAAATTGTACTGAATAAACTATTTGAATTTGATTTTCATGAAGGTCATCTGCTTTGCACTGGAGGGCAGTCAAACCTTAACTTCGAACTCCTCCTATGTTCTTCTGATTAATTTCATTGCGGATCCAATGACAGTTTAACTTTTCCTCCTCCCACTAGTTGGACCGACGATCTGGTGAAGGTCGCGGGAGGTGCCTGGATGCGAGCGACGCAAGACCGGTGTTTGTGGAAATCCTTGAGGGAAGCCTTTGTCCAGCAGTGGACATCTTTCGGCTGAAACGAACGAACGAAAAATTGTATCCCATCAAGCCCTGTTTCATTATCCATTTGTTAAATGGACAAGCTAAACAAAAGCCTGTTAACGTCTAATCCGACTCGATGACCGTATTTGTTGCAAGGTCTAATCCTGTAAGCTCTCAAAGCTTACCAATCGTACCGGGATCCTAAGAGCTTCACTCACCCAGCAGCCTTTTTACAGATAACACATTAGAGCAATTTGCGCCGCCATTGGCGCGCACCAGAGAACCCAGCTAAATAGTATAATTGCGGACAGAGAAATGAAGGCTTGAATAAGAACAACATAAAATATTTTGACATCCTCATTATTCTTTTTATACGTTTTTCGGTATAATAACGTGAATACAGGCAAATCCTGCCTTGTTTTGATTCACTATTAGCAATTTCGACTTAAGAGCGTTTACGCCGTTTGGCGCAAAAACAGTACTTTTTCAACCCGTTACAATCATTAACCAGTTACATTACAAATATGTTATATGCATAAATAATTAGGCAATTTCTTCGTCGAAATAGTTAGTTGAGAAAATATTTCGATTAGTATAGTATTTAAGAATTCTATCAAGATAAGTCCACACAGGTTTTCAAATTTCCACTTTAGCGTCAGTTTACAAGCTGAAATTTTTATAAAAATACTGTGAAAACATTATAACAAACATCTATATCCTATAGCATAGGTCCTTAAGCAAATAGTTAGTTGAAAAAATTCTTAGATTTAAGCATTTTACAATAGGAAAACCTTGGGGGAGGCCTTTGTCCAGCAGTGGACGTCATTTGGCTGAAACAACAACAACAACAACAACAATAAGAAATCACAAATTCAAAGAACGTGAAATACCCAAAAATCAAAGTGATTTTTACACCATTATTCTTCTTTAATTCAACATAAAAATAGCTTAATATAATAAAATAACATCTTCTTTAAAATATTTACTTTGAAACGATATATAATTCATTGTTATTGTTTTGCTATAAACATTTGAAAACTATTAAAAAACGCCGCGCGCGAATCATTTCCAATGATGCCCCTTGAAACGTCGCGCTTCGCGTAAACACTCTTAAGAATAAAAAAAAAACATAAAATCGACGGCTATCTATAGGTCGTTTATACATAAAATAACATGATGATTTGGGATCACCATAATGCTTAGAAGAGTGTTAATTTCGTACTGCGTTTACTTATACATCTTTCTCAACTCATTGTGAATTGAAACAAGTAGATCATTAGTGTTTTTTGAGGTCCTAAAACAAGTATATCTTTTACGACGCAAACTAATCACGAAATTTATGTATACTTTCGGTGATCGTGAGTGTAGTAACCGGAGATTTTTCCGACAGATAATTTGATTAGAGGATTATTGACTAACACGTTCAATACCATAAATTGATAGTATCGATGCTTATTTATGTATCAGAAAAACACAAGTTTCTAGACGCGTAATATGAAAATCTGTGCATAAAAAGTTAAGTTACTATGCGAAGTTATTTGTCTAATATCTGTCATAGAGTAAGGCTGGGTTGCACCATTTTACTTTAACCTTAACAAACGTCAAAAATCTGTCAAACTCCACACAAAAAGCACCGGTTATCATTATAGTTACTGTTTTAAAGTTAGGTGGTTGCACCACCTAACTCAGCCTTAGTATTTTTTTAAATCAAATAAAGTAGTTGAATCAAAAAACACTCAAATCAGAGAATATGCCAAAAAATATGTAAGTAGTAAATGGATAAAATATGAAACTGAATCTAGGACGAGTCTAGACTGAAATTTCAAGTGCATCTCGGGATAAATCGTAGGAAATTCAATTTTAGCATACTCCGAGGCGAGCTTCAGTTACATATTTATTTCAGGTAAATATCTCAAGTGGATAAGTAGAAGATTGATCTGAACGTTAGGTAACCATTGTGGTAGCAATACAAGATGAACAGTTTATTTAATCTATTTTAATAGATTGGTTAATTGGATATCAGTGTACAATTTTATTACACTTGATCTAAGTCACGGTAATACTATATTATTACCGTGTCTTAGTTCTTACATCTCTTGTAACTAACGAGAGAGTTATACTCTGGTTTTTAATTTCCAGGGTGTGGTTTTTAGGACATACAAAATTATAAAATTACTGCACTAATTTTTAGTTCATTTAGGAAGTCGTTGATGTGGTGTTCAAGGTCACGGGACTATTCCCACCTCTCGTTCCCCTCGCTGCAAGTGCTGCAACTCCTGTGTAGCCAGGATCTACAGCTTGACCGCCAATAAAAACCCAACCAGTGAATGTCAAGTTTGTGCCGGAGGAAAGTTAACTGTCATTGGACCCGCTTGACAATTGTATGCCTAGATGACATGACACGACGCTACACGGGACGCGACTAACATGATTTTTACTAACGGACGCCATGTAAGCCTAAGTTATTGTATTCATAAATACTAGAATCTATCTATCTCTATCACCGCCTCAAACGATGGCGGTTTGTTATAAAACAAACAGCCATCTATGCTTTCAATGCCTATAAAGGCAAATCAAAATTTAACAGGAAACGACAAAGCATTAGAGCCCTATTATATTGTTCTTCGTGGAAGTATTAAATTGGGAAAATCCATTTATTGGTTCCGAGAGATGATCAAAATGTTATTTGAAACCCGTATTAATATACTTAATTTAGTGAATTTGCACTAATAGCGAACGCTACTAGGAACTGCCAAATATAATTTCGATATAGCAGTTGGAAATACTATCACACTAATATTATAAAGGTGACAGTTTGTGTGTGTGTGAGTGTGTATATTTGTTACTTCTTCATGTCTAAACGGCTGGAGCGATTTTAATATTTGGTATGGAGTAAGCTGAAACCCTAAATTAACACATAGGCTACGTTCTACCGCGGGGCACAGCTAGTATCAAATATTATTTAGATTAAAGCCATAGGCACTGATTACTGAATAGTGCTGTTGGTTGCTGAAAATGAGAATGGATTTGTAAAGGATATAGGATTTCCAATTAAATTCTGTTTGTGGATTCCCACTAATGTGATCCTAATTTAGTTTCGGGCATCATTTACACAGGTATTTTAATTATAGGTGTACCAGAATCTCATGGCAAATGGGGAAAATAAACTTTGTTGAGTGCAATACTGGGGAAATTGGATTAAACGATCTTGAAACTGTTTAATTTTTTATTTATGACTTTAATATTAATGAACATGAAGTACGAATGCCTACCTATACATTTTAGATTGTGTATGAAGAATGTTGTTATACATCGGGTTTTTAACATATAAACATGTCTTGAAAAATAAGTAAACCGTATAATACTGTAAATAATTTTATTATGTATCATACTTATAACTTATCACTTCATTCAGAACTAGACGTTTTCTAGGAACTCCACTTGCAATTCTTGATTCTTCTTCAATAGATGATCAAGTTAAAGAGGTATTTATACAGAGTGGAATTTTGTAATGCCACCTGGAGGGAAAGTACTCTTAATACTGTAGATAAAAAAAATTGCTGAAAGAAAATTCCATTATTTTCGAAAAAAAAAGAGAGCTACATTAAAAGATTTTCGATTTTTTTTCCAAAATTCACTACTATACCATACAATTTTCTGTAACATTATTAAAATATCAAAACATTTCACTCCAACTTACTGTCAACTCAACGACGCGCTTTAAAATCAAAGATTGACTTTGAATTATGCCTTATTTTACAATACACATTGAAAACAATATGATTTGCTTGAGGTTTTTCGACTTTTTCACAAAAATAACAAATAGGCATGAAGAGATTACAACATTTCTGCAGCGGCTGACAGATTTACTTTGACAGGTGACAATAAAGCCATAGACAATTGCCATATGAAAAACACACTTTTCCAATATTTTTATTTGCCATGAGATTCTGGTACACCTATAAATACAATTTAAAGGATACTTATAGTTGTACTTAATCAAATCATTAATAACAGTAATTAAAATTAACAAATTAATTTAATAATTAATTGTACTTTATTTCATAGTTTGTCAACGTCACATCCAGCGACTAAAATACGAATGTTTACATTCTACGACAGGTGCGCTGTTCGTACATAGTTTCAAGACGAACCAAACGTTGCGTGTCGTACAAATCTTCGTTCTCCTTATAACATTTTAACTATTTTATTTATTACTAGCGGCCGCCCGCGACTTCGTACGCGTGGATACTATTACTTATTCTGTGGCGTGGATCCCGTTTTACCCCCTTCATTTAATCTTACGCGGTTTAGGTTTTTTCATACAAATGTTTTATCCCGCTAACTCCCGTACCCGTGGAAATTTCGCAATATCATGTTGTAACTAAGCTTTAAGTTTACTAAGGTACCTACATGCCAAATTTCAAGCGTCTAACTTAAGCGGTTTAGATTTTTCATACAAAAGGATTTTCCCTCTATTTTCCGTTTCCGTGGAAATTCCTAAGTATACTATAACCTGCCCAGGAGTATGAAAAATAATTGTACCAAGTTTCGTTAAAATCCGTCGAGCAGTTTTTGTTTCTATAAGGAACATACAGACAGACAGACAGACAGACAGACAAAAATTTTACTAATTGCATTTTTGGCATCAGTATCGATCACTAATCACCCCCTGATAGTTATTTTGAAAATATATTTTATGTACAGAATTGACCTCTCTACAGATTTATTATAAGTATAGATTAAAATTACAGGGTAATCTTTAGAAGCGCTGCAATACCGCTGTTATCACCAAACATTATTTATTTTGACTGCATTATATAATTTATTTTAATAAATATTTTCATATCTTAATCTAGAAGGTCGTTGATGTTTTCACCTCCTTTGCATTCTTCCATCCATCTTGGTAGCCACTATCACAGAAGTTTGCTATAAAATCTTGCATAAAGGTATGGATTCACAGCCTGGGCACTCGGGCGGGGTGTACACAACGCACGTCTCGTCACCCCGACAGTAGTGTTCGTGGCAGACGTTGTACGGGGATAGACAGGATCTGTAAGCTGAAATGGTTTTTATTACAAAGGTAGTAAGTTCCAAACTTCAAGAATCATCAAGGGATAATTTTGACTTTTTTTGGAGACAAGAAACTCCAGAGATGAACCTCAAACTTGTCCCATATTGTGTATAAACAAACATCATACTGAAACATTATTTCATACCAAAATTATATATTTTAATGTTCACATTCCTCATGAGTACCTACAATAAATGTTCACATCAAATAAAAGATACTTCGATAAGGATAAGTCTACACTACAAGACGAGAGTTCAATAAAAAAAAACTTATTATGGTTGTACGTAATTGCTACCACAACATAATGACAATCGATTGCGAGTTAGTGAGAGGAGAGCTCCTGTGGCCGGGATTATTTAGTGGAAGGTATAGATGATGTTTTTTATTGAACAAATTTTGATGAAACAAATGGTAAATAATTTTTGTTACCTTACCTATTAACAATAGAAAAAATACATACTGTCAATACATTCCCCATCAAAACAGCATCCGCCGCAGCACTGCTCGTGGTCCACGCACTAAAAATACACACAAATAAGGGATTATTTATTTAACATTATACGAGTAAATATTTGATCACCAATACAAGTAGAATTAGCACTAAAATGCGGGTTCATTTTGTGATAACAGGAAAAGGCAGAGGTAAACTATGTTATTCGTGACGCTTAAACAGTAACGTTGAATCTAAATGAGCTATACATACAGGGTGTTCACTCTACCGTATGGTATGGTAAAACTCCAATAAGCAATTAAAAAAGTTGTAAATTTTTATTATTAACTGAACATTTTTGCAATGGCTTTCCGCTCTACATACTCGTAAAGATAATTGAAAAAGTTTTTTTATTTAATTAATGCCTGTTAAGTCTATAACATTTTGATCCTAGTCATCGATCGTTCCATAGTTCAATGAATCCGGTGTAGTCTATGGGCCATAAGTATTGGTCAAATACCCGAAAAAACGGAAAAGTAGATAGTTGTTTATTTCTCCTATTTTTTACTAGTAAATTAAGTACTGCTATTTCACTACATAATAAAATTTTTTAGTATATTCATAATACTGAAAATCAAATATGTACCAATTTCCCATAAGTTTTACAGTCCTGCGCTCGCGCAGCCAGCACAAAAACACCGAAAAACATCACTAATTTCAACATAACTACTAACTGCACACTTTTAATCTTTCTCAAACAACTTCCGAGTTACTAATGAACATTTTCCATCACATTTAACAATTTATAACTCTCACTTTCACTTTTTTAACTTGTTATCTATAGTTTTTCATTAAAAATACTCGGTTTTATTTAAAAACGGTCGTGTCTACGCGCAGTTGGACTCGCGAATTGTGACCGACTTAGCGTAGTTAGCGTAGAGGTTACATTACGTATTAGCTCATTAGTTTTGATAGACATGTACCTATTATGCTATTCTACTGCAGTCAGTTCTTTACATAATGCAGGTAAGCTATGGAATGCGGTGGTATGTAGTATGCAAATTAGTGTGACACAGTAATTTGTTATGGTAATTTGGCTGCTGGAAAATGTATGGATGATATTTTCACTTCTTTGTTTGATTATACAATTTTAGCAATTTGACTTCAAGAAGTTTTCGAGGGTACAAAAAAATGAAGACGATATACCAGATCTAACAGTGATGTACGAAGAAATCAGAATGAAGGTCTAGTCAAAGAACAATAATAACTCGAACCTGTGTTAGTCTCTATAAAGAACTCTACCTAATTCATCAAAAACTAGGGGTTAATTTCTGATGCTAACATATTATTTAACTGTTGCCCTCCTGATAATTAAATCTGTTTTACAGATCTGTTTATCAGAAGGGCAATCTAATAAAACTTATACCACGCTGTTGAATTTATCGGAATTATTACCGAGTATGCAAATTCCTAAACATGACAATTAAATATTCCTCGATTAAATTAATTATTTCATAGAAACCGACATCCATTTGGTTTCCTAATAAGTCTGCATCTATGTCGAAACCATGACCATTGTCTCGTGACCCCTTGCCGTGTGTACGGTCTGCACCTGTTTATACAGACCAGTACAGTCAGCGTCAAATAGTTCGTGACACCCTAGTGACTAAAATGTTGACAGCACAACCTTATTCCAATTGTAATAAAGACGTGTTGCGAAATTTTTGGCTGAATTGGGTGACATGAACTATGAGGCAGACTGTACAATACAGGGGACTGGTGTCTAGGTGTTCTGGCCGCGACATCGATATGCGTGAACTGTTCTATTGTGCGGGTAATTCATAATCCGATTCAGAATAAGCGGGATCGATTCGAACATTAATGTTATCAGCATTGTGGGACATTTTAGAAAGCAATTTTATTACCGTTTCATTTTCTATCTACTGAAGGCTAGGCAAGTTTTTCCTAAATTCTTATAAATCTAATTTTACGTGTAATTTAATTTTGATTTCATCTAAACATTCCAAATAATATAATAAGACACACAAAATCATTCAGCAATTCAAAGATAAAAGGTTTTTGTTGTTGGACTGAAAATCTTCAAAAACAAACGAAGATTTCATTCATCAAATTACACGTTTATGACATCGCGTTTCATCCTGCCTGCGGATCAGGCTTAATCTTCGGAGTTCTCCAAACCAGATAAGAAAGGACGAGGTGCCTAAAATAGCTCTAAATCTACCTTGTTAGGCCCTCCGCACAAGACAACGTTTGTTTCAGCAAGAATCGAGACAGTACCTACTCGAGTATTTTAGCAAAGATAATCTAATTTCGAATTGATAAAATTTCATTTCAGCGTTGCGATGCTTGTCGAACTTTTTGTGTTGTCTACGACGGGCTTTAGAGGGCGTCTACCTTTGACAGGTTACTGAGGTGTACTGAAATCAGTTTTGGATCTATTGTGTCGAAATATTTCATGCGGCTCAGTGGTATTTCGCAAATGTATGCATTAGGATGAAAAAAGGGTTGGGATGGCCCTTTATGGAGACTTTTAAGTTAACCAACCAGTGACAAATGCAGATGGATAATGGGGTTTACATACCAATAGAAAAGAGCTCTAAATCTCTAAAAATAATAAAGGCAAGCTAAATAATAATGTGAAAAACTGGGTTTGGTAAATCAAGTAATTAAATAAATTCTGAATTAAAATTACTTTGGACATTTACAGAATCTACTTAATACTCTTACTCTAATGAGAAGTAAAGAGAACTGACTTAGATACCTCCTTTACATAATTTAAATTTCACTTCTATTATAAATACTACTAATAAAAATAGTACCTACTATTCTTCTAAGATTGGATAAAATAAGTCATTTCAAAAGCGCTCGTCCGAGCTTAACTATTAATTTTAATTCTTTACTTGAAATATGATTAAGTAATTTCACACCTTATTTCAAAATTATCTTTGTTCTTTATTTGTTTGGATTAATTTAATGGTGTTTGAGCCTTTTCACGTTTTGCTATTTTTTGCCCAGCCAGCATTTCGAGACAAACATAATGTAAAGGTGTTGCAATTCAATTTAATTCCGTTATGTGCATGTACGACGTACATGCACATAACGGTAGTGTAATAATGTCTGTCAGAACATACGTACATTGTACGTACATGTACACACACAAATAAAGCTCACTCGCCTTCGTGAGTTGCAAGAACGATAGTTAATTCATAAAGTTTAAGGCTGGGTTGCACCATCTTACTTTAACTTTGACAAACGTCAAAAATCTGTCAAACTCCATACAAAAAACATCGGTTATCGTTATATTTACCGTCAAAGTTAAGTGGTGCAACTGAGCCTAAGTCCGCACCTGCTTCCATTTTCGCTTTCGTGGTCTCTCGCGCCCGCGCACAAAATAAACTACACTCGGCATCAAATAAATCGCACCTCCCGCGAGAAGCACTTATCAAACGTATACATCCTGACTTCCCACCAACATTGGTACCATTTGAAAGCCTAGTTTTAAACTTCATTTCAATTAAGGAAATGTTTTTACCCCAAAAATGTGTCTTTACAAGGATCCAGAGTCACTTCTTCAAAAAATAGGTAGTTACGCTATAGCCATTTTTTATTACTACAAAACTGTTAAGTTGGGATTAATCGCTATTCATCTGTTAAAGAGGACACGTGAGATCTTTATTTGGTTTTATAACCATAAAAATTGGTCTAATTGGTCCCAGAGGTGAGCCCAAAGTGAGGTCTATTTTCAAGTCACATTTATGGTATATGTTATACATTAATTTAGAAATGAAATGTATTTTTCTTTAAGGATATTTACTGGGCTTTCAAATGACACCAATATTGTTGGGGTACCATGATTGTGTCAGAAGAAAATCTTTAAAGTTCGCGTCGCGGAAGGTGCGGTTTATTTGATGTTGAGTGTATGTCACAGTGCTCACAGTTTTACGTTAGCACATGAATTCAGCTTAGTCCCGGATGTATGCGATGCTATCTAGGATATTTATTGTTTGCACCAGAAAAGTTACTATCCCAGCTCGGCGTTTGTACAAAACAAGATCTAGATTTTAAATGGGTTTGTCTGATGTCTAGATGTAGATATTGCGTGTTTAAGCTGACTTGAAAAATACGGAGTAAAACAGACATACTTTTTTTGCAAGGGGATATTATCTAAGTAATAACGATTAATACCGTATTCTTTACTTTCTTTAATTGTCTTCCTTTTGTTTTTGTAGTTTATTTTTATTTTATTAAATACGTTACTCATCTCAATATTTAGGTATATTGTCTTTGTCCATACATGATTTGCCAGTGAAACACCACATTTTTTACTGTATTATTGTTTTTAATCCGGCTTTTACCAGCGTGTAGGTCAAATCCTATTAAAGCGGGTCTAATTGCTGCGACTAAATACCTTCGATGCTGATAATGATGATGAGATTATGATTATTATATTAAGTATTTTTAATCAATACATACCTCTTCTCCAACATCGTCACAAATATCGTCAGCGCACGCGCCGGCCAAGCACACAAGCAAGCAGAACAACTTGACGCGACCGAACATAGCTATTGATCTTTGTCAAAGTATTAACTGACAGATGATGCGCGGCTCTATATATTCTAAAATCACTGTAAAGGGGGTGTTTTATAATGGAACTTATAGATATGCACATAGAGCTTAGTTTGAAGCTATTGGAAGAGCAGGAGATGAGGATGAATCTGATATACTAAACATAATAATAATGCCCAATTTGTTTGTTTGCAAAAATTTTTGGGTGTAAATTTTTTTAGATATGGAAGTGTAAACCGAGTGAAGTTTCCTTATTTTTTGGCTATCTAAAACATCCATCTTTGTATTTGTATTCTAGTGGGTTCACCAGAATGTTTAAGATCACAAACTATGAATAGGGTTTAGTATTTATCTGCTAGGGGATCTGTTTCGTATGAGAATTGAAGATTTCAGTTGCAGTAGATGATGAGCAGAAAAAAGATAGTTACAGGTTCAAAGGTTGTAATGCGTAGACCAAAAGAAAAGTGATATGCATAAAATTCAAATTTTGACAGCAATACGTTCTTTAAAGTAGCCAATAAGAGCGCCGCTGAGTGAAGTTACTGCGTTCCGTTTTACGTGGGTTTTAGTTTGGCTTCGACAGGATCAAATATTGGTGGAAGAATCCAATTCGTCCATAGTAGCCATATTATTTGCAAGTTGAGTTGAGAGCATACTGTAAGGAATTTATGAGCACTGGGATAGAAATAAAATAGTGATAATTCAATTTACCTGTAGCAACCAATGAGCAAACGCATCTTTTCACTTTGTAAAGCGGAGGCCTTTATGTAGAGTGGTACCTAATCTTGAATCTAATAATGACGATGGTGATAGCAAGTGAAGGCACGAGCAAAGGCTAGTGTCGGACATCAGTGGACAAGGTTGTCATACCACATTTACGGACAATGTCATCTAAACAAACATGAAGGTAGCTGACCCTTACGCAATTCATTGTTAACCAGAACAATGGTCAGCTTTGTTCCTGAATATATTGGGTTAAGGTTGGGACAACCCTAATTTAACGTATTGTGGATCAGTTTAATAAGCCTAATATTAAATTGTAGAATGGACTGTCGACTTTCCGGAGCGATATGACCTACACAGTCTTTCAAAAAGAGAGCGTACTTATGCCTTAAAGGCCGGCAAGGCACCTGTAACTCCCCCGGGGCTGCGGGTGTCTACAGACCGCGGTAATCACTTACCATTAGGTGATCCATCTGCTTCTTTGCCTCCTGTCCCATAGAAAAAAGGAAAATGTGTAGAAATTATAAGCTTAAAATAAAAGGAAATTACCTAATAGGGGTACAGATACTAATCAAATAATTCCCTTAACTAAATTATGAAAATGACGAGTTAGAATATTTTTAGTTGTTCTATATTTCCATGTTCTATGCAAAGCTTATTTATAATAAGCTTTCTGTATTTGCATATTTTGAGGGTTTATAGCTGGACAAAAGGACTGCTGGAGTTAATTTACAAACTCTGTCAGGAATCACGATATTACATTAATTGTGTAAAAATATCCAGAATGATTAATTACACCCTTCAAGTTAGTATAGTAGGTAGTAAATAATGGTGTAGATGCTTTGATGATTTATTTTGTTACTCAAAACTTTTAAAGGTGGGCGCTAGAACTAAAAACTTTTTAGCTTCCACAGTCTAGACCTCTAAATTATTTTTATGGTTACTAAACGTCTTTTGTCAGGTACATTTCTACTAAACTTTAAAGTCAAGACAAGTTAATATCAAGAGTAATAGTACTCTAAGGGTTAATCTCAAGGCAAATGTGTTATGGGTCTCGGAGACCCTGGGGGGCCACAGTGTTAGGGCAACCTAAGTGCTTCTTTATTAAGAGTTTCGTAGGGTAAGGGTAAGAACTCACGGCGCGATTTTCACCCGCGCCCGCGGCGGTTGTAGATTTGCGGTTTTATTTCAAAACTCACGACGCGGTTATTTGCGCGGTTATTAGAACTCACGGCGTGATTTTAAATCGCGCCGCGTGCTAAGTCACTGTTACACCCGATAAATGGATGACGTCATTATGGAGTAATTAAACACGTGAAAGGGTTGATGACGTCATAACATTAATATTTAATTTTAAATCCATACAAGCTTTATCAGGTCATTTATTTTCCATCACAAACCTCCTTAATTTCATCATCATCATCATCATTTCAGCCACAACACGTTCACTGGTAAACATGAACCTCCCACCTCCCGTAGCCGTTATGAGGGCGTCTGTCCACCATCTTTGTGGGTGGACTACCACGTTGCGCTTGCTGGTACTTGGCCTCCATTTCAGAACCTATGAAGCCGCTCGATTATTGTGGTGAGCCCGCTGCGGGCGAAAACCGCGCTGTGAGTTCAGGCATTAGTTTTTACATAAGTATCTGCATTCTACAAAAGCTGCGGGCTCGCAACCGCCGCGGGCGCGGGTGAAAATCGCGCCATGAGTTCATAGCCTAAGGGCGAAGTTTTTGGCGCGTATGATACATTAGGAGTGCAATAAACGGTTGATTTATATCCTTGCCTTCTAAACTCGTCTGGCCAGAGTTGGGAGAGTAGGCAATATCCTCTTAAAAGTAGGTATACATTTTAGTAATTTGTATTGCAAAAATTACTAATAGTCCCATTAGCCCCTCGTGGTAAACTAATGCTTGTGTTACGAGTGGGCTCACCACGATAGTCGAGCGGCTTCATAGGTTCTGGAATTGAGACCAAGTACCAGCAAGCGCAGCGTGGTAGTCCACCCACAAATATGGTGGACAGATGCCCTCATAAAGGCTACAGGGAGGCGCTGGATGCATCGGGGGAGGCCCATGTTTAGTAGTGGACGTCCTGTGGTTGAAATGATGATGATGATGATGAAATTAAGGAGGGTTGTGATGGTAACTAAATAACCTGATAAAGCTTACATGGATTTAAGATAATGAAATACACATCCCAAATATATCTGGCTGCTGCGATACAGGCCGCGAGCCTAGTGCAGGAGCCGCTGTTAAACTCTAATATTTATGTAACAATTTTAGCAATAAAGTTTATTTATTTAAAAGAAAAAAAAAAGTAAATTGCGATTACTAATGTAGGTCACATGACGGTAAAACTAATTATAAGAACTATTGTCTAGAGTCTAGACATTACGTAATTTCCCGTCAGAAATATTAATGTTATGACGTCATCAACCCTTTCACGTGTTTAATTACTCCACCGCTTTTAATGACGTCATCCATTTATTAGATGGAGTCGTAAAGGTGAAATCGTGTCAAAGGTTACTATGGGATGTGTATTTGAGACGTTTATCTTCCAAAAGGTTTGATAATGTAAAGGTTAAATACCCTACATAAGTGATGTCCTTTATACGGCCTATACATAAATTTTGTTATAATACTTAATAATCAGCGTAAATTTGTTTGTGAGAATGTGACGTGAGCATTTTTGTAGCAAAATATTCATCATCATCAGAATTTCAGCCATAAAACGTCAACTGCCGAACATAGGCCTCCCCCAATGATTTCCATAATAATCGGTTGATAGCTTACCGGTAGATGACGTAATCTTAAAAAATTAACGTAGGAGTCGGTCCACCACAATTTGTCCAGTGCCCCGATTGCGCTAATTTTTAACGTCTCCAATTCATTGGCGCTTCTTTACCAGTTGCGCTCCGTTTTTCATTGGAGCTGAGGTGCAAATTCGGTATCGCGGTAAAGTTCACACGACACGCGCAAACAAAGACGAAACAACGGATTTAATCACTTTCCAATAAAAGTCCGAACACCTTATTTTTTCACTAAAACATAGCAAATGTTCGGGAAGGCGTTTGACTTGAGTTTGAGAAAAAGTAGCTTTCTTTCAGCTTTTACACAAAGAAGCAGTTGCATTTTGTTTTCGTTTGAACAAGCTGTTAAAGCGACATCGCGATACGAATTTGTGATTTTCGTTCGTCGTCTAGTCGCGTTGTAGTAGAAAATATTTAGCGCAATCGGGGTCCAGTATTCGATGGAGGCTAAATAAAGAATTGGTTAATAGGTACTTACCTACCGGCAAAATACAGAACCTGAAACGCTTTACGCAACAAAGTTTTACTTATATACATTTGTACATTTTAATAATGCAATGAACAGTTAACCCCCCATTGACGTGTTAATTAATAGACGTACACTTTACTTAGGGCTCCACTGAGGGGATCACCGCGGGACGAGCTGTTTGTCTTTGATATCAGTTAAATTACCCCCGAGACGGGTCAGATTAGCTGAATGGGTATAGTTTAATATGAATAAATATTTACTATGATATGATACTAATTTAATAAATAAAAGTTTTTATTTATCTTAGCGAAGAGAGTCGCTTCTCAAACTAAATTTTAAATAAACAACTTGAAAAAATCCTACTGCCTAAGGCGGGACTCGAACCCACGATTAGGCAGTTCGATTTTTTCAAGTTGTTTATTTTAAAATAAAAGTTTTATCCACTTACTAATAAAAAGTTGTTGAATATTGTTTTAATATGTCCATACTAAGGCATCACTTAAAAACACTGTTTAACGAGCGTTTATATTTTAGGCAAAGTAGTATATTTGTGAAAAACTTACGAATAAATAAGTGTTTGCGCAGTATTCTTCACCAGTCAAGAGAGAAAGAGAGAAGAGATGACCTCAATTGCAAGTGTGGAAAGACTGAACAAGAAAATCTATAAAGAGATTGGAACCAAGAAAACCAATTTCCAAATTACTTGGAAGTAGCGAATAAATACCTAATGTGGTTTTAGGAATTAATCAGTAACAGGACAGTAACTGAAGAGAAATTTCAGGAACTCAATAATTAAAATGTTAATGGTAAACCTGTAAAATACTATTATGGCGAAATTTGCTCATAATTGAAATTTTAATTAAGCCATTTATGCCAATATCATAAATTGTAAGCCTATTCGTGCGTCACACAGTAGTCACACGTCCCACAAGGTGGACCGACGACCTGATAAAGGTAGCATGAAGGCGCTGGATGCAGGCCGCTACCAACCGTGCGATGTGGAATTCTTTGGGGGAGGCCTATGTTCAGAAGTTGACGTCCTATGGCTGAAATGATGATGATGATGATTCGTGCGTCATACTAGAAGGTAGATGCAGATGAGGGTAGAAGGTACTTTTGGTAGGCAACCACGACTATGGAAAATTACCCCGTAAATGAAAGAAAAATTGTACAACCGTTTAAGGAAAATGGACGAAAAGGGAAAATCGGGGACTTGGGGTCACAATATAAGGCAGTGAATTTAGATTGTGGGACAAAATAAACCCATGTTCAGGATAACATGATAAAATTGAAAACCGATTGATGGATGAGGCAAATTATGGTAAATGTGTTTGCATAGCAACATTATTGAGTATTAGTACGTTTTTTTTGTTTTGTATTTTCTTTCAATGGAGCGTCGCAGTTATCTTAATTTATTTAGATCTTTACAACACTGTTCAACTAAAAACAAAACATTTGGTTATAATATGCTAAGTAAGTGGAAACTTAATTTTGGTAACAACTGCAAAAAATACTGAAAAAAGTGCCTTATTCGTGTAAAATAATCTATCTACAAATTATGGTGAACTATTTTCCCATCATTTTACCACCTTTACCATGGGACGCGCTGTTATCGCTTGAAAGAGAAAAACGGCACGTCCAAAGGACTTAAATCCTTGATCCCTTTTTTACCATATTAAATATTGAGTGACATTTCCTAGAAAGGGTGTAGGGAAGGCAAATCACCTGAAACACTTTATCGAACAGTTTGTTTTATCTAAGAGGAGTTACGAGGGTCCACCTGCTTTAAGGCCGGGTAGCAGAGAAAATTGCGAAAATGGGGTTTTCATTTTTCATTTTTGAGGTACTAAACAGTAAAATTAAATTCTAAGATTTTTATTGGGCATAGTTGAGGATATTTTCTAGGGCTATTAACGGATGGAAACACGATTTGATGAAGTTGACTCGATAGAATAAATTCCCAAAGTTACCTCTATTCGTTTTCTATTTATGGTTTTATTTTTAAAATAAGCGATTTGAGATTCTAAATCTTTTACTAAACTAAAGTTCAGAAATATCTTGAGGGCTTTTAACGGATGAAATTTTTATATTGCGTCTTATTTAGTTACTATGTTAAAAAATGTGGAAAAAATCGTCCATGACGGCTTGGACAATCTCAATCAGTCGCGCGGTGGCGCTTACGGAGGACGGACGCGTGTCAGTTTTTTGGCCGTGACAGTTCGCGATTTGTCAATATGTTTGACAATGATGACTTTGATGAGTCACAGTATAATAATATCAGTGTTACTGGAGAAAGCTTAAATTTTTGATAATTAAAAATTATCAATTTTGTCTACCTATTGAAATTTAAATCGTTCGCATCCTTTTAAACGAAGACTCTACTCATGATACATAGTACATTCCTCAAATATGAGACAAAACCAATGAGTTAAAATTACATTTTAATAGTACCTACATACAATCGTCTTACACTCTTTAGAAGAGCACACTGACACAAATAAATAATAAAAAATACTGTCTAAGGTCTGTAGCTAAAGGTCTAAGCTGTAAGATAGAAGAATCTTCTAGCCAAAAAGATGGCAGATGCAGCAGATGTCAACGGATTTAAAACTGGAGTTCATATGACTCCTTGTAGACTTGAGTCTCTAGAGCGTCCCTTCCTCCACCATGCGTAAGAATTTTCACAAAAATACTGTCTAAGGTCTGTAGCTAAAGGTCTAAGCTGCAAGATGGAAGAATCTTCTAGCCAAAAAGATGGCAGATGCAGCAGATGTCAACGGATTTAAAACTGGAGTTCATGTGACTCCTTGTAGACTTGAGTGTCTAGAGCGTCCCTTCCTCCACCATGCGTAAGAATTTTCACAAAAATACTGTCTAAGGTCTGTAGCTAAAGGTCTAAGCTGCAAGATAGAAGAATCTTCTAGCCAAAAAGATGGCAGATGCAGCAGATGTCAACGGATTTAAAACTGGAGTTCATGTGACTCCTTGTAGACTTGAGTGTCTAGAGCGTCCCTTCCTCCACCATGCGTAAGAATTTTCACAAAAATACTGTCTAAGGTCTGTAGCTAAAGGTCTAAGCTGCAAGATAGAAGAATCTTCTAGCCAAAAAGATGGCAGATGCAGCAGATGTCAACGGATTTAAAACTGGAGTTCATGTGACTTCTTGTAGACTTGAGTGTCTAGAGCGTCCCTTCCTCCACCATGCGTAAGAATTTTCACAAAAATACTGTCTAAGGTCTGTAGCTAAAGGTCTACGCTGCAAGATGGAAGAATCTTCGCACTCCAGGTAACCGTGTGTGATGCTTATTGCTCATAGTGATTTTCGATACAGAGCCCCGTACATACGTTATACATAAATTATGGAAAGAAAACACCCAGACCAATACAAACAAATATGTATGCAATTTTAGTATGATATTTTTATTTATTAATAAACAAAAAGACTGAACAAAATTGATGCGTGTACTGATTAATGTAATTTTATAACCACATGCAAAGCTTTGTGAATTGCAACAACTATAATTTATTATCCAAGCTCTAAATAATCGCTACTACGAGTAACTGATCATAAAATGTTTTTCCAATCGCTCAAGCTCCCGAGGATCTACCGATAGGTCGGGTGACGTAATCTTGAAATTCTTTTAGCCGGCGCGGAACTTCCGGAAGGTCGGGTGACGCCACGCCTCTTTGAACCGTGTTTACTTTGGCAGTTATATTCTACAGGGTGTTGATTTCAATCCTCGCCATATTTATTTAGGTGATCTATTATGACTTATATAAACGCATTATCCACCAAAAAAAATATTACAAACTAAAGTAGAATTTTTAGCGAATATTTTCCGTGCGACATCAACTGTACTGTGGCTCTTAATACTGCAATACGCTTCAACTGCGGCACCCATCGAGCTACGCGGATCGCTCGCTTATCATGTCTGATAGTCTACTGAAGGAAGCCACGTAAAATAGGTAGTGTAAATAGGTATTTTTGTTTGACTAACTAAAGTTAAAGTTCGTTTTAAATTAGTTTGCTGTTTCCTATGTGTGTGTGTGTGTGTATTGGAGCGTACCTACGCGCTTTCCGCCACTACCTACCGCAATCGCGGGAGTATTTTGTACACAAAATTACCAGATTATTTACTCCCTACATTAAAAAAAACACATTCCTTTAAGTTTAGAACTAGGTACCTACTCACCGATGCGACTTCAGATGCGTTTCCACGTGCCCTCCCGTAACAGTAAACCATGTTTACGTACTCACGAGCACTGTACGTATGGTTTGGCATCTTCCTAACACTCACTCACTATTATTACACTCACTATCACACTTTCACACACTAAATACTCAAAACCGCACGAGAAAACAATCAAAAATCGCAAATTTGCAATTAGAAAAGTGCATTCGATGAAATACGTCCATCGAATGTCGTCGTGAATCGGTAGTTATCGTTATTCTTCATTTTCAACTAGTTTACGTAATTTTTAACATCAGAAAAGTTTAATTTCGTCAGTTTAGTACAGGAAATCTATCAACGAATGAGAATGTAAAAGCGGCGGGAAAAATACTTTGTTTAATCTTTGTGAACTAAAGATTCGTCCTATCATTAATGCTCTTAAAGCAAGCTTTCAAAACACTCAAATGCAAATGATTTGTAGATCTTTAATTACTAATCGTTATTATTAAAACGATAAGAATATCAATAAATTTTGGTAGTTATTTCGTGTAATGAAATTACATTCATTTAAACTAATCCCGAACATGATGATGAATTATTTTATGTAAGTTATGAAGAATGGAAGTCTAACCTGAACCTAACTAACATTCGTTCAGGGTATTTAAATTAAACGCCGATAGAAATGAAATTACGTTATTACGGTAGTAGGAAGTAATAAGTACTAGAAAACAGTTATCAAGCAGAGAGGAAGAGAAAAGTTGAAGTTACAAGGCAAGAAATAAGAAAATAGCGATTGAGTACTAGGTATTCTAAATACGAGCTAGATTTCGCGGAGCGTGCGCGCGGCCTCTCTGCGTGGAAAGCAAAATCGGACTGATGAACAGAGAAAATCGATGATCCACGATTGAGCGCCGGCCGCCCGATGACGCCCGAAACACGAAGATGGGGAAGTACCTATTCCGTGCGAGCCCGATGTCCGTGCCGCGTGCGAGGCGGTGGTATTATTGTATTCAATTACAAGTCACCGCTCCAAATGAAAGATATGAAATTTTCTTTTAAGATATGAAATTTTGTTTAGGTATCGAAATCAATCGAGTTTAAAAACAAAATCTTGTCTTATCTCCTATCGAAAGTGAAGGAACAAGAGTTTGCCAGTGTGTTATTTCTAGGTGTTCAGTTTGCGGTATTAAGTAAGTTAAGTTTTATTTTACTAATTACTATCGTAAAGACGTAAAAGTTATTAAGGTAGAGAGCTGGAAATGTAAGGAATAACGAACCTGTATGAAAGAGCATTATTGTCATCTGTTTACAGTACTTTTGAATGATAAGTAGGTACAAGCTTATCACACACATAAAAGCATGGTTTAATTAAAAAATAATAATAATGTAGGTTCTGTAAAAAAAATTATTTTGCGGAAGGAAGCAAATTCGTGTAAAAGGTTTTTTTTATTAATTAAAGAGTACTTAATTAATTAGTTTTTAGAACAACAAATAAACTCGTAACATGATAAGGTGTAAGTAACTAATTTACTCATTACATTTTTAGGGTAGATTTGGATTAAGCTCTGTCCAGTAGTCGTCTTTGAACTCACAGCTGATTGTGGCTGATAGTTGACTGACTCATGGGCGAGCGCGGGTAGTGGGGCGCGGGACGGGGGGCGCAGCGTTTGCCCGGGTCACCGGGTGAGCGCCGCGCGCCGTTTGCGTTGGGGGACTATTCTGCACTGTAGTGGTCGATTATGGAAATCGTAGATATTTAAAAAATAATAATAAAAAATTTGGAAGTCAGTTTTTTTGCTGATTCGTGATCAGAATAAGCTACTTAATCTACTCCCTAAATATGGCGGGTATTGAAATCAACACCCTGTATATTTATTCGATTCTAAAATATATTCCCAAAAATTTTGAAAGTTGTTTTAATTTGTATCACTTGGATATGATTTGTATTAGAAAGTGCTGTGAGTGTGACGCTTGAACGGAAGGAAGTCTACCTAACCTAACCAACTGCGTATTTCTAAACTGCGTATTTCTATACTGTGTAGCCGCGAGAGCTCTTTGGCGCGCTGTCTTCGGCGAAGTATTGCGCGCGCAGATTTTGACAGCGCGAAATACCTACTTTAGCAGAAATACCAAGCCTTAATAAACCCACTTAGCCTATTTTACGTGTCACGCAAAATGGCACATCTAACGTTTTGTAAAACTTGAGATTTAGCTGAATATTGTTTTTAGATGGGTTAGGTATGTCTATTTGAGATTTCAACCGAGATTTAATCGAAAAAATATAATAAAAATCAGTAGTTGCGCCTGATTGAACTGATTCCGAAAAATGCTGTAACTTTAATTTAGAAAATAGATTTTTTCTTTTCAATATGGTAAAATAATTTTTGTAACATGTTACTTATACTCTTGAAAATATGTAGGTAATCGTCATCATCATCAGGTCATTAAGTTTTTACTGCAGGAGGCCGGAATTGTCTAATTTACCTGAGACAAATGGAAGGTTTGATTATTACACTCCTCAGACTGGCCAGACGGGTTGTGAAGGGTTACTCACAGACGAGCGACAGTGTTATCGATGACTGCTTGCGACATAAGTTGGCGACAGTCGCCGCCGACAGATATTCAAATTAGACAACGCAGCGGGAATACCACCGGTGGTCGCCGACAGTCGCCGATGCATCGCGACTCTCGAAGACGGGCAGTTATTAACGTATAGTCAGAGTGTTAACATGTCATGACAGCGAAAGGTGCGATTCGCCGACAGTCGCTGACTGTCGCCTACCACTATTGCAAGAATCGCCGACATAATGTCGCTCGTCTGTAAGCTCTAATCAAATGTACTTTAAAATACATTTAAGACGATTAAAAAGTTTTCACTTAGGTAATGATGAAGATTAACATAGAAAATAGGATAATCCACGATAATCCCTTTTGATTCACCCCATTTGTGATGCCTTCTGAGTTCCGAATCTGTGCTGAAATGCGGGTAGGCTAATCCCAATTACTTAATGGTGGTCCATTTAGTACTTGGGCTTTCTTGGGAATTTGTGTAACGCCTTTTTCGTCAATTGCTTTTATAAGAATGAAAAACAATCCAAAAGTTTCCTCAAATGACTTTGAATCTTATACTAATTAGGAAATACAGATGAGAATCAATTGCGGATATTAATAATTTTCTGACAAGTTTGTGCTGTCGACTCTACCTACATAATATAAAAAGCAAAGAGTAATTATTTTCTTACTACTATTACTTTGATATACGAGTAGCTACAAGTCATTTTGTGGTACGTGGCATCATTATAGCTTATTTTTCAATATCTAATTGTGCTCGTAGGTGGTATAACATTACTTTAAATTGATGCTTACTTTTAATCAAAATAAAACTATTTTCTCCCACACAGTTTCTTCCACGTATCAATTTATTTGACTCTTATCATAAAAATCTATTTTCCTAGGCTTTGGTCTGTCGCAAAACGTATTAAGTTGATGGAGTGAGCCGAGAGTAATTAGCCGTAACTTAAACATTAATTAATTTAACTTTGTTCATCTTGTTCACGGATTTTCTTGATGTTATCGCAGGTAGTAAGAAATTCTAGTTATTTCTAACTTTAAAACTTGATTGCCTGTAAAATGCAGGTCAAAAACTAAGTTGCTAGTTCTCAACAGGTAATTAAGTTTCGAACAGTCAATTGAACTGAAAGTCGGTCAAACTCCATACAAAAAACACCGGTTAATGTTATAGTTACGGTTAAAATAAGGTGCAACTCAGCCTAAGCGTTTTTAGAGGTAACTGGAAAAAATAACTGTTTGCGGTCTTCCTCTGTCCTGTATTCTATCGTATGGTGGATAAAAGAGAAGGAAAGGGTCCATAACATACTAGCTATGCCCTCGATTATGTACTCGCAAAAATAGTTTGAATAATTTTTCCCGTTTTCTTTCATTGATATTAACGATTTTCTTTTTGTTTATACTGAATTCAAGAATTCACGCATAACAAAGTAAGATTAAAAATAATTTTTACCTATACGAGCGAGTGCAATCGCTCGATTTAGTACCAATATTTGTCGACCCCTAAACGCCTAATCGCGAGTTAAAAGTGGCATGGCCAACCTTTGCCATGTTTGTGGCCCATTATCTCTTACAACTTCGTGTTGACCGAGGCTCGGACTCCCGAAGTTGGGCAATTAAGCCGCCAACTTTGGACGAACTTCGGCGACATCTTTTGTTAGGCCTCAGGTCAATGTAAGTTATTTTGGAATATTGTATCTTTGGGTAAGTAAAGACTTACGGGGGCAGATCTTGATATTATTGAGATAGAAGGGTTATGAGATAGATAGGCCTTTGACATGATGATGTTTTGTTTTTCAGTTTGAGATTAACAATTTTAATATGGCTTTGAAAGTGAGTAACTTTTTGTGCCATTTATTTGATGGTCCTATAATTAAACTAGTTGTAAGAACTTTATTATTGTTTTCCGTACTTACTTATAAAACCTACTAATATAATGGGAAAGTGTTATAAATGAACAATACGAATTTCATTGTATTACTTAGTTGGTCATAACGTGTTAGGTTACCATAATTTTTTGTCACACTATCGCCCTTATTCACAAACAATGAGGTCTCACAGTGCGCGTGGACGCATAGGATGACACTGCACACGAACCAATCACAGAGCTCTAATTAAAGCTATGCTTTCGATTTGATGCTTCACTTATGCAAGCATCGTTTGTGAATACAGGCGTATGTCTACTGGTACTAAAACTATAGCTTCTCTGTTGAAACTACACTGAATGCACCCTTCACTCAGATTTCAACCAACTCATTTTGTTGACGACGTTAACTTTAGTAACCGCATACCCCGAGGCTGCAGAACTTAACCGCTTTACAGCGCTGTACAGGTTCCACCAACTAATATGCAGTGTTAGTGAACTTTGCTTAAGTTAATAAATGCCACATTCTAACGTGTGACGAGGTCGTACCTTATTTTAACCGTGACTATATACTATAACCGGTGTTTTTTGTTTGTTTGACAGACTTTTGACGTTTGTTAAAGTTAAAGTAAAGATGGTGCAACCCAGCCAAAAAACTCCTTAGATGTGTAGGTACTGGCCGCTAATAAAATTAAAATATTCATTTTTATTCCTTCCTCCTTTTTACAAATAACGCGATCGGCTTATGTTTTTTTCAAACGACTTCAAAAAAGGAGGAGGTTCTCAATTCGACCCGTATGTTTTTTTTTTTTTTTTCTATGTTTGTTACGCGATAACTCCGCCAATTATGAACCGATTTGAACAAATCTTTTTTCGGCGTATAGGTAATACCTCAAGGGTGGTCCCATTTAAATTTAATAATAGAAAAAACAACCCCCAAGGGTGGAAAATTGGGGATGAACTTTTTTATACGCAATATCTCCGCCGATTATAAATCAATTTGAACGATTATTGTTTTGTTGAATAGGTATTATCAAAAGGGTGGTTTCATGCGAATTTGAAGAAAATATTTCACCCCCAAGGGTGGAAAATTGGGGATGAACTTTTTTATACGCAATGTTTTTAATTTTTAGTTTTTTTTTGTGTTCACGCATTTGAAGTCGGTTTTATTTTTTTTTAAAAGTTATAATTTCAGTTCAAGACCTATATAGTATCATTATTACTTATGTAAAAAAATAAGAAAAATATTTTTTTAAAAGAATTTGTTCCAAAGGACAAAAGTTACACGACAGAAGACGGTTTTAATAATAAAAAATATTATGAAGTTAATCTTGGAATTACTATAGCTTCGTCTTTTGTATTCAAGACTCGAGATCCGAATTTCACCTAAACGAAACTTTGCTATTGTGAAGTTATAGCTGATCCACACGTAGACCAACTTAGCCAATTTGAAGGGACAGATTTAGCTGTTTCAAGTCTTACCGAAGTACGTACTTATTCTGTGTTCTTAGTTACTTCTTCTTGGCTGCTGTTAGAGATAATTCGTGTTAATATGTTAAGTTTAGGTAATTTCCGAATAGGCAACCTAAAAGTCTAGCATTTGTTTGTGAAGGAGAACTAAAGGACGAACTATAGTATAGTCGAGTTCCATTATTATCCTAAACTATTGAAATTGATGAATTCATTTTAAGTGAACTGTTGTATTAATTAGGTTCATGAGAAATAAAAAACTTTAAACCTAATTCTGATAAACATACACTTCATTGTGAAAAATCCGGATGAAAGTTTATGTGGGGACTCTATGTTACGAATGTAAAATGCAAGAATGACAAGAGTGGGAATCATACCCATTACTAGGGGCACTGTATTAACTGTATACCCTACAAATCGATGCCGATGCTACGACAACGGTGCTGAATGGCTCTTAAATACTATACCTGAAGCTCTAATAATTTCAACTTTTTACGATGAGGAGCACATCTGATTCTACATATTTGATGCAAAATAGCACTTGTTACAACTGAATAAGATGTCCCAGCGTTTATCCGATCTGATCCCACGAAATTATTTTCGCCAGGGCGCCTGTACCTACAATTCGTCCTCGTTTCAATATCCCAAGCGTGGAGTGGGTACCAAGGAAAGCACCTTATTTTTGCACATGAAAATGCATCAAATAGCTTACTTACGGCCTCGAGTATACTCGAGAACACCAAATATAATGATAAAAATATCTTACCACGAAAATTTGTGGCGCTTCTAGGCCGTCATATTTTGTGTTGTTACTTAATAAACCAATGGCCAATAATCAGTGAGTGAGTACTTACCTATCTTAAAAAATAAAAATACTTACTTGATGAGGTTTGCTTACCAGCCAATTTGAATATGCCTGTTGTTCTCATTTCTTCCATTATTTACTCATAATATCTACTGGGTTGTGTTGAAAAAAGCTATTATAATCAGTTCATATAAATATCTCAATTCTGTTCCTAAAATAAAATTTTCTACGAGTAGCCTAATCTTGCAACTACTTATAGTCATCATCATTTGCTGGCCCATGCCTTGGGTTAAATGGGTTGAGAACGATGTCAATTTACATAATAAAATACAGTATGGAAAATATTATACAGGTTGCATGTTCTGTGTTAAATATTTCTTTAACGTGATTTAAAAGATAAGTATTGTTGACTTTATTATAGCAAAGCTCCCGTACCCCGTAGTCTCTATCAGTTTTATGGTAATTATTTATTACTAGCGGCCGCCCGCGACTCCGTACGCGTGGATCCCGTTTTACCCCCTTCATCTATCTTACGCGATTTAGATTTTTTCATACAAATGTTTTTTCCCGCTAACTCCCGTTCCCGTGGGAATTTTGCAATATCCTGTTGTAACTAAGCTTTAAGTTTACTAAGGTACCTACATGCCAAATTTCAAACGTCTAACTTAAGCGGTTTAGATTTTTCATACAAAAGGATTTTCCCGCTAATTCCTGTCCCGTTCCCGGAATTCTTAAGTATACTATAACCTGCCCAGGAGTATGAAGAATAATTGTACCAAGTTTCGTTAAAATCCGTCGAGTAGTTTTTGTTTCTATAAGGAACATACAGACGGACAGACAGACAGACAGACAGACAAATATTTTACTGATTGCATTTTTGGCATTAGTATCGATCACTAATCACCCCCTGATAGTTATTTTGATAATATATTTCATGTACAGAATGACCTCTCTACAGATTTATTATAAGTATAGATTTGCTTGTCACATGGTTCATTCACAGGCATTATTTGAAATTACCTATATGTATAGAAGTCTTTTCATCATCATCATTTCAGAACATAGACCTCCCCCAATGATTTCCATAATGGCCCACCTTGTGGGTGGACGGCCTACGTTGCGTTTTTCTTCTTAAGTCTTTTATTTTATTTATTTAATAATGTTCTTAATCTCTAGCCTCTTGTAAGATTTCTTAGCCAATTGTAAGATTTAGAATGTCAACTCTACATAATATTTAGTGTAAATCCCCCTTTATTAGAATTTGACGTAATCCAAAGATTTCTCCAGCAAATCTGGTCTGCTAAGTTTTGGAAGGATTGAAAATGGAAACTTTTGCTATTCAGAAGCAATTAAGGAATTAATACGAAGTTAGAGCTGTTAGGTGATTATGAATTTCATTATGAAGTGGTGTTTCGATTTGCTTTGCATTCAAATCGTGAATTTGTTTTATTCAATGATTTGATGTTGTTTATTAAAAATATATAAATGGTTATATTTTTTTTTAGTTGCTAATATAAGGGCATATACAGATTCACAAAAATTTACGAATTAATAATTTGACGGTGACAAAAATAAAAAGTTATTCATATTGATGAACACATTTCTATTTTCAATAATTAAAAAAAAAATGATTTTGTGGAATTAAATTCCATTTTGAAATCTTTGAGCAGAATACTTGTAAAATTAAGTTACTAAAAATAAATTTATTCAAAGAAAAGAGTTTTTGTCTTTGGTATACTTTATTCATTAGATGACAGCGAAATTGCACATATTTCCTCCATTGACACTAATTTACAAGGCCTTGCTTTGTAAATGTACACTTTATTCTACCATTTACATTTACAAAAATAGTTTTAGCATAGTTTTAATCTAGTTCTAACCTAGGTATCGCAAAAGTACTTCCACCAATGGGCTCATAGTTCATTCCGAACTTTAAATTGATGTAAGCACTTTTTTACTTTATTTACACACTTATTTACTAGAAAAATCTTACTTACTAGCTTTTTACAACGTCAATGTTGATATATTTACAAAGCTAAATAACTTAAACTATATGTTACATTAGATACGTTCAGATAATAGGAACATAACTTACACTGATCTCTCATGGCGGACTTATATACAATGTATATGTAGAGTGCATTAGAAATTAGTTAATTTGATAAAATGTTATTAATATTATTATGATGGTGTGGATACATACACACGTTGATATCGGTACAATTAAGGAACTAAGAAATGTACCAATCTTTATACAGAAGACGAATACTGGTGATTGTATTTTAAATTAATAACGGTTTACATCGTTCAAACAATTATTTCAATGTTCATCTATCTTACTCATCTTTTATCAGGACGAGTGAGAGGAAAACATAGTTACAAAATACTAACAGGAAGTTAGAAGATAAATTAGAGATTTAACTACATAGATTTCGTGCTGTTTTTTTAATATATTATGGATACATACATTTATGATTTAACTCGAGTAAACTCACTGTATTTAACTCTATTGTTATAAATTCAAATGAGGTTAAATTAAAATTATTGAAACCATCGAAGTTGATGCCGCAGTCACTCGAATGGAAAACGCCTGCAACAAAGAGAAAATAATTTATGAAATGGGTTTATTTTGCATAATGAAGCGAAATACATAAATATGTATACTTTATTTTGAGTACGAGGCAGATAAATATTTTATATCAGGAACCATACAACTGGATCTCTTGAAGTCGGTTAAAATAAAAATATTGACAACAATTTTTGACAAAAAAGGATAAAATAAATCATTGTTTTGTCTTTTCCAAAAGTTTTCTAGAGACGTTTTCAATGTAAAAAAAAACTGCGTAAAAGTAATTTTTAATACAAAAAAATATTTGTATTCTGAATGAAGCATTTAAATTTGATGAAACGAACTATATAGCTAAACAACTGTGACATCTTATGAGTGTCTAATAAGGTCGATATTGCAACAGAATGTAAAGTCTAATATACTGTCGACTGTAGCTGTATACAATAGTCGTAAACCGTGGATCTTGAGCAGACACTCGATCGGACACCATGAGCATAAACATAAAAGATATTTCAAAGCGTTTCTTATAGAATCAATCTCAAGTTTGCTTTATACAAACAACAGTAGGTATTTGTTCGCTTTGAAACTGTTTAATATATTTATAATAAAAATATGTTAAGGTATAAAAGTTCATATTATAACAACGGCATCGATATTATACCTACGTATATTTATGAGCATTCAAGATGTGTCAATTGTATTAGATATTTTTTTAATCGGTAAGGTTCAATTTGTACACCATACAATAAAAATACAGACTTGAAAGTAATCTTGGAAAAATAGTTGATATTGAGCAGTCAGTCTAATGATAGGCCAGAGATTTTTCTAGTATATTTTTTTTTTTTATGCTTAAGGTATGAATTAGATAATAATTTATATCAAGTAATGCTTCAACCACGATCGCCGGCGCGATCTGCACGCGTTGGTTTCACTAAAATGTCTCTGGGGTGGTGGCGTAGTTAGGCGGGTCGTTACATTCCCTCTAATATGGTCGAGTGAAGCGATGGCTGGTTCACTCGTCATGTCTGTGAACAGGCGCTGCTTTCGGGGACTGGTCATTCCAAGTTATTCAAATTTATTAATGCGAGTCATTTCTACTAGTATGTAAGTATCTTAATCTGTAAGTCTAGATATTAGCACGTTACTACCTTGTTTAATATACCACGCAATTTTGTATACCCATTCTTATTAGATACACCATACAGGAATGCGTGGTAAATTCAGTAAACTGCTCCTGAATCAAATGTACCTACTACTGCTTTTTCTATTTATTTATATTAACCGGCAGGCAGTGGTGACTGAGTTTGTTGCATCGCTTCTTCTCAGCACTTGCCAAATGTTGGTCTCGAAGCGCTGGTAGGGTAAAAAGATTATTATGAGACATGTAGAGTTTCCTTAAGAGCAAAATGACGATTTGTAAGCTTAAAGGAAAATAACGGTAGCTTGCAACAATCTGTAGAATCTCCACTGTATTTATCGTGTAATTTTAATCTCAGACCGGATGTATCGATATTTTCAATCTAAACAATCTGTTGACAAGACTCTTTAGATGCGAGTGATGTATTTGATTTTTTCCATTCATTTTCAGTTTACAAGTTTTTCAATAGATGCATAAGGAGATAAAGTACGATAGAGTCTGATATTTCATTGCATTCATTGATTTAGTATCGCTAAGTATACATTCGTCAGTGATTCATATGATATGTCAGTGTACGTCAATAGGTTTCCATGTCGGCATAATATAGTATTTTGAAGCGCGATATAAATTGGTGATATTTTAGAAGTACCTAAGTGATACCTCCAGAACATTTTTGATTGCAATTCTCAAATATATTTATCTACTTTAATCGAAATCGAAGAGTCGTATTTTTTAAGTTTTTATTGTTTCTGTTATTAAATGTTAAGGAATAAAAAATCATCAAAAGCTAAAAATTCGGATGCTAAATATAATAATGTTTACATAATATCAATCGAATCGAACGAATATAATATTCAATACTTTTTTATTACGTTTACCCACGCAAGATGTTCCTCTCATTTCCTTTCTCGAGTGAATTATTTATTTCGAACAGATACATTCAACATCACATCACAACTTACGTATCTTTTTGTTGCAAAATAGCACCTATTATAACTCCTTAAGATTCTACAGTGTTTTCTTTGTTGCGAAGTTCTCCACATAATACTAACCACTAAGGGATACTACGAGTACAATGTATAAACAAAACATGTAACTCACCATGAAGTTATAGCGCCGACACGATGGGCTCCTTATCCGAAGTTACGACGGACTTATCAACAAACATGTACATATTAACGCAGTCTTCGTTAGGACTTGGATTGCCCTCGGGCTTCTCGTCCGGGCTAATATTCTCGATGCCCTCATCATCAAATTCCTTCAGGTTATCATTAAATTCGATTTTGTATCTAACCGATGGCATTTTGTTCACTGTTGACGTCAAAAGTGACTCTTGGACCGTCTCGTTCCCATTACAGGTCTTCTCCGAACGAAACGCACCCGTTCTCTCCGACTGGTTAAATTTTCGCTTAGATTTCTTGGTCACTAACGCCCCTAAACAAGGCAGTATCTGCTTAAACTCCTTCCTAAAGTTCTCATTCAACCACGCGTACAAGAACGGATTATAGCAAGTGGAAGACATAGCTATGAAGTGCGCAACGAAAAATAACACCATGTAATAAGTCCAGTCTTCGGCTAACGAGTAGAAGTCACTGCTGATGTTTATCAAGTTCAACGGCAGCCACGACAATCCGAAGATAGCCACCATTGCTATAAGCATCCTGTTCGTTCTTCTTTTTCGTTCTCTTTCTGCGTCTTCTTTCTTACTGTTTTTACTTCCTGGTCTAGATTTTAAGCGGTCGTTCAGTTTTACGCTGACGCATGTGTAGCAAAATGCCATGACAATGAATGGTAGGACGAATTGCATTATAGTGGTGACAGCCCCAAAAGCTTTGCGTATTTGGTCCGACGGCCACTGTTCGGCACAGTAAACGTCTTGCAAGGCCATGTAGTAGCCGTACGGGAATGTGACTGATAGGGCAAAAACCCAGATGAAGATGATGAGACCAATGCAAGTTTTGATTTTCATCCGTGGCTTAAAAGGGTAGATGATAACGAAGAATCTATCTATAGCTATTGAAGTGAGAGTTAGAGTGGAAATGTAGACGCTGCAGCCTTGAGCGTACGGCATGATATGGCATAGCAAACCGCCGAAGACCCATCTTCCTAGGAAAGTGTAAAGAGGCGTAAACGGTACTGCAAATACGCAGAGCAATATATCTGATAATGCGAGGTTCGTGATGAAGAGGTTAGTGACGGTTTGCATAGCTCTGTTTCGGATTACGGCGTAGCATACTAGGGCGTTTCCGAAGATGCCGACGACGAATATGATGGTGTAAGCGACGCAAAACGCCGCCTGGATTGCTTTGTCCTCGATGGGGTCGGTGGCGTTCGTGTGGTTATTTTCGGTGAATGTACTAAAGCTGTCATTGTACAACGGTTCATCTGTGGCCCATTCTTCGGTCGGCATAATTCCGCTTTGAATTTAACGTGGCATCATAAACCAGCCGGGTTTGCTGTCATCGTGTTTGACAAGTTGCTTATTCCTATTTATTATGTTCTCCCCTTTGAAGTCAGTGCGTCTCATAGTGTTGTACGATGTCTTTATGTGCTTTCTTTTGTGCTATTGTCACAAGATTTGGATCGATTTATGAAATAACATGTTTTGTGTCTTCGTTCATACCACCATGGTATCAGTCGTTGATATTATCTGAAACAAATGAGAAATTATAACGTTAATATTATTTATTAAATTCATATGAGGTTAAATCGATCAAATAAGATCGTAAACGGTGTCTAAAATAAACCAGTTGAACCAAATCATCTGCTGGAATTATTGCATTCCATAAGTTTCACGACTGCTAATATGTGTCATGGGTTCGCATTAACTAAATAGTTTCTCAATATTATGGTTCTAGTTTCGTATTGTATTAACCACTTAAATGAGATTTACGAGACAGGTTAACAGCTGTGATGGTATAAACCAGAATAGTTGGCCATATTAAATAAACAAAGCTAAGACGTAGCCAGAATAAATCAGCTGGCTCTATAAGAATTATGAACGTTCCTCGTAGGTGCTCTAGCAGTTCCAGACCCAAATAATATTTATACATAGATGGTATTGCACTAAACTGGGCACAATTAGCAGACTTAATACTTGGAGGCTTTCTTTTCCAATCAGTCTTAGTATTTGTAAGATTTATTTTTCTAAAATCGACATTTAAAACTCTACATTTTGGGGAAACCTGTAATGTTTGTTGCATGATTGTTGAATAAATAAAGGTTATTGATGAGTAATATTCAAATAAACTCATTTCATTTATTCATCATAATACATATTTAGATCACATACAAAAAGACTTAGGCTGGGTTGCACCATCTTACTTTAAATCTGACAAACGTCAAAAATCTGCCAAACTCCATACAAAAAACACCGGTTACTGTCATAGTTACCGTTAAAGTTAGGTGGTGCAACTCAGCCTTAATACCTAAGCATTTATTGTGCAGTTAACTCTATTATTAAAATAAATTTGCTGTGTTGTGTAAACCTGCTTCGTCAGACTGTGACCACAGTTTCTGGGATTCGTGATACTTAAATCATGTGAATCGTGACAGACGAGTGAGTTAGCTGGCAAATACGTCGGATATTGTGCAACCATGATGTATGAACAGAAATAGCTGGTAGAAGGTATAAGAATGAACTTTAAACAGAGCAGGGATTTTTAATCTCTAATGTGCATGATTCAGGTCAGTGACGAAATGAAAATTAAGAAAAATAGATTAAGAGCCATTTTACATTTTCGTGCGAATTTCTAAGATTTTGGAAGCATGAATTACTATCTTAAGCAACACCCAGATATTATTGAATAACTGCGAAAGATAGGTCAATCCTTAGTGTTGACCATTAATGAAACGGATTTACTAAAACTCTTTTGCTTAATTCTCAGTGCCCCATCTCCCACAACCATTTTACGGAAAAATTGCCGCAGACTCAATTTCAAAGTCCTGTATCTATTATTTATGCTCATATAATAAGCTTAAAAATATATAGTAATCATCGGACATATATTCTTGTTGTCCATTAATGAAATGGATTCTTGAATTTCACTACCATTATTGAGTAAAATTTAAAAATAATTTGGCAAATTTGAAGATTAACGTCACATTTTGATCGTGGTTTTTGGTTTAAAAACACAGCAATAACTGCAATAAAAGTATCCCAAAATAAAGAATATGCATTGTAGAATAGATTTCTACAGTTATTGTTTAAATATTAGTAACCACTTTGTCAAAATATTGATGTGAATATCAGTATAAATTACAAGACGCAAGCCGACATCGATTAGTATGGCGCGAGCGCCCGTCAAGGCAGGACCTGTGTCACTTTTCCCGCCATGACGTTTACGTGCGTTCGTGTCGTGAAACGGTGATTTATACGGCGACCAAATACATTTGATACTATGCCGAGAGGTCCCTGTTTCCGACTTGAAACAGGGACCTCTCGGCCGTTTGGTGTAGTGGTTCGAAACGGACTAATATGCCGAGAGGTCCCGGGTTCGATTCCCGGCCGAGCAGAAACTGAAAGGATGAATTTTTTTGACGGGTCTGGGTGTAACTATGTGTGTTATGTATGTATTTATTTTAATAAATAAATTATAAAAAAAAGTATGTAAGTGGTATACTTATCTGTTACGGTTTACGGTTAACCGTATCACATTAATGTGATAAATTGAAAATTATGAATAATCGCTGGTTAGTATGAATAATTACCGACAGGCGAGGTAAAAGTGACAGACATCACATTTATCAGTGATTATTTTATCATGTAATCTTAATACTAACAAATATCATAAAAGAGAACACCGGATCGTGTACAGCGCTCATGTACAGCCTCACATTTTGAACATTTTGATATCATTTATTAATATAATTTGGCATAGTGAGTTTGGACTGTTTTTTGCGTAACGTTACTTTCCCATAATGCCTATAAAACATTGTTTTGATTTAAAGTGAAAAATAAGTTAAGGAGCGGCGGGGTTGGCCCTTGGGCCACCCCTAAGCCACCTATTTAGATTTATACACACATAAATGATCTCATATTAATCACATTTACCAAATCATGAGGTAATTATTCATAATAACCGGCGATTATTCATAATTTTCACATTTATCATATTTACCGTAACATTTATATTTTATGCATAATTAATTTATTAACTTCTAAAATATATTTTATATCCTATTAATACACTGGTCATCATAAAAATCGACCCACCCGCGACAAGCACTTGCAAACGTATGCATCCCCACTTCCCACCAATATTACTATACTATATTACTATTTAAAAGCCTAGTTCTAAACTTCATTTCATTAAAGGAAAGGATTTAACCCCAAAAATGTGTCTGTAATCCAGAGTCACTTCTTCAAAAAATAGGTAGTTACGCTTGAGCCAACTTTTATGGCTATAAAACTGTTAAGTTAGGATTAATCGCCATCCATCTGCTAAAGAGGACACGTGAGATCATTATTTGGTTTTATAACCATAAAAATTGGTCTAATTGATCCCAGAGGTGAGCCCAAAGTGAGGTCTTTTTTCAAGTTTTTCAAGTCACATTTATTGTATAATATGTTAATCGTTTATTAGAAAATTAAATGTGTTTTTCTTTAAGGATATTTATTGGGCTTTCAAATAACACCAATATTGTTGGGGAACCATGATTGTGTCAGTAGAAACGAGTTTTCCTGTAAAACGTAGGTGGGCCGATTTTTGTGATGACCAGTGTAGATGAAGTGCTTCGTATTTTAATAAAATTATTACCTGACTAGGTTAAAAAGGTGTAGAATGTTATTTTGGAGATAACTTGCTTCCATAGAGAGAGATGCTAAGTAATGCGCTGAGTTCGAAACTCAGTGTCGCATTAGAAATTCACACACGCAAAGAAATCAAAATATGTGCTCATTATCCACTCTGCTATTAGTATTTAACGTTCGAATAATCTTTAGTACTATGCAAGCAATGTAAACTGTTTACATTATGACGTCACTGCTGTCATCATTGCTTTCACAAGCAATATGTTCTGTTTTTGGGCATATTGTTGCGACACCGGCTCAAGGCTCAAGGGGGCGGCTCTTGTCACATCTACCTTTAGTTTCTGTGATCTGTGCTTGCTTCGAAATTGATGTCAATTAAATATTCCTTAGAGCTTTTGATTTAAATTATTTTTTTATTTTGACACGTGTTTGAAAAATCAAGGTCAGATTGCAAGAAAACGTAACATTGCAACTCGATTGTAAAGTCTGTATTCGTTCCTAGGATTCCCCTAATACCATCAAATTAAAGAGAATTCAAGAGAGTGCAGTTTCCCATCTCATGCTTAGGGGCCACGGTTTAAAATAGCGTGGTTGCATAGAGCCTACAACGGGCAACCACGTGCGCTGCTCATACTAATTTTCGATACAAAAGCAAGTGTTGGCGCCCCTCACGAGTTTTAGCGGAGTGCCATATGGTAGCGGGAGTAGACTTAAGGGAAATCTATGCTTCTCCGACGGCCAGTTGTATGTAGCATGCTCCAGAGTATGCGCACAATTCTGGTCAACGCTAGGGATGGATAAATGTCGCTGTCGCTGGCGACAGGGTCTTCTTGTTCAGGGTTCAGGGCGTAGGTCTCAGGCAAAATGAAATCCACTCGTAGAAATTAATAAACTCAGTGTATTCACGAGAATAATTACACACAGCACTAGAGTCGTATCGGAACTGAGTGAACCAACGGTTTTGCGATAGGAACGTCCGACCCGAGTGATAGTTGAACACAGACTGCCTAGTACTGCTGTGCTGTACTGTAAAGTTTCATCAAAATCTGTTCAGTAGCTTTTGCGTGAAAGAGTAACAAACATCCAGACATCCATTCAAACTTTCGTATTTATAATATTAGTAAGACTAGTAAGAAGTAAGATAGTTAGATGAAATATTTTAGTTTTTTTTTAATAATAATTATTATTATTTATTTATTTATTTATTTATTTCTTAGCTCTGTCTGATAATGGATCTGGAGGAGTTGCAATGGCCACCTCCATTGGAACTCCGTAACAAAACAATAGAACCCCATGGAGTTTGGGCTTGTGTGATTCGCCTTGACGAATACTTCGTCCCTAAATGATATCCAGGGTCCGATGATAGAGCTGTAAGAGGGCATTTTTTTTTCACTATGTGACTGTCTTTATTTTGTACTTAATATATATTTTACATATTATACCTATTCGTGTTTCATTATTATTAATCGAAATATAAAAATTTTTGAAAGATTATATTATATACTCTATTAAAATTTTAAATTAATTTATCAGGTTTTAATACCTTATTCTACCTTAATATTAATAACTTATATCAAGTCTTAATACGGTCACGGCTCAAGATTTTTTTGTCCATTTCGGCGTTCTTTTTACTCTTTTTACGTTGCGTTGACAGTTTGTACCTAAATTCGCGCGGAACTTTTTTGTGAAATGGCTCTTAAGTCTAATTATGAACTTTTAATTGACCAATCACAGAAAATAATCTATCCTTTACTTTGAAACTACTTAAGGCTGGGTTGGTCTGGGTCTGGGCACCATCTTACTTTAACTTTGACAAATGTCAAAAATCTGTCAAACTCCATACAAAAAACACCGGTATCGTTCGTTATCGATCGTCAAGTAAGTTAATAAATACATGTAGGTTTAGAAGTGGATTCACCCCAATAGTCCAGCTGTCAACAAGGATCAAACTAGCGACCATCGGCAGTCCGATGCTAACACTATTAGGCTATAGTCCTATTATTTTAAAACGAATTTATTAGAGCAGTACTAACAAAGTTAAGGTAACACAGCTGGTTGATACAGTCTATATTGATAATATTTCAACTTTGAATCACTTTGAAACAACGCAACATCTGGACGACCTTAAAATAAAGCTCAAGATACACGGTAAATAAACAAAGTTAGATAAGCTGGGTTGCACCATCTTACTTTAACTTTGACAAACGTCAAAAATCCGTCAAACTCTATACAAAAACACTGGTTATCGTTATAGTTACGGTCAAAGTTAGTTGGTGCAACTTAGCCTTAGTCTAGTTTTTGTAGCTAATAGCATGTTACATGTTAAGCTATGTTACTTCAAAGTCTCGCAGTTCTTAGCGTATACTATGAGAGGTATACAACCATAGAGATATAGAGAGATGCCAACTAATGCACTGAGTTCGAAACTCAGTGTCGCATTAGAAATTCGCACACATAAAGAAATCAAAATATGTGCTTATTATCCACTGCGGTATCAGTATTCAACGTTCGAATAATCTTTAGTACTAAGCAAGCAACGTAAACTGTTTACATTATGACGTCCCTGCTATCATCATTGCTTTCACGAGCAATGTGTTCTGTTTTTGGGCATATAGCTGCGACACCGGCCCCGCCCCCTTGTCACATCTCTCTTTAGTTTCTGTGATCCTCCTGAGTTGATCAAAATGATTTTTGATCGCTTTCAAGTCATAAAGACATCAAAGTTTCTGTTTTTATTGAATGATGAGAAAAAATACTTTTATTTTGCATTAAGTAATTCCAAAATGTATTGTAATGATATCATTAAGTTGAATTCGGATTGAAACACATTTTGATAGTAGAGCATACTCCATTCAAATCACAAAACGGTCACCGTACTTTTAGTTTCTGTGTATTTTTAAAGATTCCAACAGCACTATACCTGACTCACTATTTACTCTGGTCTAATTTATAGTAACTATTTCGGGAGAGTGTTTTATTACATACATATGGTATTCGTTTGTCGATAAAATATTTAAGATGTTGTGACCGATCGGATCACATTCCGTTTGGGGCTAAGGGCTGGTTCACACCGGAGATGGAACTGGGAAATGGGGACAGTGGGTCAAAGTGGTTAGTAGCCTGTGGCTGAAATGATAATGATGAAGTTGGCCGGAGTGGGACAAAGTGGATCGTTTTTTTTGCCAAGATAGATGCTTATGCTCTCAGCAAAAATCGATTCCGCTACTACAGCTTGCCTTACACGTGAACTACCACAGTAAGTGGCCGTTTAAACACTTTTAAGTATGTAGTACTCGTATGCTACTTGATATAACGTTTAGAACAAAAATTGTGCCAGAGTGCGGGTGTGAACTGAATAACTAAAATTTTCAATTCACTTATACACTAATCAATAACGTTTTATAGTTCGCCTTAACCAAGAATACGAGTGTTAGTTTGTCAACTCTTTCGCTCGTCTTAATAAGCATGTGACAGCAATCACAACCTTAGCAAATCACAATTATTTCCAAATAATTTATCTAGCAGTGTGCTACTTAGGCCGAGTTACACCATCTTACTTTAACTTTGACAAACGTCAAAAATCTGTCAAACTCCATACAAAATGCACCGGTTATCGTCGTAGTTACCGTTAAAGTTAGGTGGTGCAACTCAGCCTTAGAAGTCTATGGTTATTTCAGACGCGTATTACGTCATACATTTTTCACCAAGCCAAGTCAATTTACAGTGATTCACGCCAATAAGACCACACAGCGCGACGCTATCGGTGTGTACGCGCCTCAACTCCCCGATGGTTTGGGAAGGAGCCAGCCACTATGATTTATTGGAAGATACGTGAATGGCAAACGGATTTATCACCGTATGAGTTGAATTTTTAAGAGCTACGATGCAGAGGCACCTATTACTGGTGTTGTATAATTTGAACACATGGAACTGTGACTTCTTGAAAAAACACAACCCTCCTCTGGCGCAGTCGGGCTTTTACCTCAGGAAGGGATAAAAAGCTACTTTACTTTTCACACGATACCATCGAGCACTAATTGATTAGTCTATTCCTATTATGTACCTAATAACAGTTAAAGTCATAGCAGACATATCAACTCGGAAACGGATCAACACCGTATCGCCTTTTTCGAGCTGTCATCGCCTTTGGCGCGCAGTCAATCGCGAGTATTCGCGAGGCGAGGCGTTTACGTTACGGTGCAGGTAAGTGTGCATTGAAATATTGAGTTTCATACAAAGAATACTGACCGCCTCGAGTTGATACGGTTACGATCCCTTTCCAGGTTGATAAATGTACGAGTGCTACGGCATTTAGTCACTCCGTAATCTGTAACGCTTTAGATTGTCATCGGGCACTAATTATGATTTGTGTAGTTAGTTTGTCGGGTCAGTTCATCTCGCATTCAGTCTCTCTATACCATTAATGTTATAATCCTGTCTATTTAAAGTGAATTCAACTTCATATTACAATTGAAGATAGACAAGGGTATAAGGTATCGTCGATGGTTATGTGAATTTATTTAACATCAATACAACAGCTGAAACACAACTCGTTTGACGAAACATAAAATGCAAACGTGACTATTTTTCAACCTCTATACTCCTACTCATATGCAAAATATAGTCAGCCAAACTGGCAATTCTTTAAAAAAATAAATCCTCATAACAAAATCACTTTCATATTTTTTGATGTGATTTGAATATCTACCTAAACCTACGTTTATTGCGAAGAATAAGGAAAAGATTAAGAAAGGTTACTTCAAACGTGCAATGTTCTGTTAATGTTAAACAGGCTGGAAATATAAAATAATAATATATTATTAATAAGAAATTGTATTGAAAATTTGACATGTATCGAACATTATAAATCAATTTCTTATTCTAATGCCCGTTTTCACCATCAATCCCTAATTTTTAATTGACCCTATGGTAACACATAACAGGAATTTTGTTTTCATAGGGGTCACTTAAAAGTTAGGGATTGATGGTGAAAACGAGCATTAGTTTCTTAAGTATAAGTTGGTTTTACGCCCCCAAGAATTGAACCCCAAAAACATCAACGAGTCGAGTGACGATAGAGTCCCATTCTCAAACCACTAAATCATAAGTAAGTTAAACCGAAATAACATCTATTTCAAAATAAAACTTAAATCTACATTTCTGTGACATTTCAGGTTCCATTTACTGAGACTGACAGGCAATCACAAGCGATACGTTATTGTCCCGGGACGAGGACGTTTCTATCTCGACAAACGCTTTGATAATGTCCCGGATTTGAATATTCGGGACAATACTCGGCTCGTTTGTAGAATTAAAGGCATGTTCATTGTTCATTTGCTATGCGATGTGAGGCATTTGTATTAAGTAGATGAAAGGGGAACGGACACGCACCAGTATGTTATGCTACTGTCATAATGTCGCAAGTCGCAACGATGGCGTGTCATAAGTTCATAACACGATGCACCGTGGTATCATGTTTATGTGTGAGCAAGGGTTCTTTTCCTACGGCGACATCCCTTTTGAAGTGTCCAGCATAAAACCGATCCGTTTGAATTTAGAATTCGGTTTTGTCATTAAACTGGACCAGTCAAAAACAGGATCCAGTTTAATCAAGTAGATATACAATACTTGTAATCTAGCAAAGACGTTTTCTGATTAGCAATTTCTTGCATACTTTGAAGGTTTTAAACGATGAATATCATCAGATTCTAGATGCTTGTAATTTGTCGTTACGTCACTACGATAAAAACAAATGTTTTGTTAGGGGCAAAAATGTTTGCTGAAAGATGATACTCCCTGTAACTTTTGCATACATTCGTTACTCACGTCCGAAAAACATAGCCGTACCAAATATCTGCAGTCAAATAAAATCCCTCACATCGCCGTAGAATTTTGACGTGAGCTGAAAAATCCTCTATTGTCATATTTTCTATTCAACCTCGAGGTATATTCTAAAAACCGGTATCATGTTACATACTCGGCTGATTCGATTGTCGCCGATATTTACGCGCGGTCGTACGCGGATAATAATAACAATTATTTACACTTGTAGAGCACGAAATTTGTCGAGCGATGACGCGGAAGGGGGCTTTATTTAATCTGTGCGAGCTGCAACGCTTAAAATTTTCGGTGACGTCATTCAGCAGTAAGCAAATACTAAAGCCGTGTGATGCGTGCAAAGCCTTATTATTTTAAATAAATCTTGCTTTACATAACATTTTTCCCTTTTATTTTAGTTAACCTAGATAGCACAATGTTTGATGTACGAGTAAACTACAGAAAATTCTCGATGATTTTTCCTTTTTTAATGTATGGTCTCAGGTTGATGTCTGTTATAATAATAACAACCAAAGACAGAAACTATTTCCTCTATGATTATGGACATTCACCGTTCCCTTGCTACATGTCATGACGTAGACATACTGTCCGCCAACACACACATAAAGTAAAATGTATGTCCACAATTTCCGCTGCACACTGTGGGACGAGTGGACGTTTAGCTGTTTCCCCGAGGCGTTATTCCGTCTATGTCGCCAATTTATTGCAAGAGGAATATAACACCTTTGTGTATTAAGCCACGGTCTCACTACTTGGGAAGTTTTAGGGTACCCAACGAGGAAGATTCGCTTTGCGTGCCTTTAATCAGTGGCCAACCCGAAAACTCCTTTTCAATCACCATTTCAATTTGACTTTGAACTTTAGATTAATTAGACCATTTCGGTCATTTGTAGTAGATTAAACTGATGGCACACAGCCCTTGCTTTATTGAGCGTTTATTATTAGATTTGCGCTGAGCATATTATAATACTATTGTAATATAATTTCTTTCCATCACCGAAAAACTAGTGGAAAAATACACGTATAAAAGCAAATAAGCTTGTTATGATTATGAACATGATCGAGTATCTACTAGACCAGACTCATACGAGTATCATCTGTTGAAAAATAGACGATATTGAAAACCGCAAACGTTCAAACGACCGATAACGTTATCAACGCCCAATATCGCATTTTGCCTTGTTAAAACAGCTCGTATGCGTCACTGTATCATAAGTACAGCACTTAACAGTTGGCTCAAATGTTCGGAACACTAAAAGTACTAAAACATTCGAAGATAAGATACTGTGCACGTGAAATATCGTGAAAAGTCGGGGTGTTCTTCCAACTGGAATTTTATAGGATTGTGACATGAATATCTTAGAATGCGATGCACATTTTGTGGGATATAAGAAATATTGTCTTTTGGTCACACATTTGATCACAATATTGAATGTAAAAAAAGGTTAATGTTCTTGAAATTTTAAAATTTGTACGTTTTCAGCAACCGAAATCTGAAACTTCTCGCAATCTAAGTAAGGCAAATAAAGGTATATTATTTTTTTGAGTTTGTCGATAATTTAGAAATAAACTTTTTTGATCGCAAAACCCACTGAATGTTCTTGTATGTATATTATTATAATGTAATGGCTTATAGGCTTGCATATAAAATTTTTGGCAAATAGCAAAACTCAGTATTATATTTTGTAATACTTCTAAAACAGTTTTTTCGTTGCCAGTAGAAACACAACTCTTTATGATAGTTAGTTGCCGACACTTTTGCGCTAATCCACTGGATTTCGGGTAGTGATAATATTTACAACACTAGATATTATTTACAACGTATAGATATACAATATACAAAGCATCGATAATGTTTCTGCTTTTATCAAAACAATCCTTCCATGTACAGTTTATCTGTTGCAAAATGTCCAGCTGAAACTTCAGGTAATTTTTTTGAGATAAAGATTTTATCTTCCGTGATAAAATATAATCTGAGTAACCGTCTCAAACTTATAGTATGTCTTTAAAACAGGAAAATATAGCTGAGAGAGTTCCATTAACTCGCAGTCTTAGGGCTCCTGCACACGACGCCGCCACCGCGCCGCTACACTGTTCATATGCACCGAGTAAAATCGCCGCCGCGCCGCCGCCGCTCCGCCACCGCGCCATCAAAGCATAATTAGCGCGTATAAACAGTGCAAAGGCGCGGCGACGGCGCGGCGGCGGCGTCGTGTGCAGGAGCGCTTAACTGCATATCGCTTCGTGAACCAGTCAGAAGTCGATTGATGTTAAAGGGGTGGAGAGTTTTATAAGATGTTTAATTATTTATTACAAAAATTACTATTAGTCTCGTTAACTTCTCCAGCTAAGCTAATATGCATGCGCTAGGAGGAGGTTAATCACAATAGTCCAGAGATTGATAGGGATTGAACTAGCGACTCTTAGGCTTAGTTGCACCACCTAACTTTAACGGTAACTATAACGATAACCGGTGCTTTTTGCATGGAATGGGGCAATTAATATAATTACCTATAAAGGAAAAGCGTGGTATGCGAGATATGTTGTGAGTTCACTTTAAATCCTTGCTCAAAAGTATCTACTTTTTTATGCCTTCCGTTCACGTGTAATCCAACCGGAAGCTGAATCGAACTTTTTTAATCTCACTGTTAACCACTCGTCTGCCAGTAAATTTTTTGATGCTCTTTTTAAGTGCTTTAATGCAATCAACCCCGGGCATGACACCATGATTATTGCTTTTTTTATTATCCCATAAACTTTTATATCCAGCGCTAAAGACTGGTCAGATGGAACTACTGTAGTACTTGTAGTTTGAAAGATTGAAGAAATGGATCAGATTTATGGTGAGTTTTGCTGTGTGGTATAGATTCTGCTGATAGCTGCACATTTTTCTTAGCCTATATTGTGGATTCAGGTGTCTGGTATAGCTCGGATAACGATTGGTGATTAGGACTGAAGTCTTAAACCGTTGCGTTGCTTTCAAAAACTTGGAAAATTTATTGCAATTTTTAGTTAGTTAATTTTTAGCTCTGGTCTTTTGGCAGAAACCATCTCTGAATAATCTCCAAACTTTTTAGTTTGAATAGTGTTATTTCACTTCAAAATTTAACACAAGTACACTTCTAAACACGTATGTAAACTGCGCGTAGGTATACGTTTATGCAAAATAGTAGCTACTAAAACTAAATAAAACATTGCAACATCTTTTAGCTCTATCTTATCTTTATAGAGGGTTTTGTGTAAAAGTTATCAAGTTACTGTTATTATACTTTTAAATCATTGTGTCATTTACCTAATATCGTTGTCTTGAGACTTTTCACCAGACATAAAACCACCATATTATCCAGAAGAAAGTTTATCAAACACTCATCTAGGCTGGAATTTGACCTGTGTCCTATCTATTGACTCGCGATAACGACGCGAATACAAACACATGCTCGCAATGTTTGTCTTATCAACGTCCGACGATGGTGTTTGCCAATATTGGTTTCGGTAGCTTGATTGTGCCTATACACACAAACAAGAATGATATTGTTGTTACCTAAGGATATTTGGAAGACATAGAATAAAGGATTTATTTACTACTAGCGGCCGCCCGCGACTTCGTACGCGTGGATCCCGTTTTACCCCCTTAGGAGTTGAATTTTGTAAAATCCTGTCTTAGTGAGCGCCTATGTTCTAAAAGGAACCCCCATGCAAAATTTGAGACTCTTAACACTTGTAGTGAGAGAGTGAGTCAGTGACAGTGACATTTCGCTTTTATAGATATAAGATACTTACACACAACAGCGATGTTGTTACCAAAGTTTCTAAAAAGGATCATCATCATCATCATCATCATTTCCGCGATAGGACGCCCACTGCTGAACATAGGCCTCCCCCAATGATTTCTATCTTGACCGGTTGGTAGCGGCCTGCGTCCAGCGCTTTCCTGCTACCTTGATAATGTAGTCGGTCCACCTTGTGGGTGGACGTGCCACGTTGAAAAGGATATTTGGAAAAACAAATTAAAGTTTATTAATAGTTTGCGACGGCATTTAAATAGGAAGTCAACAAACACTGTTTTGTTAATGTTAATGGAGCAATTAGAAAGAATAAACGTTTATTTGGAACCAAAATAACTAATGAGAAAGAAAATCAAATTAAGCTCTAGTAATTATATCTTAGAGAATGTATAAATAACTTCAAGATGTAGTACTACTTTTTGACGTAATTGTAAATATTTAGGTCGAGCAGGTCTCTCTGTTTACGTATCTGAAATTCTATTTTAAACAAAAAAAAATTGGCATTTTTCGATAATTTATTGCCAACAGTTTAAAGTGGTTAAAAGAATTTCGTGTTTAACATTCTGATGATTTTATCAATAATGTTTCCAAAATTATTTTCATTAGTGTTTTGTTCTTTGTTAAATTGAGTTATTTATGAAAATATGTAGATTTATCGATTTGATTACATTACAATAGCTGTTTATTATTAAAGCGAAGGAATGTGAATAAAGCATCGATTGTTTGTTTCTCATTTGAGTTATTATAATAATAACTTCGGTAAATTTATTATTATTGTTGAACGCTTTTGGTTGTTGGAGCGTAGTTTGCATTTGAACAATGTTTATAATGGTAGTTTGTTATCTATCTTGAGCACTTCATTACTAATTTTATTTTTTAAACACACACCCAGCTAGGTAAGCAGTATAATATGATGGTCATAATAGAGTGTCACACAATTAGTTTATGTCCCGTAACAATTATTTATTCATTGTATTGTACCTATTGTATTTGTTCCCCTGGTAAACCCTATAAAAATTTTATCTAAAACGTAATACAAATCTGAAAAGCAATTTTTAGTAAGCTCGTTTCTACGTTATTCTATACATCTGTTACAGGTGACATTGTGTGACTTTGTTTCAAGAATTGTGCTACCAGTAAAAGTTTTAAAGCATGAAAATTGTTTTTAGGAATAACAGGATACATAGAATATATTTTTTGCACAGTCCAATCGTTCAAGAGAAAATCTCTGCTCTCCAATAAACTTTTTCGCCGAAACCACTTAATGTTGATATCAAGGGGTTCACAGAAAAAATCTTTAGCTACAAAACATCGTTCATAGAAGACATGGATAACCGGGTAAACGGATACCCGAAATAACTATTGAAAAGGTTACGTTAATTTGGTAAAAAAAAATCTCTTGGCCTAGGGTCCGCGCCACGATAAACTTTTATCGATTATGCACGAAAAGCCCATACATCGTTTAAAATCGCCGATAAATAGCGCGCATCATATAACCCGGCTGGTTTTTAATTCTAACAATTAAATGAGTTTCGAAAATGAAAAAGAATTCTTTTCATCATTTGAGTCAAAGGCAGTCTGCCACTGGGATGTAAGCCTTTTCCAAGGAACGTCACAAAGCATTCCTACTTTTTTTTCTTACACCTGGGTCTGTAGAGCAAGTGGGTAAACTTTGCTACGTTTGTGCTGAGACGTAGTTGTCACTTAAAAACCCACTTAGGCTGAGTTGCACCACCTAACTTCGACCGTAATTATAACGATAACCGGTGTTTTTTTATGGAGTTTGCCAGGTTTTTGACGTTTGTCAAAATAAGCCTAGGCGCAGACCACCGATTTTTTGTTGACCGATTAGTCAGGCAGTTAATCAGTATGGACATTTAAGGAAGTGCGCACATTACAGCGATTTGGTATCGGTCGATTCTTTATACAAATTAAATTCGGGCCCAACTATAGGCCAAATAAAAGTCGGTGGTCTGCACCTAGGCTAATAGTATGATAGTGCAACCGAGCCTTAGTTTACTCTATCTTTAGTCGTTTTGCATTTGTCTTCGTCTCATTAATTTAATTCATCCAGAATAAGTCGTAAGAGCACCATTTAAGCTTCACGATGTGCTAACTGCTAAAGTCACAATAAATCGCATTTATGAACTTTTTTACTGGATTGCTAAGGAGCCTGGCTTTATTTCAGTCACGCGCAAAGCGAGTCCGTCTTAATGGCCTGCTGAGAGATTAGGTCCAGTAAAACTACATATCTCAGAGTTATGAGAGTATTTGTAACTTGAAAAATGCAGTTCTACAGCTTACTGTAGTGCTGTTACTTGAAAATTCCGTTTTATATCACATTCAGAGCCGTCTTGGTCTTACTGGGGGCCCTCGGCATTTATTAAGGATCAAGGGGGCCCATTTCCTAAAAAAAAAGGAAATCGAAACAATACACGACTTTTCAGAGATTTTGTACAACTGTTAGGTTACTGTTTAATTCTTGTGACGTTTTTTTTGATGATCTTTTTTTTTCTTGATGACAATATGTGACGAGACTAGGGCCCTTCGATCGCGTGGTCCACTTCTATCACGGGGCCCCCTTCCATCGTGGGGCCCTGGGTACGTGAACATCAAGTACAATTTAGCTTTATTCTATCTAATTCAGTACAAAGTATTCCTTTCCTTTTATTACCTCTAAGCAACATTTTCATTTCACAATTTCTAAACAAAGTAAAGGAATTTTAGTCACGTACTCACGTCGGTCACTTAACGGTTAGTTAGGAGTATTACGGTAGGTACTGCTTCCAGGAAATAAAGAATAAAAATATTAATGTTGGATATTTTCAGGACTATGAAATAAAGCTTTGAAATAATGTTGAAGATAAAAAGAACCCTTTGTATTTTTTGGACGATAATATATCTGATATTAATCTGTTATTGTTTCACTGTTTGTTTTCCGAACAATATAAAATATAAAATTTGTTATAGCCATATTAGCCATATTAGAGAATAAGTCAGTTAATGGCAATATGACGGAATAGGTATTTCAAATAGTTGATTTCGAATCAGATAAGATAAAATATAACTAAAAATATAAATGCGAAGGAAGTAATTCTTTATTTGACAGACCGAAATTAATACCGGCAAAGCCGCGAAAAAGATAATATGATCAATGTATCTAAAACATTATTTAAAAATAGAACAGGAGTTTATTCAGGAGTTATTTTCAACAATCTGCCGTTCAGGAGTGTATCAAACAACATCTAAAATAGAGTATAACGTTTATCTTTTATGTCCCCATAAAACATCGGAAGAAACGGGCAGGTCACGCGTCCATTGTCACCGAATAAATCTCCGCACAATGGAATGTCCGACAAAAAGGACAATCTGGTCTCGTGTCTGACAAGCTGGCCTATCGTTTCACGCGTGTCAGAAAACACGGTGTTTATGTAGCAGGATTTGATATGAGAAAATTACATTTAATTGTATTGTTATTCTTTAATCTAGACAGGTGAAATAAGTTTTAGTGATCGACGACAACTTTTTGATATACATATGTATTAATGAGAAAACTTATTAAAACTAATCTTAAATCAATCTTAATTACAAGTATTCGAAGAAAAACTGCTACTTTCTTTTCTATACCCATTCTTATAAGATACACCATACAAGAATGCGAGGTAAATTCAGAGAACTGCTCCTGAATCAATAATGTAGGTACCTAAGTACTACTGCTATTTATTTGTTTTCAACTGGCAGACAGTAACGACTGAGTTTGTTGCGGCGCTTCTTCAGTTTTCACTAATCATTTTTACTTAAATAGTATAATCATTATCATCATCATTTTAGCCATAGGACGTCCACTGCTGAACATAGGCCTCCCCTAATGCTTTCCACGCTGATCGATTGATAGCGGCCTGCGTCCAGCGCAACCCTGCTAAGTACCTTGAGGAATGGAGGCCGCGTACCAGAAAACGAAGCGTAGGACGTCCACCTACAAGGTGGACCGACGACATCGTAAAGGTAGCAGGGAAGCGCTGGAATAGTTATAATAGACAAGTTTTAATATTATACTCGGCATCGTAATAACATTCAGCAATTCTTCTAAATGTATAACACAACCCAACTAACTCAGTTATTATACAACATTTAAGTCTCTCTAAACATAACGTACGATTATGATCAGCTTTTCCGAAGCTAATTTCTCGCGCCTGCGTTATTTCCAAAATGAGATATTTTTTATTCGTCCCTAGTGATTATACACATAATAACATTTTATAAATAAAATGAAGATTTTTATACAAAATAAGAGTTAGGAACTGCTGCTGGGGTGAATATTTTAGGACAATCTTTTCCTTATAATTAATATTTAAATTGACTTACTGAGCTAAATAAGCACGTTTTTAAAAGAAGAGGATACAAGAAAATTCCTTAAATTATGTAGTACCTACCTAGTTCTATATTAAACGACATAATTGATAGGTAAATGATATCTTCAGAATTACTTTACGCTGTATTCATTTTTCGACAGGTTTACGAATGTCAGTTGGTCAGAGCAGTCACCCGGAAATTGCTGAGGTCAAATGAAGGTAAGAAATGTTTTATAAATACAATTATAATGTTATTAGTGCAAAAATCACAGCAAAAAACTTATTTGTTCAAGCAATAAAATATCTTTGAACAATTTCACACAGCCATAAATACTATTCTAATTTCATAAAGTAGTAATTGACCTTTGAACATACCTATATGATTGGCAAAAATATCCCCCTCTCAACATCAATAACATGTAATAGATATGTTCTTAAATATAAAGGAAGTAATAAAGAAGCAAAATGAAGAAATATTTGTTGTTTCAGCGATTTTATTTTTCGCTCCCTGTTAATTTTGTGCCGGCGTTATTATTTTATTCTTCGGGCATCGCATAGCACGCCATTTGTGCCGGGGCACGACCCATAGCGGCTGCTTTGTTCCGGTTCAAAAAGTATGATATTTTTTAATGAAACTACCCAGAAAATAGAGCCTTGAGAAAAACAGCAGCCTGTGCCAAAATGCGTTTTAAAATGACAACGAAAATAAAGCGATGCTCACGTTTGTTTCAACAAAATGTCGGGTTTATCTTAGATTAAAGGGTCTCTCATTTTACTAACTGCCTCGTAACGGTTTAAGTAATGCAGGAACAGGTAAAGAAGCTTTTTAATCTTACGGTTAACGAAGCTAACTACCTACCTTTTACGTCTCCATCCAGGATGCGTGGAGTTCGTCTGGGTTAAAGCACATGCCGGCCTGGAAGCCAACGAAACAGCAGATGAGGCCGCAAAAAGTGCAGCGTCTTCTCAGCGTGCTCCCGACTTTTCTAGATTTCCGATCAGTCATGTAAAGCGCGGTATACGAGAAATAAACCAACGTCTCAATAATGATCGGTATATTACTGCTAGCACGGGTGCCCTTACTCGTAACTGGCTTCCAAACCTGGACAACATTATCCAACTTTTCGCTCAGGTGGAATACTCCTTCCACCTGACACAAATTCTTACCGGTCACGGCTATCACCGACAATACTTACATCGGTTCAAGATAGCTGAGACCGACAAGTGTAATTGCGATCCAAATGCTGTCCAGGATATACTCCATCTACTCAAAGACTGTCCGCGTTTTATCCGGCAAAGAGTGCAACACATGGCTATATGCCAGTACCTTAAAGTAAAACCTTTTGAAATATCGGACCTGTTAAAGAGGGAAAGCACCATCAAATCATTCATAGAACTGTGTAAATATATTGTAAATAATTTAAAAGAATACAATAGTACTTAAGAAATAATATAAAAAAAAGTGCATAAATGTATAATAATAAAAAAAAAAAACAATAAAAAAAAAAAAAAAAAAAAACAATTAAAAAAAAAACCTCTAAAAAAAAAATCTTACTTATTTTGTTAATTTTAAACCTTGTACATAAATGTGTGTAAAGTATGGAGCCTACAAGTTTGCTCGTATACATTGGCGAGAAGCTACCAGCACTCTCTAAATACACTCGACATCAAATAAATCGCACCTCCCGCGACAAGCATTTTCAAACGTATGCATCCCCACTTCCCACCAATATTGGCACCATTTAAAAGCCTAGTTCTAACCTTCATTTCATTAAAGGAAAGGTTTTTACCCCAAAAATGTGTCTAGGGAAGGATCCAGAGTCACTTCTTCAAAAAATAGGTAGTTACGCTAAAGCCAACTTTTATGACTATAAAACTGTTAAGTTGGGATTAATCGCTATCCATCTGTTAAAGAGGACACGTGAGATCATTATTTGGTTTTATAACCATAAAAATTGGTCTAATTGATCCCATAGGTGGGCCCAAAGTGAGGTATTTTTTCAAGTCACATTTATGGTATATGTTAATCATTTATTAAGAAATTAAATGTGTTTTTCTTTAAGGATATTTATTGGGCTTTCAAATAACACCAATATTGTTGGGGCACCATGATTGTGTCAGAAGAAAATCGTTAAAGTTCGCGTCGCGGAAGGTGCGGTTTATTTGATGTTGAGTATATATATATACATTCATTTGTCTGCATATTTAAAATACCAGTACCTTGCAAAAACCAAACTCCAGTAATTTCGGCTGGAGATAAAAAAAAAAAAAAAAAAAAAAAACCTACCTTTTAAGAGGAAACATTTTGTAAAATACTTCTGGGGATCAGGGAAGAAATCATTGAACACTTATAGGTATAAATATATGCAATAGGATAGCTTCATAGCTTAGGCATAGGGTATGAATTTAAACTACAAACTACTAAGCAATTGCGTATTCTGAAGCTTAGGTAAGCACCAGAATCCCGCTTAGAAACTTAGGTGTCCCTTTATATTCAGAAGGACTTAGGTATACTGAGCGTATCTACCATTACCTATAATTAATTTAAGCTTAAGTGTGACTACTGAACATTTTGTATCCATGATCGATATCGTTAACAATATAAATCCATATAAAATTAGCAATTTCACTCTTGTCCTTGATACACATCTAAAACAGTTTTGCTAATTGACTTAATTTAGAAACAAGTGGTGCCTGAATCTGATCCTAATTTCCTACTTCAGGATAAACTGAAACTCATTTATTTTTGCAAATAGGCTTTTACACGTCCCAGTATTAACCCTACCACTGCTTTGGGACAATAAATGGGCCAGTGCTGAGATGAAGCAGCGCAAGAAACTCAGTCACTATTTGTTAGCCGCCTTTTCAAGTATTTACAGTCTTTAAAATATGCAAATTAATTATTTTTAAAATATACAAGTCTGTATAATCTACAGTACTATAATCCACAGTAATATGTTTCTTGTAAGTTTAAAATATACAAATAATTTATTAATTTGAAAAATGTGAGCTACAATTCCAAAGTAGAAACACGATCGATTAAACAGTACCAAAACAATAGAGTATTACAATAGCTGTAACTAGAGTTACTGAAGCATCGTTGTCAGTATCAAAATTCCGAGCTGACCGTACTCTGTCTACATAAAGGTGCCCTCAAAAGCCTACTTAAGCAGAGATATTTTCAGCCGCCCAGTAAATATGCACTCTCAGGTAATACGCTGCACATATTTTCGTTACGGAATCTAATATCAAGCGATGGAAGGCCATTATAAGTTTACTGGGGCGTCGGACCTTTCAGGTTTTGTAAAAATAGTTTCAGAATGTTCGTTTTTCAAGTCATTGCAGCGTTAAATAGGTTTAACTTGAAAATCTGCTTAAATTTAAAATCTGTAGCTTTGTAGTGAAATAAAAAGACGTTAAGTAGACGTTCTCTTGAACATAATTTGGAGCCCTCAGTATGTTTCGTTAAAACCTAGTTAAAGTATAGTCCCAACAAACTCAACATTTATTTATGAAGAAAAATACACAAAATCTTATCATCGATTGATAACCATTAAGGTTTATCTTAATAGAAAGGCATATTCAGTTTTGTCTTGCATCCAATTAGTTTAAAACGAACTCAATCTTCATGCAATATCAAATAACTTACATAGCATAACAAACCCAGTCGCGTCGTCTCGAGCGTAATGTCATTTAGTTCTGCTATCGCCGCTGAAAACTATGCAAATATCAAAGAAGAGAAACACACAATTTGAGACATGTTCACATTTTTTCTGCTCTTAGTCTGCACAAAGAAACAAAAAATGCATACGAATTTCTGCGAAATACTGCAAGTTGCTGAGTACGCGAACTGTGGCTATTGAATTGAGCGAATATGTGACAATCAGTATTCACTTTTTGAACGTTTCTGCAGTTTGAAAGAATCTGCAAAATGGGTTGTCTGCAGAATGGGGTTAATCAAGCCTTATTTGGAGCTGGATTTTGGAGTTGGCATTCGAAATAAGACTTTTCGAATTGATAACACAAGGAATAGGCGGTACGGTGCCGGTGATTTATTACTTTCTCTGGAAAGTATATAATTAGTCGAAGGAGAGTAAATAATATACGTAGAATGACAAAAAATAGGTGTTTTCTTTTCAATCCTGCTTAAAAAGTTGACCATTAAGAAAGGATTATAATTGCATTAAGTAATTATTAATGAATTTTCCTTTAGAAGACAGTGTATGGTAATAGACGTTTTTTAAAACTTGTTCGGAACCCTAAAACAAGATCAAACTTACATTTTCCAACAAAAATATCAATATGTAGAACCAATGCTTCGAATGCTGAGTGTGTAAACGGTAACGAGCAATATGCAGCCACTCAACATTCGCTGTGTGCGAGCAAGCATTCTAAGCCGAACGAATGTGGCAATATTTCCAATGTGTTGTATGGACAATGTGTGAACACACAGCACTGGAACGTGCTCTATATGGACAAGCAGCCTTTTTGGTAAACTTTTCAGCTGTACGTTATATGAGAATACATCGTAAGATAATTTTGATCCGTGAATTTTTTTGGTATAACAACGTCATTTAGGTATGTTTGTTGAAATATCCCGCTCCAGTCATTCAGTCAAGTTCCAGAAACGAATCGGTCCTATTCAAAATTATTGGTTTAGGTTAGGTTAGAACTGTGACCTTCCGTTACCTTCGCGAAGAAAACCTTCTGTACGTGTACTACGTACGTACTTATTATTATTCTGTGGTACTATGAGTGAAAATATTATGATTATTATGTTTAGGGATAAAAGTGTAATGATAAAAAACAGTAGGAGTTTAAATATATTTACATTAATGATATTATTAATTAAAATTTTCAATATGAGTGTTATGAACATCGCCAGTAGCACTACAAATAGTATGAATAAAAACTTTAGGATGAAAAATTTTAGGAAGATTGATCATTTGGATTACAAATCATTAGGAAGAACAATTTCGAGTAAATAACTTTAGGTGAGCCAATATGGACCCGCGCTTTCGACCTGTTTTGTAAGCTTACAAGTGTTTTGTACTAATAAATAAATAAAACATCTAGGTAACATTAATTATTTAGTCAATAAGATCGAGATTTACTAATCCTGAATTAGTAACCTAAAATACTCAGACAAATGTTAATTATTTACTAAATCAGACGTCGTAGTTGACAGCAGACGGGCTGAATTACTAACTTTAATTCGATTTAGATAAAGTCGTTACATTCTCACTTAGTTACTAAGCTAAAACGAGCAAAAAGAGACTGATAAAATTGATGTATTGAAAATGATTTCAGGAGAGTGACGTAGAAATGTCGTGGAATTACAGGAATCCTACTAACTTTTTCATTCAATAGTAATTTGACCCAATATGTAATTAAGACGATAAGAATTTGGTAAAACAGTAATTAAATTCGGCGATCTCAAAAGAATTTTACTTTTCTATCAAAAATAGCTTTATTTGATTTGATTTAATTGATATCATAAGGGTATAGGAACATTAATAGCTGTTCGTATATTGAAAGTAGGCACTAGTATAGTGAATAAGAGAAAAGTTCTTGTATAGAAAAAATATCCCAATTTTCTTTTCATTCGTATAAGGCATATAACCACAAATAATAAGTATAACAATGACATGCTGAAATCCTAAAATATTTTGTGTAAACCATAATAATTCTTTGCTGGACAGATTGGCTTGGAGCCATATTGCCAACATAATAATTTAGAGAGAATGTGATAAAGAAGATTATTTAGAATTATCATTTGTCTGACTAATAAATGGGGTTGTTTGTAATAATGATAATACCTATATGGACTGTACAATATGCTTATCAAACTTGTATTTTTTTCTGAGGATAACATTCATGTAAAACATTTCTTAGTATTTTTTGATACTAAATATTGAAAGAGACTGTTCAATCAATGGAGCCAACTAACCCAGACGATGGGATTCACTTATGGTGTGAAGGTCAAATGTTTATGTTATATTTAAGCTTTAACTTGTCTAACGGGTTTTATCAACGTATTTATTTATGAATGTGTTCTTTTGTCACTACAGTATTTGAAACATAAAGGCACTGAATAATGTAAAAGAACCCCAGAATTCTTTTCATCGCAAAATACCAAGCTTATTCGATACTTTTACTCTTGTAGTCGCCACGTGCGTCCAAAAAGGGATATTCAATACCGGTTCGGAACAATTCTTTTGATATTGAACGTAATAAAATTATAGAGAAACACATTTATATTGCCCATTGAACTTCAAGGACAATGTCTTGTTAGATCGTCAAAAGAGTCTGACCTACAAATATTTTTGGAGAGATGGATGGATTTCAATGGATGTTTTGTATGTAAAGTCCGTTGTAAATCAAGGTTACTTGGTTAATTCAGAAGTTTTTTTGTGTGGATCTTAATTTAAATATATAATTTTTGCATATGACTTCTAGTTAAGCACTATTGTTTATATCTTTTAAAAACCCTATAAACTTATGTTTCTGCTAAAATTTAGCTCATACCTACTCGTTTTAAGTTTATTGTATTGATGTCTTCCTCATTAAATGCATGCTGTGTTTGGCTGTAATAAGTTAACCTACCCTTGTTAAGATTTTATAATTGTATCGGTAAACATATCAAAATAACTGATGAAGTATTTATAATGACATACGGAATTTGACACTAGTGAAGCCGCGTATGTATAAAAGTTAATTAAATTATATTCCGAATTGAAATATGATTTCGCCACAGATTTCGGAGTAACTGGCCTAATGAGGTGATTTGTCTTTTCGTGGAATTGATGCAAAATCAAATCAAATCACCATGCAAAATCTAAATTGATAGGACTGCAATACATTTTGGACTAGTTTTGGTCAGAAAGAGTATGTAATTTCTTCTTACCTTTTAAAATGATACGTGTGTGGCGGACGTTGGTAACTGATGATGTGTAACGGGTATCTAGAAAAGAAACAAACGTTTTATTATTACTTATTACAATATTTATTCAGTTTTCTAACTTGTGTACGTCGAGTCTACAATTTTTTTGTTTAGGCTATGGTTTTCTGAGTCTCTCCAATAAGATTAAATATAGGTAAAGTTGACTTTAGGTTATTAAAATAATAAAACATATTGGAATAAATTAATAATATGCTTCCACATTAATTTAAGGAATTCCCGCTTTGAATATTCAATCCCACCACATAACCACACAATCTTGTGAAAAGGACTCTGAAAAACAAACTGAAACGAGTCTTGTATGTTTGTTGAAGCTGCTGTTAGTAAAGATTATTACTTTCTATCTTGGAAAATAAATACTCATAAGTAAAGGATTTAATATTCTGTGATAAAAATCATTACACGTAGTAAAATAAATAAAAGAAAAACCTCTTTAGTATAAAACATAATTAAAACTACACAAGATTGCAGAGGAAACCTGAACTTGACGTCGACCTCATCGACCATATTATATTAGTGATATTTTACTTTAAATAAGGTCATTGACATAATTTGAAGATACGCTAAACTATTGAACAATATTATACTTTACTTGTTTTTTCCTAACGTCGGGAATTTTTTTTGCAAATACCCACTGGTCGATGGAGACCACCAGTGGGTTATGTGGGACTCTCCCCGCCTACTCACTAAAGGCGGACCCTACCCACTAAAACCCAAAGGTGTCCACCGGAGCCCAATGAAACGAAGCCGCGAGTTATTGTCCTAGATTCCCTTTATTTGCTAGTTTGTCATGTTATTGTAGACTAGTCGAACGATTAGCGTGCTCTCCCAAGCATGAAGAAGTATTATCACTGTATTCAGGTTATCTTATCACTCACCACTTTTACAGCTCTGAATCGATTAATAAATAAATTACTAGGTTGACTATTTACTTCTCTTTTGCAGAAATGTGACTTTTTTTTCTATGGTAGCGAATCTTGATTTTAGATTGTGTTTGTAATTTTTATTTTTATTGTTTATTATTGTAATTTTGGGTTACCTTATTTCTACTTGGCCCAAAGGTAGAGTACCCTGTTCAATGTGAACAGGGTACTCAAAAAAAGTAATTAAATGACCTACGAATGATGATAAGATCATTAAAGAAAAAGAAAATAAGATTTATTTTAAAGATGTATAGAACAAAATATCTTATAGTAATAGAAATCTTATGCCCGTTTTCACCATCAATACCTAATTTCTAAGTGACCCCTATGGTAACAAATAACATGATTTTTTTTTACATAGGGGTCACTTAAAAATTAGGGATAGATGGTGAAAACGGGCTTTAGTGTTTCTTATTTAAGTGTAGAAATATCAATGAAAATAATTAAAGAAAAAAAAATCTTTATATGAAGGCTATGAAAACCTAAACAGAAACTTAAGCTACCAAACTGAAATAGGATGAATAATTATCGCCTCTCCACACATACAAAACAACATACGTATCATTCTGTCCATCTCAGAAGTGACACTATCCACGGCCGTGATGCTATCCGAAACCGCAATCCATTTACTGGTTGTTACTGGTTACAAGCGGCCATGATTGGTCATTCAATAGCATTGTGAATCAATAACGCGGGCTTCGCTGGCAAATGCCACAGTTGTATGAAATCACCGCAAACAATTTTCATTTATACGAGTTCAGGTGCATGTGAGAGGCGGATGACTGTTCATCATCATAATTTCAGCCACAGCACGTCCACTGCTGAACATAGGCCTCTTATCTCTTCTAAAATGACTGTTATCTGTTACCTGTTACCTGTATGTACTCGTATATTATTATGTGACCTGTATAACCTGTGATGAATAATTTACACATTATTATTTATTTTAATGTTCATTGAAGTCCAAGGATGGTTTTTACGGCGAGAAAAATTCAAATAATTTCCGGGAAAACTCTAAAAATAGCCCTTTCTTCACGCGGGCGAAGCCGTGGGCGGAAACCTAGTATTATATTAACGTATCTTCATCTGTCTATCTAGCAGTCGATACAAGTAGCTCATTGGTTTTAACTGTTGTGAAATTTCTTTATCAATATTATGAAAAGACATGGAAAATTGTTTGTGTATTTGTACCTTTCGAGCAAGTAAACAAAAACTAACCAAACAAGTGCATGAAAATTTAATCAGTTGTATAAAGTAATAATAATGTATGTTTAATAATACTTCCCTGCACGAGAATAGTGCGTCATCCAGTGAAGCAGAAGTCAAATAATACCTACCTGCTTCTTTTATTTGTTTAGCTATGCGACCATAAGGGCTATATTGCTGTGTAACAGTAAGTTACGAACATAGTAATTTGAAGTAACAACAACTTTAGAGTAAACACAATTACAGCATAAAGTTTTATGTTATATTAATTTCTTAACTATAGTATCTACGAGTAGTTGTGGTTAACTAAAATTTACTGTATTCATGGTCTGACCCTTTAATAAAGGGATCTGAGATCTAAAATGTTTTAATTAAATTATGTAATAAATCATCACCCCAAGATAGATAGACCTAATTAAATTGTCTATTAAAAGTGTTCCCTTACTAAATGGATCTGCGGGCACGAATAGAGAGAGATGGAGATGTCTAATAGCTAAAGCTGAAATCAACGTAACAGACAGATACGGACACCATATTTATTACTCTAGAAGTGTACGACTGAGACGAAGAATGTGTAGTGGCAGAATCACCACAACTGGCACTAGTTGGCACCTCTTTAGAGAAAGGTCCTAACACAGTGGTGCCAACTACTAAGCGCTGAAGCGGCTCCATCGCATTTGCACCCACCAAGATGGCGCCCAATATAGAGTAATATCCTGTCACTCTACGAGTAGAGCCAACTATTGCGCGCAAAAATCGTAGATCTCATAGAGTGAGACTAAAATAAATACTACAACTCGTTCGAGCTACTAGTAACTGTACACCTTAATGTCACTCTCGCTTGCACTCACTCGCACATCTTCCTGCGTTCACCCCGTACATACCAAAGCGTCGATGTGACGTCACGGCTGCCAGGTGCGCAGTTAACTCGACCCGGTTGTAGTACTTAAATAGAAAATTAATCCCCTCTCAGTCAAAATGCTGTTGTTCTTCATTTTCCACGCTCTTGACTTGTACCGACCCCTCAGCCAAGTGACCGATTCAAAAGAGTGTCAGTGCCAATTTATATTCTTTTGTACGCGCCGGGTTCGATTATTGTTCCATTCAACGCTATGTAGAATCTACCACAGTAACTGCTATGCAAAGGCATGTTTTTGTAAGCTTTCGGTATTTTTCATGCTTCTTTGCTGAGTGAGAGAAGAGAGTAAAATTATTCTGGTACTTTTAACTGCCTTATTATGGAACTGTACGTAAATGGTCAACGAGTTAAGATCGTCTCTATTTCAGAGGTTTCATGTGTATTTTTTCAGTTTTCCAGTTAGAAATCGAGAGTTATGTTTGTAAACATTTGTGTGAATCTGAGGAAAATTGTTAAGACCTTTTTCAATGACAAATATCAAGCCTTTATAATACCTATCTGGTTTTACGGTAAAATGTTGGGTTACTTTATTTTTCTGCTGTTTCTTATCGAAAAAAGCCTGATGATTTATTACTTTGTAAATTAAGAACCTTGACTTTACATTATCTTGCAAAATTTCCAGCAAACAATGGTTTAAAAATGTTGAAAACTTTTTGCTTTTATTATGTCTCTTAGAAAAAAGTTTTTTCACAATAATGACTGCATATTATATCATTATCATTGACAAAAAGTCACGTTGCTTTTAACGAGAGCTTCGCGTGTTTCAAGTGATTTTGACTTTCGACAATACATAGAAAGATAATTATTTATAATGGTTAGATATTAGTTTGCTGTATCAATCACATAGACCAATAAACCAGTGTTTATCCACATTCTGTCGGTGGGTATTGTTTACATTAACTCGCATATACACCGGCACGCTAGTATTATTTGTAATCGATATAGCTATAGGTTTATGATATTGATAAAATATGATAAAAAGTCTTTGACAGAAACATAGCAACTATTACGAGTATGAAAAGAAGTTCAAGTTTAACTAATGTTGTTCTTATGTTCTAAGAACAACATTAGTTAAGAAAGAAAATACCTATTTAATAAAATATTTTAGGGTTAGTAGGTAAATGTAATTTAGGAATAATACGCAACTAGAAAAAATCATTATACTTCTTGAAAGAACTGGAATTCTCTAACGTATTCAATGTCAAATCCAATTTTTGTTTAGACGAGTGATTTGTTTGGAGAAAATTATTATTTTTCTCTCGCTTCGTTAATTTTCGACTTTCTCAACTTTTAATTACTTCATATTTCCTCTCGGCTCCGTACTTGATTTTTTACTGTAACGAATTAAAACTCGATAGAAATGGGCTTAATTCAATTAAGTCTTTCTGTTCGCTTGTTTTCAACAGATTTTCTCCGAGCCAGTGATTGAATTGAAATTAAAATGTTGCGAGATTCAACCTTGGTGTCAATGAAATAGAAAGTAATCAAAATTTTGAAATTACGAATTTTCTATTGCCTTAAAAGCTAGAACTTCTCTAATCAATTTTTTTTCTCATATTTCGAACACAATTCTATTTCTTACAGTTAACCAGTTTTTTACTTTTTGTAACTAACTATTATTTTTTAATCGCGAGGTTTAAGGATAACAATAATTGAAATTATACACTTTGTATTAGAGGAACGGTTTTTTTTAGGTTTAAGGCGCTGTTAAAAAAAAAGGCAATTTGAATGAACAAGATGATCTGACCACACACTTATAAGTTCACATTACCCTAAATTCAATTAATCTTAAATTGAAAATTCCAACAAAACTAATTACATTTACCTTAGTATGTTCAGTAATTACCTTTCGCAGCGTAATTACATTTAGCTAAGTATGTGCAGTATTTACCTTTCCCGTAAAAATATCCAGAAAAGCCCATTACAAATTTTTGGGTATTACGTTTCTACGTTTGTGAGCCATTAGCCTAACTCAAACATGGTTTATTGAAATAACAAAGACGAAATTAGTAGGTATTTACTTTTTATCATCTTTCAGCTAAATGTAAAGCACACATGAGATAATATAAAGTCTTGATAACGGTTCTTGCGCAATTTTTCGAGACTTAGTTCTGTTTACTCATGCATACAAATCCTTGTAAGTTGACAGATATATTGCTTATTTTTTTAACTTAAACTATTTATGTTACGTCTAGGTGGAAGTCACTAGATACATTTACTTAACTATAATGAATGATACAAAGAAGTTTATGCATATCAGTATTTTGGGTGGGTTGCACCATCTTACTTTAACTTTGACTATTACTTTTTTCTACCTTAAAAAATTCTCATACTTTTATAATTGTTATTTTCTTAAATGTTAATATAATCTATTTATTTATAATATAGACCATTGTATGGGGTGGAGGGTCGGTAACCTGAGACACAGGAATCTTCCTAGTTCAGGTATCAACCCACCATTCACACACATTCTTACTTTGTTTTCACTGATTGTTTGTTATCATAATATTATCTGTTATGTTGGTGAGAAATAAACATTACTTTACTTTACTTTACTAACGTCAAAAATCTATCAAACTATACATACATATAAAAAGCACCGGTTATCGTCATAGTTACCGTTATGAGTAAAGTTACGAGTAGGTGGTGCAACTCAGCTCTAATGTTTCAGAAATTGACAATAAAAAGTCCTTATATTAGCAAAGACACCCTTAAATACAAATCTTTTATTCAGTATTTATATATATATAGATAGTAGGGACTACACATCAAACAGAGAACGGGCAGCAGCGCTCTCTGACAAACATAAATCTTTTAAACTGCGATCTCCAACCCGCCTGCCAAGCGTGGGGATTATGGCAAAACCCTCTACTATAGTGGAGGAGGCTCATAGTCCAGCAGTGGACTGTAAAGGGCTGTTGATGATGATGATGATGATGATGATTCAGTATTTAGGCCCTTTCCAGAGCGTTTAAACACGTCCCAAATAGCTTGCCCTACCACCACTTCGGGACAACATTATGGGCTGGTGCTGAGAAGAAGCGGCGGAAAAAAATTAATCACATCTTTGAGATATCTATATTATAGCCAGTATAAATAAATAAATAAATAAAATAAAAGGTATTTATTTCAGGCATAGCCCATAAAAGTGTTAGTAACAAAGGTCTTATAAACTATGGTTAGTAAATCACACAATAACCTAAACATAATTAAAGAACGACAATTTGGTGTCTTTAGTAAGATGGACGCGTGTCCAGTGCTGCATGATGTCACTGTCCACGTCCAACCTCGCCGCGACACTCTGCAGGAGGCGGTTGGAGCTGCCACGCACACGGTGGATCAGGGACGCCGTGCGCTTTCTTAAAATGGCAGCAAAGCTATCTACTCGAGCTTCTGCCAGCATCCCTGATGCACTGCAGTATCGTCACAGCCCCATCAGCATCCTGAATGTGTCATTATATTGAGTGCGCAGGGCCCTGTATGCTCCTTGGGTGTAGTTTGTCCACAGGTTAAATAATAAAGCTAGCTAATACTAGCTGTCTATAGCATACAGACAGCATAAAATATTTGACTTTACATTTAGCTCTTTATTACAGTAAGTGTAATTACTAAATTAAAATATATTAGCGTGAGTCCTAGACTACTGGGACTAATCTAAAGTCCCACAAGTCCCATCACTAAGTTTAAAATTGTATCTTTAATGGCATACTCGTGTTCTTTGTATGCACAGGGAATCCTACAAGAAATAAATGTGAGAAGTTTGCCCACTTCGCTGTAGTGTCATTAGCAAAACTAGATTTTTACAAAATGGCAACCTTTTTGCTCTAAGATTAATGAAAAAAAAAAAGTTTTCCTTGGGTCCCTGAAATAGTTAATTATCATCACTCTCACAAAATTCGTAGGCTGAGTTGTACCACCTAACTTTGTTAACCTAAGTTACGGTACCAACTATTTTTTTTCATTTATTTTTTTCATTTCATAGTTTTTAAAGCTTTGTTATCGAAAAACTTTTTCTTATTTTATCGCCCAAATAACGTACAGAAATAACTTATGCTAGCATTTTATGTGCAGTCGCTAGCGCATTAAACTATTAATATTTGGTGCAAAATTGTAACTAAAAAAACTACAAGATACCAAAATGTTTACGTTGTAAGCAAGTTTAGATAGAGTGAGTTGTTATTTGAAAGATGTACTTGGTCAAGTATAATATTCCCGACAATTCTAGGCACCATCTAGTCACGATAATAGTCTTAAGTTTATGATAAAGGTATTTTATTTTGTTTTACATTTATTTCCCAACAAAACTTCATTAATTCCTAAAAGCCTAATCAGGAAAATGTTAACTTCGAGTCCGAGTTCTGATTAAGAGAACGCCGGAGGGTTCATGAGATTGTTCTTTTAAATATTACTCAGCCTCCGCAATAATTGTCGTTCGCTTGTTTTCTTCATAGACTTCGCATAAAATATTTCGCTTAAAGTATTGTTGTTTAAAGCTTTTGTTTACCGTGATGTTATTACAGAACATAAACGTCTCTTTTTTGTTTACATTACTTGATTTGAAATTTGATATAATATACCTGCTTGAGACCTAATTCTCTTTTAAATTAATAAATCATAGTAAATCCTACTATCCTACTTCCTACTAAATTATAAATTCGAAAGTTTGTGTGGATGTCTGGATGTTTGTTACTCTTTCACGCAAAAACTACTGAACGGATTTTGTTGAAACTTAACAGTATTATTGTTTATAACCCAGATTAACATATAGGCTATAATTTATGAGTTATGACGATATGTGACAAACTAAATTTCACGCGGGTGAAGCCGCGGGCACAAGCTAGTAAGTAGTAAATAATGATTGAGTCAAAAATCCTGTATTGCTTACTAGGGTCTTCGTTGGATATTATTCTCACGTTTAAACTGTTGATATTGTTGAATTTATGTGAATTCACATTAGCGGTTACTAAGGCATTAATATGGCACTGTATAACAGCCTATCATAGTATTTACTAATTACTCTATGTAGGTAATTGATATGCCCTCGCATGTCCTATTATTAATTAATATTCCATTTTTGCTATTACCTAACTGCCCTGCCTCTTCATCATGTGTTTAAAAAACGTATACCTACCTATATTTAAGCAAAACAATAGACTGACTTTCTGCTGAAAACACTTAAGGCTGGGTTGCATCATCTTATGTTGACTAAAACAAACGTCAACGGTCTGTCAAACTGCATACAAAAACACCAGTAATCATTATCACGGTTAAAGTTAGGTGGTGCCTTAGTCTAAGGGTGAGTTGCATCATCTTACTTTAAAACATTGACAAACGTCAAAAATCTGTCAAACTCCATACAAAAAGCACCGGTTATCGTCATAGTTACCGTTAAAGGTGCAACTCAGTCTAAGACGTCTAAATATTTATGAATTTCATTATCTTGTAAATTACTTTGGATCTAATCACGATCGAGATATAATAATTTAACCGGCCTGATTAATAACTTGATACTCAAGTTAAATTGAATCACCTACCTCCGAAGTTACTGAGTACTTTTGCCTATTACCCACACGCTCTTTAAAGTGTCGGTACGTTATTACGAGAAAGTCTTACACTTATTACATTACACGCATGTAAATTTGAATTTAATTAGGCAATTCGCAAGAAATACGTGTTTCATGAAATTCGTCTTGTTGAGGTTACCGAGTTTGTCGGGTAAAAAGTAACAAATTAATTCCAAACTGAGTCGAAGCTGTCTCTACATCACAATTTGGTGCTTCAAAATTTTGGCGTTATAAGCTTTGTTGGTGTTATTACAAATAACTTAAACCGACGTTAAACACGGGTCTAAAATGACATTTCCATACTAAGGCTCAGTTGCACCAACTTACTTTCTCCGTAACTTTAACAATAACCTGTGCTTTTTGTATAGAGTTTGACAGATTTTTGACGTTTGTCAAAGTTAAAGTAAAATGGTGCAACTCAGCCTAAATGTCAATTGTAAACAAGTGTTCTACCCCCGTTTAACTTTTTGTTATTATATGGTAAAAGACTAATTAAACGAATAATGTAATAGTTATACCTACTAAAACTGTGACAAAATAAAATCGTGCGTGATACGTGCAGAAGTCAGTGTAAATAAAGGTATAGTTGTTTATTTTAGACGCGTTTGCGATTCGGAATTTATATCTCAGATTTTATAGTTAGCCGAAAGCTATTTTTCCCGTGTCTAATGCAAGTTTTATTTACATCGTAAAAGAAACTGTAAAAGTAAACAGTAAAAGATTTCGGCCTGTAAACAAGATTTAGTTAGATGCGCATTTTGGATCTACCATTATCATTATTATACTTTTTTTTTGAAATATTTCAATAAAATTATATTCTTATTATTAACTCATGCTGCAGTAGTTTAGTGGCAAAAGAGAAACGTCCGTATTCATAAACGATGCTTGTGTAGGTTTCTATCGTAACCTATTTTGTAAACTCGTGTAAGTGTACCTATTTAGTGTCTGTATAAGAATGTTAATTTATCTGACTCAAAGTTAACTCAAGTTGGTAAAGTGTGAGGATCCTAGCTATCCTGGGAGTTACTGCCACTGACCTTCAATGAAATACGAATATACCGACCAATAGAAACGCAATTTTATTTACTTAAATTTCCCAAAGCTAACACGTTTGCCCGAGCCGGTCAGTGCGCAGTAACTGGCCGACTCTTTGATTCACACGTCACACAAGCATTCAAAATCGCTGACATACACCTTTCATACTACATGTGTCCCTACACTTGCTTAAGTGAAACAGCAAATCGAACGCACAGCGTTGAATAGAGCTCTGTGATTGGTTCGTGTGTCACCCTGTGCGTCCACGCGCACTGTGAGACCTCATAGTAATGTTTGTGTATCGAAATTCGTTAGAATCTCTTGATCCGATGCTCCTGTGTTCTATTCAAAAACAAATAAATGAGTCTCCAATTTAAATACAAACCTTATCTTAGCATGTTAAGTTACATTTTTGTAAAAAAACTTGTTGGCAATTTACCATGAACAAAAGTCATTATCACCATAAAGCCAGCAATTTATTCACACATTCATAAGGTTGTTATGAATTAACTATTCGCAACGATAATCAAATTAAACGAATTGCTTTAATTTGTGTCGTACACGAGACAGATCAGCCAGACAATGTACTTATTACGAGTATTTGGTAATCTGTATATTTCACTTAATTTAACACTCCCAAGATAGAACTCATCATAGTGCTAAATTGTCTCTTTGAAAATAAAAAAGAAAAGTTGTTTGAATATTCATACAAAATCAGAAATTCATAAAAACGTGAAGGTTTTTGGATATGGATGTTGTTCTTCCTTAATCATAATTGTCATTTATAAGTTTTGAGCTGTTTAGGTCTACTTTGGTACACTCTATGCACCCATCTTTTTAATTCCATTTTTTTAAGAACCATCGTCCTTAAAAGAAATTAAGTGTTAATAAAATAGACATGGGGCGGGCTGGAAGACGTAGCGTGGGCAGGCCTCCTACTAGGTGGACCGTCGATCTGGTAAAGGTCGCGGAAAGAACCTGGATGCGGGCAGCGCAGGACCGTTCATTGTGGAAAACCTTGGGGGAGGCCTTTGTTCAGCAGTGGACGTCATTTGACTGAAACGAACGAAAATAGACATGTTGTTTTATTTGGGCTGTTTAAGAGAGATTGTCATTATTGAGTTTAACAACTGTGTAACGTTGCATTTTAATTATCAACAGACCTTGACATTTCAAACGATTTACGTAATGAGAATCGAAAGTGGAAAATTTCTGAATTCAGTCGTTTGTAGATCATCATCATCATCATCATTTCAGCCACAGGACGTCCACTGCTGAACATAGGCCTCCCCCAATGACTTCCACATCGCACGGTTGGTAGCGGCCTGCATCCAGCGCCTTCCCGCTACCTTTATCAGGTCGTCGGTCCACCTTGTGGGTGGACGTCCCACGCTGCGTTTTCCGGTACGTGGCCTCCATTCCAGAACCTTGCTGCCCCGTAGCTGCGTTTGTAGATAATATGGCGTAATTGGTTGCAATTTCTTTCAACCTTTAAGGTTTGTTCATATTTTTACCGCTATTATAACCCTACCAATCGGTCAATATAGAAATCACTGGGGGAGGACTATGTTCAGCAGTGGACGTCCTGTGGCTGGAACGATGATGCTAATAAAAAAATTACAAGATTTTATTTCTGCCGCTAATACCCATTTCTATGGGGCTGTAATAATTCTGGTGTCAAACTTTATGTGCCGTCCTAGACTTCTAACATGACAGATTAGGATCGTCAACCTATCGTGTTTTATTTCAAATGAATATTTCTAACCCTTTTATCCAGGTCAGGCAAAAATCAGGTATTTCGTCCTTTGTTTAAGTTAACTTTCGCCGTCGGAATTTTTAATCCATCTTACAAATTCTTTACTCTTCGAGGGGATCTCGAAACAAAGGTACCTACGATATAATGGACTGCCTCTTCTGCGGGACAGCATAATATTAATCTTAATCTTTGTTAATCTACGCTGACATTTTGTATAAGAAACTCCACTTAATTTGAATTTTTAAAGAAGGTAATTTTTTCAAGTCATTCCTGAGAGATTTGCCTATTAAGGTTCCCGAAGACTACACTTAAGAGTAGGCGCATACCGTTGATTTTTAATTGGCCGATAGTTGTGCCCGATTTTAAATTGTATGAAGAATCGGCCAAATCGAATCGGCGTAGTGTGCGCACTCCTATACATGCCCATACTGATCAACTGCCCGACTAAACTATCGGCCGACGAAAAATCAACGGTGTGCGCTTACTGTAAGACTTATTATCGGTCTATACTTCGTTGGCAGTCGGCTTCTTTGTACTTTGCATAAGGAATCGGCTTAATTTGCGTACTTCCATACCAGAGGTGCAATCGTATTCATTTGACAGTTCAAATCGCACGATAAAATCTGTTTAACAAGGCGTTTGACAGAATATAGCGTACGTTTTGAACTGTCAAATGAATACGATTGCTTTACATTATTGCACCTCTGATTAATAGCTCGACTAAACTATCAGACGAGAAAAAGTCTATAGTCTGTGGGGACTCTTAAGACGTTTATCAAAGCGCGACACTCAAGTATGACAGTCACAAGGCAAGATACAAATCTGTGACTGGTCTAAGCAAATTCGACTATGATTGTTGAGTTTGAATCAAGTTTAGAACTCACGACGTTCGTATTTACGAAACAGAACTCAAAACTGGATCAAATATCAAGCACAGAAAGCATTCGATTGACTGAATTTCAATATTTAATAGACAATGACTTTGCTTGGGATTGAATTGAGTTTTGAGCGTTGTTTCAAAATCAATTTGAGTATTTTTACTGGAGGTTGATATTTTTTATCTTTAGAAAATTTTCAGTCACATGAAAATCAACCTATTGAATATAGCGAGCCACTCTAGATTTGATTGAAGAACAATGTACTCGTAAAAATCTGATATAAATGCAGCACCTAAATTGATATTAAACCACATTCGAAAGATAGCTCCGATTCGTATAAGTCAACCGAAATTCAATAAGTTAGGACTCTGTTTCGCTTTTCCAGATTTACGAGTAGTTACATTTTTATCATCTTCTATCTTGATAGAGTCCTGCATAAATCGATATTATTTTGTTGAAAAATACTTTACAGTAGGTACCTATCTACCGTTAAAATTAACAGTTCGCAGTCTAAATTAGCTTAGACAAGACAAAGATTAAACTTAGTGGTGATAATGAGACTTTTCAGTAATGCGTTGTTTTTGCTTAAAAAAATGTAGAAAGGAATATTCCAAAAATAATTAAGCTTATTTATAAAAAATGATTTTATAAATAAGCTTTTATTTTTGAAATAAAATGTTACTTTCTACATTTACCAAGATTATAAATATCAAAGCAATTATTTTAAGGGTTACAGCGAGCGGGGTCAACAATTAAATTGCTATCATGAAAGGCATTTTCACTTCAAATGTTTCTAATTTTTTGTGAAAAATGGTACTCCAGAAAATTAAATTGTACATGGAAAAATTATCCTGTGATTTCTACTAAGTACATTTTAAAAATAAGAAATTAATTTCATGTCTCCATGATCCAGTGGTTAGAGAGTGAGGCTCTCTACAGGTACTGGGTTCAATTCCCAGATGGAAACATATGAGTTTATGTCAATCATAGATATAATAGGAAATTGCATAGGTAGGTACTCAAGCCTTGACCAAAAAAGAAATTTCATCCGTGACTTTTGAAGGCAATCGTCTGTCCAAAAACCATTCCATTTCTTTTTATCCAGCTTTTAATTTGAAATAACAATGTCCACAATCCCCTATATTGGTTCTGGAATATTGTCTGCCTTTTTCCACTAGTTTATGTTCTCCACTATAACTATTTCTCCGTTAAATTTAATGAGGGTAGTCGGGACACAAACAATAATAACAGTTTAGCGGATACCGTCTGGCAGGTATATTATCAGAGCCCGTATGTTGGGTTAAACATAATGAGTTTCATAATTAAAATCGTGAATAACTTAGGAATAATTGTTGAACGTTTTAATCCTTATGAGCTGCCGGCATAAGATATTTCTGAGTTAAGCTGGTAACTTAGACTAGAGTGATAACTTCATTTAGCGTGAAATATACAGGAACTTTAGTGTTCTGAAAAGAAAACACTATTTTTAAGTTTTCCTCGTAAATACTACTAGCTAAACCTAGTTTTTGTATTATCCACACACTATTTAAAACGTCACAAACTCTGTACAAGTAAATCTTGTATAATGAACATCTCTATTTTGATCGTTAATTTAGTATTTTCAATTTAAGTCAAAAGTGCTAATTGCAAAAGTTACTTTTACGACTTCATTATAAAGTAATTTCAGTGTACTAAATAAAGAACAAGAAAAAACAAAAGGCATTGAAAATGGTTTAGGTAAACACTCATTTGTTTCAGGTTTATTATCATCCCTAACATTTAGGCTCGAAACGGGGATATTGCAAAAAGTTGTAGATGTTTCTGAACAAGCCCACGTTTATTTTGGAGGGCCATAGGGAAAATGAAACACGTGCAAAATTTAGGAGTAAAGGGTGTGCTGCACTCGTGATTGTAAACAACTTTTATATGGTCATGGTCAATATCGAGATCGTAAAAATATATGAATTTTTCAGTCCATAATTTTCAAGGTTTATTTTGTTTTCAATGCTGGTCATATACAGGTTATTTGTAGAACACCGGCAACCCCGCTGAACTAGATAGCCAACATCATTAGCAATTTGTTTTTTGTTTGTTTGGACTAGTTCATGAACGAAGGTAAGTCCTATGTATGACCCTGCTAGACTTTTCAGACTTACTGCCATAGTGTCTACAAACTCTTTAATATTGTATTACGAGCATTATTGCGAACTGTCACGCGACTATAGAAACAGTGTAATATTAAGTAACATTTGAAAAACCACTAATCATTACATAATCATAATTATGACTTTATTGTGGCTGCTGACCATAATGTCTGTGGTTACAGGCAATAAAAATCATTTAATGTTCAGGAAAATAAATGCGAAAGATTTTTCGTAACATAATCATTTTCTAGTAGATGTCGTAATATTAGTTATTAGCTTACTTTTAAACATTACTCAAAATGAAGAGATGTGGAGGTTGCCGTAAATTCAGTGTGAACACTGAAAATTACTATTTATTTGCTATACATATTTAATTTGGTTACGTCATATCACGTTAAGTATGTATAGTGAAAATAGGCGCAGTACTCTCTTGGCTTGTGAAAGGTATTGGAATACTTTTTCCTTTACTTCATCAGACAAGAGTTCATAATGCGGGAGATTGGAAGTGGCCAAAATGCAGCGCCCAGAGCCACACTTAATCTATGAAGAGTCACGCTTAACGTCACTTTTGCCGCGTTTTTCACCTATTTGTGCTTAATAAACTCGATGAATGTTTTGAACACACGGTGAAACGCAACTGCAACGAAACTGCAACTTCTAGTTACTTGTAAGATGCATTTAAGTTTCTGCCATAGCGTCCGTTGAGAGACCACACATGACGCAACCAGTTTGAAACCGATTTGAACTGGTCAAACTGGTCAAACAAGTTGCAGTTTCGTTGCAGTTATTCACCGTGTGTTCTGGGCCTTAATGGAATGACTTGTACCTCTAACTGTGTGTGGATAAACCGCTAGCAAATAATAACTTCATACAAATACATAGTTTCTTTACGTTACAGAAAATATTATTATGATTGTACTCGATTATTTAACAACAGTTTCCAGATAAAATTCGTTTCACCAGGTGATATGCAGGCCAAGAGCTTTCCCTTTGTGGCAGATAATTAACGTGCTTTTGGAGAGCTGTTTCTTTACTACTACTTATATTATTACTTAAAGAGCTACCGTATAATAAATTTAAAGGTATAGTTAAAGATCACATGCTTAAAAAAGCCTATTATACAACTCGAGATTTTCTTAATGATAAGTCATCCTGGGAGTAGGATTATGGTCCTCTCATGCTCGCACTAAAAAGAATTAAAATGAAAAGTAATATTGTATAAACTAATAATAATTTCTCAAATGTTATAGTGTCATGCTTCTCAATCTGGACTGTTACTTAGCTTTATTATTAGTTTTTTTTTAAAGAGATAACTTGGCATTGTCATTCTCACTAAAATGTCTCTGGGGTGGTGGCGTAGTGAGGCGGGTCGTTACATTCCCTCTAATATGGTCGAGTGAAGCGATGGCTGGTTCACTCGTCATGTCTGTGAACAGGCGCTGCTTTCGGGGACTGGTCAATCCAAGTTATTCAAATTTATGTATGCGAGTCATTTCTACTAGTACCTTAATATGTAAGTCTAGATATTAGCACGTCACTACCTTGTTTAATATACCACGCAATCTTGTATACCTACCCATTCTTATGAAACACCATACAAGAATATGCATGGTAAATTCAGTGAACTGCTCCTGAATCGAATGTACCTACTACTACTATTTCTATTTATTTATATTAACCGGCAGACAGTGGTGACTGAGTTTGTTGCGGCGCTTCTTCTCAGCACTTGCCAAATGTTGGTCTCGAAGCGCTGGTAGGGTAAAAAGATTATGAGACATGTAGAGGCTCCTTAAGAGCATATTTTATGACGATTTGTAAGAACTATTTATTAGTCTAAACAAATAAAGAAATTTTGACTTTGACTTTGACTTAGTTCCCAAAAACATGCGTGGACAATAGGTGGAATTGTGTAAAGCAATCGTTATCATTTGACAGTTCATAACGTACGATTATTCTGTCAAACGCTTTGTTTAACTGACTTTATCGTACGTCAAATGATTACGATTGCTTTACACAATTCCACCTCTGAGTCCTTCTATTTTGTGTAATGTATGAGAAGCGAGTAAACTACGAGACCTAGCAAATACGAAGTAATTGAGTACAAACATGCTCACTTCGCCATCTAGTCTTTAAACTAGATTAGCTCACGTATTTCGGAATAGTTATCATGAAGCCCCGAGCGTGCGCTGATATCATTCTAGTTTCACCAAGTAATACTAAATCTTCGGAGTATTTTGGCAAAACAAAGCGGCTGTTAAAGTTTATAATTGAAACTGTGAATGATGGCTTTTGGGGGTTTTACTTTTTTACTCGACTGCATCAGAAGGATGCTTATGTTTTTCTGCGATTGCTATCTTTTACCAACCTAAGCTTTATAATTCTATGTATATCGATAAGTATACTAGAACAATGTAACTGGAACAATAATGTAAACCTACCTACATGCACAAAAATGCATGTAGGCTTACATTATTCTTAGTTAGCTACAAGTAGTACATTTTTTTACCAAAAGGGAAATCCAAAGAACTGGTATTATCAGTTTATATCCAACTACAGGTATTTGACAAAATAATATGCTTATGCTCATCAGAAAAAAAAAATAGCTTAGGAGCCTATTCAATACAAACAAACAAATCTTTCTCCTTTATAATATGAGATGTTCTTCACAATTTGTGTGCCAAGTTTAACGGATAAAAGTAAACGTTTACGGAGCCAAGTTTCAAATTACGTTACACGGGTAAGTTGTGTCACAAATTGTTGTTGTTGCAACAACTTTTACACTAGCTCCGATTTTTCCGACCCGTTGCATCTTCTAGTCAAGGAAGAAACTCGTTACAAAGGAAGTTTTTTTCTTCAGAAAATTATTTAAAAGACAAAATGTTGGCTTCTTTAAGAGTCTTTGATGTAAATAAAAAACAAAAGGAACATTTTTGTCTATAATTGATAATGAAAATTGGCTGATAATAAGAAATTAATATTGATACTAGCTTTTGCCCGCGGTTTAATTTATCACAGATCGTCATAAATTATAGCCTATATGTTATTCTGGGTTTTAAACAATAATACTGTAAAGTTTCATCAAAATCCGTTCAGTGGTTTTTGCGTGAAAGAGTAACAAACATCCAGATATCCATACAAACTTTCGCATTAATAATATTAGTAAGATTTAATCACTTCACTTCTTTAGATTTCCCAGGATCATTCTCAAATTTGAAATTGAGTCAACTGTAATTTAGTAGAAAAAAAGAAAGATTCTTACTTAAATTGTATAATTGCTTTCATTGTATGAACTGAGCCTCCGTTAGACTCTAAAATTAATTTTATATTTACCATTGTATTTTCTGCTATGTGAATATCTTCAATTGTAGGTAATTCTGAGAATATAATAATATACTTGGTAACTTTTTAAGTATGTTCTAGAAGTCGTTACAAAGTTTTAGCCTTAGTTTAGTAGTTGTGACTTTGCAATGACTATATCAACCACTTCTGAAGCTTTAGGTTTTTCGTGGAAATACTTTTCTATTATTTGCTTTCACCGCACAGATGGTGACATTATTAATGCTATCATTGAACTTTCTGATATAGAAATAAATTTATTTAACATTGAGTTAAAAATACTTCGCTCTCCAGAGAAAAATATGCGCTAAAAGGTTTGTTATATATGTATCTGTGGATGCTCCTCGTTTCAGCAACTCTATAGTTATCTCCTGTTTAAATTATTACTGTTATGAAACGTTTTTAAAACAACTATCTAAATGATGAGTCATCATCATCATCATCATCAACGTTCAGCCACAGGACGTCCACTGCTGAATATAGGCCTCCCCCAATGTTTTTCACATCACACGGTTGGTAGCGACCTGCATCCAGCGCCTTCCTGCTACCTTTATCAGGTCGTTGGTCCACCTTGTGGTCGATGAGTAATTGACGTAAATTACGTTGCATATATATACGTATAATATCTCCGACCATAGATCTGCACAAACGCCATCTTGAAGTTCCCAACTCAAAGTTTGCGAACGGACGGAATAGAACGTTTCTTGTTGAAGTCCGTTGCACTACAATAAAAAAGTTCAGTAGGTTTACATACGATTTTTATATCTTTGAGATTATTTTAGCTTGCACTTAGAGTCCCGTTTTTACCCTTTGTGTGTGGAACCCTAAAAAGTGGGATAGCCATGAGCGAAAGGGAAGTGCTAGAGATTAATTAGCTTTCTTTGAAGGTGAAGGAGGCAAACTTGCAGCTCTTATTTTTGTTAATTTGGTGAAAATTGTGGAAAATTATGGTCCTACCAAGGCCTACTACACAAATTAAATAAAGCAAAAAAAGCTTCGTTGCATTAAAAAAAGACAATTAGAATGGAGAGCTGTTTAACAAGCTTGCTTGAATTGCTAAATTCAAGTGGCATTAGGCGGGGCACATAGCTCGTAGAGCTGATGGGCGCTGGGGCAGAAAAGTTCTCGAGTGGCGACCACGGGCCGGAATATGTAGTGTGTGCAGGCTTCCCACTAGGTGGACCGACGACCTGGTGAAGGTCGCAAAAAGTGCCTGTATGCGGGCAGCTCAGGACCGTTCGTTGTGGAAATCCTTGGGGGATGTCTTTGTCCAGCAATGGACGTCATTTATGGCAAAAAAAAATTTCGCTAATAAAATTGTGTGAGGGTGAAAAGTGCCTACTGCCGGCAATATCCATTATGACTAAAGGCTTTGTCATGAAATAATAGTAAAATAAACTTAATAGCCGAGTGCTAAATACATTAACTGGAACGCTAACTCCGTAAAGAGCGGAATCGCTTTAAGCCCGAGATATTAGCTCGCTTTGTGAATATTTGAGTTGAGTTGAGATTTGATATAGTATCCATATTAGTTAAGGATTCATATTTGTGTTGGAATTAACTTTTTAAGTAAGTATTTAATGATTTTCACGTGCCTATGTAGCAGGTTGAAACTTCACATAAATGGTGAAGTAAAAATGCATATTATTTACAAAGTACCTACCATAAGTTATTGTCAGTACACAAGCAATTGTACATTTAAAAAAATTAAGCAATTTTAACGGTTTAAAGGTTTTGTTTTTTCGTTCGTTCGTTCTTTTCAGCCAAATGAAGTTTTTTTTTAACGAAAAAGTTATTTTTTTAAATACCTAATTACAATTACGAGTAAGTACTACTAAAATTAAATATTTTTAACGTAGTTTGAAAGTAAATTCTTTGGCTCAGATTAAACAAGCTTCATGTTCAAAGTAAAGAAGCCTAATAAAATGACTAGACAAAAGGAGTTTTATCTGACTCTAGACCGAATTAAATAAAGGTTTTTCGTTTGTCTAAGTAAGATTTGAGTATAATTTAAAAGCACGGCCTCTTAAAATTAATAGGATATTATTACAAAACTAGCGGTCGCCTTCGACTTCGCGTGGATCTCGTTTTTACCCCTTTAGGGGTGGAGTTTCGTAAAATCCTTTCTAGCGGATGCCTACGTCATAACATCTACCTACATGCCAAATTTCAGCCCGATCCGTCCAGTGGTTTGGGCTGTGCGTTGATAGATCACTATGTCAGTCAGTCAGTCACCTTTGAGTTATAGGTATATATTTAGAATCTTAGCCAAAAAGTTGATAAACACTACCTTATTCTAATTGTAACAAAGACATGTTGCCTACTTTGGGTGTCACAAACTATTTGATGCTGACTGACCTATACTTAGTAAAAGTTTATTTTGAAACTGTCCTAACTTCAGGACCTACATGGATTTCTAATTAAGGTAATTAATAAAATAGCTATTCAAAAGGATCTCTGCACTTACTCGTACATCAATCTGATCTGTAACTTCGTAGACCTTTAAAAAGATACGTAGGGCCCAGGGGCTACAGGGATAGAGTTACATAACAACCAATTACGGCTATGTATATGCTGCTAACAATGTCTTAACTAGCTGGTATTTAACTGTCTGGCTCAGAAGATGAAGCTTAAACTTGATCTAATAACATAAACTATTAAAAAATATGCAATGTCGCTTCGGTCGACCAACTTCTAAGATTATTTTTGTTTTCATATTTTGGTATTAGTTTGAAGAAAGATTTTGATCTCATGTGTATCTGATTTTCTTTAGTTTAGTTTCTTTAGAAAATAATATATCATTTTTATGCTTTTAAACCTTTAAGTCCTTTTGATCATCTTTACAAATGAAATGGAAAATATTTATAGTAACTTATCTGGACTGAAATAAGTATAAAGGAGACCAAAGGCAACTACTTACAGCAATCTTTAAGCAAGATTCAAGCAAATGATTGGTTGAATTTCACCGACTTGAGTCAAATTTTCAGTTAACATTTGAACTTAACTGTCGTTTATTACACGGATTTAGGGTCTGTATTACAAAACAACGCTTTAAACTAGATTTAATCTTAGTCATAAATTTTCCTGTTACGTTTCTAAATTTGGGTTGCACCATCTTACTTTAACTTTGACAAAAGTCAAAAGTCTGTCAAACTCCATACAAAAAGCGCCGGTTATTGTTATAGTTACGGTCAAAGTTAGGTGGTGCAACTCAGTCTAAATTATGAAATTCATCTTGAGATTGAATCAAGTTTGAGTATCGTTCTATACGGCTCTAAGTAATATATCACGGAAGAATAATTAACCGAACTGCCATACTTAATGACTCTGCTATACCTACTCAAGTGAGATTGATTATGAGGACTCGAATCTGAGATGAGTAGAGTAACTTCCTAAGGATTTAGAGATGAGAAGATTTGAAACTATGATGTATAGTGGGATAAAATACTATTAGGTAATCTTTACTTGAATAAATCTCTACATTTACAATTTATAGAGCACAAATTAATCTTATTAAACAGACACAAACACAGGCAAATACTTATATTATGTTGCAGGCTTAGGGCTAAGTGATGCCTAAGAGTAGTTTTAAATATAAGAGGAATCCCCTAATGTTTTTCATCATTATCTTTATTTCAGCCACATGACGTCCACTGCTGAACTTGGCCTTTTCCAATATTTTTATAGTTTTTAAAGTCAAAGTAGGTACACAGCTTAGCAATAATAATACAATTGTATTAAGACGTAGATCTTAATTTAACTGTTATCAAATATTAAGTCAGTAAGATGGTACATGATTGATAGAGGTCCACTACGGGTCCATTATTGTTTCATTCACCGTTTCATTGCTGAAATTGCTTATAGCAATCTCGAGATGTCCTCAGTAACAATACAATATTATGACCTTTTCTTATAATATCCTTTTGTGAAGCTAATTTCCTCAAGAACAATATCTGACAGAATCAATTTGTAGATAAATTAGAAATAATGTGCGTGGTATATCTATTTCCCATGTAACTCTGCCTTTATTTATCATAATAATATCATCATATTATTATCATCACATTATTTACAATCAGTATTTTTAATCAATGACAAAATTATAATGATAGATCAAATTCTTTAGAGAGAGGTATGTTTTTTTTGTCCTTTTGAAGGCTGCGTTCACTCTGACCTGATGCTGCCCGCAGAACGAATCCTGTTTGTTTGTTTTCGAAAATTGTAGATGTTTTTGAATTAATTGAAAATTTGTGTAATAAGTAATACAATACAAATGGCACTTAGTTGCTTATGAGTACAAGGTAAAACCCAAATTACAATCTTCTTATTCTGGTCGTGTCGACAACAAACCTATTATACAGTGTCAGCCAAAACAAAACTCCAGTCCGCTCAAATTACAATAATAGTCTTTTTAAAAAAAGGACAATGCGATAGCATAGTCCTTAAGTAACAGCAACTCCATTGATCATTGTCTTTACTAACTTAGTACATTTTACTCTCCCATTCACTAAAGTTTTCAAGTAAAACCACAGAATAATAATAAGTACTACGTACAGAAGTTTTACTTCGCGAAGGTATTTAAAAAAATGTATGCTCAATGTCATTAACAATATGGTGTAATTTAGCCTGTCTCAAGAGTCAAGCACCATTTTGTTGACAAACGTCAGTGATCGGCACTGCGCCGAAGCTATAGGGCTGACTTCGGTAAAATGATGTGACGTGGGGTGCCAAACTGCGGAAAATGGCGGAGGAAATACGTCATGATTTAGCATGAATTATCATGAATAATAATTAACTACTTATTTACCTCTCAGTGTCTTGAGGCAACTTAAAAAAGTACATTCTGTGTTTTTATTATTATTTAGGCAGTTAAATACTGCACAGTATTTAGTACACCATTTTCTTTATTTTCTTCCATCATACACAAGAATACGCTTGCGTGAGTCAATGTTCGCTCGTATGTGAGACCTTGTCGAATAGTATCCTGTAGGTGGGCCATCGTGCGTGTTTTGTTTTAGATGTAAACTCGCGGAGATGAACAGGCCTGGTAAAACGGCTTAGTTCCGCGGCACAGAGCTGCATCCAAAGATACCTCCACATGGTAGCAGCTACGTCACAGCTTAGTGCACTGCAGTCTGTAACTGTGAGTTGCCGACATCCCGACAAATACTGGAGGCTTCCCTTTGGATAGGTTGCCAGATTCGGAGTGTAGCGCGTATTAATTTGATAACTTATTAACCAAGTTGGAGTATCAGATAAATGAGGTGAACATATGAATGTATATCCTTCTAGTACCAAAATGAGCAGTTTTGTACTTATGACAACTGGATATTAGGTTCGTACATCATACTAAATTATCCCATTTACAACTACATTTAGGTGTTGATGTGTTATTGTACGCCAGTGGCTTCATGGGTTATTTTTAATCGCCACAAAGTCGATTCGTCACACTTTACAAAATCCATAAACCTATTGAAAGCAGTAGACGAATTAACACATGTCTTTTTATTTCGTGACGTATCGATTCTATGGCGAATCGACAATAACCCTTTTGATTTAATTTTCGTCCGTTACACAGGTTTCAATACGGCTAATTGCTAGTATCTGTAACTTTGTAAATAAAATAACAAAAGCTACAAAACGTCCTTCATAATTTCATTTCAATTCGTAAAATTCGACTATTACAGCCACTTGAGATTTGAACAATAGAGACGACCCGTCAAATTGAAAAGCAATCTGCTCGTTAATTATTGTTATCGACGAAAACTCTGTTAATATAGACGTAGTCAACTACGCAATAAATGTCCTTCACTTTTTATGTCAAGTGGGGAATACTGACGGGGGCGATTCGTTTTTAATCCACGCAAATACAAAAAGACAGCTCCAGTTGAATAAAGAGCTTGGAGCGCCTGAAATAATCTTGACGAGAAATAAAACATCAACCGAGGTTTTTATCGTGTTTATAGGGCTGCCAAAATTGTAACCCTTTAAAGTAATGTTAGTTGTCTTAGCAAAATTACATAGGTACATGGCTTTTTTTTTGGGGCGGTGATTAGTTAACCTTCTTTGGTTTAATCTTTTTTCAGAGCAACTGGTTTTAATATCTGATGGACCTTGGTAAATACGTGGGAACGAGTGCAATGCACTGAGTGTATTCGGCGTATGTTCGTGTGGTGTCGTAGTACGCACATCGGTATACTACATAACTATTAGACCTCCTACATGTTTAACTGCAGTTAAGGTAAACATTTATTTTTTACAAAGTTTAAACGACGTTTGTTTTCTGCTGCTCCTATTCCAATAAAAAATCGGCTATGGAAAGAGCACAGTGAAATAATATACAACAATTTAGATTCCTTCCTTCCATACTTTTCAACCAAAAGTTTTTCACTGCTGGACAAAGTCAAGGATTTCCATAAAACTGTTTTGCCCCATATCCACTGCTACTTATGTCTGCTTGCTATGTCGGGTATTTTAGTTTTCCAAAAGGCATCTCCTCTAAATTCCATGGGCCTCAAACTGCACAATGAATTAAAGTTATTACGGAACACAAATTGCTACTACCTATTGCCGAAAAGAATCAGTTATGAATTTTATGAATCTAACAGTCATGCAACTGATAATTTCAACCCTAGACGGTAACTACAGAACCTCTTGAAACAGTTTCACCCATTGGAACTGAGAGAAACCCGGTGTGTAAACACACAGTGATCCGCTATAGCTATCATAGAGCTGACTATAACCTATTTTATGATCGAACAGAGTGTGACGCAACTAATAGAGTCTGTGATTGTTGTCTTTAGTGTAAGAACATGTTTTTTTTAATTTGGGCATTTTGTAATTCAGCGAGAGCGCGGCGCTATCGGTTTACGCGTTGCTCTCGCCTACGTGATATAGAATTTCAATTGTCAAAAGATTTTAGATTGCTTACTATGTTATCAAAGTGGGTGGTAAATGTTGTTATGGAATCTTGCTTGGGTAAGAACATGTTTAAAAACTTTTTTGATACAACGCGATATATCAAATGTTGTAGAGAGATAGAGAGAGATGTGACATAGTCGATTCAAATTAAAATATTATGATTTAATACTACATACTAAAAGGTATCATCACTTTAAAGACTATCAACAAGTAAGTACTAGCAATAAATATTAATTTTGTGTGTAACTGAAGGCAAAGTGTTTTCACACGATTTTAATGTCTGTCGGTCTGTTTACTTGTCATCACTGACATAAAAGATGTATGTGTGATTTACATTTACGGAATTTTTTGTCACAAAAGATAATCAGTGACTTTCAAGAGTGAATCTGCCTAAAGATGTCCGTAAAGTACAGTTGGAAAGAAGTCAGCCTGAACTCGCCGAAAGATGCTCTCATTACACAAAGATTTGTATTCAAACTACGTCGGACTTGCGTCATATTTTTTCTTTTGATTACATCTGCCGAAAATGCTATAATTTATTTTCGGAAAATGACGTTGTGCTGTCATAATATGATGTCAGTGAGAAGTCGAAATATAAATTAACCGACGAAAAAAGTACATGACCTGTCGTCATGTCGATCGGTGTTGTTTTTTAAATAAAAAAATGTATAGTACTCGTATTTTCGAGGAAAAACCCCACTTCATTTTTGGTATTTAACTTCACGACATTTCATATCACGATTCAGTCCAGAATTAAGTAGGTATCTTATTTACTTTAATATGAAAGTTGAACTGAGAATGTTCGCGAAAAAGTTCGCTATGTTATTACTAAAAAAAACCGGCCAAGTGCGAGTCGGACTCGCGCACCGAGGGTTCCGTACAAACCTGCAAGGTTTACAAAGTTCGTTCATTACGACAATCGAGTCATAACTATGGTATTTTTATTGCAAAATGAAATTCATAACATTACAATGGGGAAAGTAACTACTTAAAAGGAGAATGCCCAAAAGTGGTATCGCTCGAAATCTAATTGTACATTGAGGGTACCACACCGTAAATTCCTTTCTTCATTTGTAATGATTTGCGAAAGTAGTAAGAAATTGTAAAACCTCCGGAATAAAATCCGATTTTAATAAAAAGTATTGTAACAATGAGCTGCAATCAGCAACACCTATCACCGAGCAACGACACTACGTAGTTCGCACGGTTGTCAATAGATGGCGCTGTTCGTAGTTAGCTCGCGGTATCATTTGATTTTTTCCTGTCCTTAAGTAGTCAGGGCTAACCACAAATCCCTTTCCCCTTGCAAAATGGTATAAATAACATTGGTATGCACGCAAGATTATTTTGTGTTTATATCTGATCCTTATCAAATAACGCTAGCTTTGGCGTAGCTAGGGTTTTTTTTAGGCAGGGTAACTATCTACAAATATAAAACAAGTATTCTAAGGTAAAACCTGTAGCTATGCCAATGGACACCATTCATTTCACTTAAACCAAAATTACGTCAAAGTCCGGAGTTTTATAAAAAAAAAATATGCGGTATGATTATTTTTTATTTATTTTTTTTTCCTATATTTGCATTATAGGTAGGTACCTACCTCAGCGTTTTGAATTTTTGCGTTGATTTAGAATTTCTCACAGTTTAGAGGCAATTAGATTTAAGAAGTGTTTGATATGAATTTCAACTTTAATATCTCTACGCGTCCATGTGAAAAAGGGTAGGTAGTAAGTTTATAATTATTAAAAAAATATTTTATGTCATGTAAGCAAAAATAATATTTTAAATTTTATATAACTTCAAATTTATCATTTTCGCAATTTTTCCTTTATCTGTACTATATAACGTTGCTTCGTGCCGAATTTCAAGATTCTGAGTTCACAGGAAGTACCTTGTAGGTTTTGATTCCCTAGCGTGTGACGGAAATTCGTCTAAGGTGTCGGTATAAACTGCTGTATCTTTTGATCGCGTTAACTTAGAAGTTTGATTTTTTTACTTCTTAAAGGGACAATAGATCTAGGTATTTGGTATAAATTTCAATTTGATACCTTTATTCGTTCGTGAGAAATAAGGTAGTAAGTTTCATTTTATTAAAATATTTTTATTATATTACTAGCTGACCCGGCGAACTTCGTACCGCCTTAGCGTAGAGATTTTCTTAATATTTTTTTCCGTAAGAACCATCCTTGGACTTCCACAAACATTTAAAAAAAAGAATTATCGAAATCGGTTCAGCCGTTCACACGTGATGCCGTGACAACGCGAAACGGGTTTCATTTTTATATATATAGACTAGCTGAGCGGCGAACTTCGTACCGCCTTAGCGTAGAGATTTTCTTAATATTTTTTTCCGTAAGAACCATCCTTGGACTTCCACAAACATTTAAAAAAAAGAATTATCGAAATCGGTTCAGCCGTTCACACGTGATGCCGTGACAACGCGAAACGGGTTTCATTTTTATATATATAGATATAACTAAAAAAAATTAATTTTCGCAATTTTTCCTATATTTGCATTATATGACAATGCTTTATGCTAAATTTCAAGATTCTGAGTTTACGGGAAGTATCCTGTAGGTTTTGATTCCTTTGCGAGTGTCGAAAATTTGTTGAAAATATCGACATAATCGGCTGTATCTTTTGATTGGCTTGGCTTAGAAGTTTGATATTTTCACAGCTTAAAGGGACAATAGACCTGAGTATTTCATGTGAATTTCAGCTTGGTACGTTCACGCGTTCTTGAGATAAAGGGTCTTGACAGAAGGACGGACGGACAACAAAGTGATCCTATAAGGGTTCCGTTTTTTCCTTTTGAGGTACGGAACCCTAATTATGACCACTCAAGGATTTTTGTTTTTTGACAGAATGTTATTTTGGTACGAGACCCATTTTTGTTCTTACTAATTTACCTACCTCAGATAGTCAGGATGGGACCCATGTATTTGTATTTTTATTATAACTTTGTATCTGCAAACAATACCTATACATTCCTAACGTAAAAAGTCATTTTAGGTTTTTATTTCGTTATTAATTATAAATATTACTATTATTGAAATACTTATGGTGTAGTGGTTCGAAACGGACTACTATTCCTGAGGTAGCGGGTTCGATTCCCGCACAGTACAAACATTTGTGTGCATGAACATATTTGTTTGTATTGGACTGGGTGTTTTCTATGTATAATAAGTATGTATGTATTTACAAAAAAATGTATTTAAGTATGTTTATATCCGTTGTCTAGTACCCATAGTACAAGCTTTGCTTAGTTTGGGACTAGAAGCGCAGTGTAAAATGTCCAAGGATATTTATTTATTTATTATTATTTACTTATTGTAATGTAGGTGGTACGCAAAAACGCTCTTTTATCTCACAATATTTACATGGAGTTATTATTTTCTTAATAAATATTATATTGAAAACTCGTACCTATTTGCTTCGAAACTGGAGAATTCTGATTGAATGACTGTTTATCTAACGCAAGATAAACATTGATTTATTGATGAATTCTTGATAACATCAATATTCTATGATCTTGACATTACGAGTATACATGTAGCTATATCGTCAACAAAAACAAGTGACGTTTTCCCAAATAGAAGTTATAGAATTACACAAAATATGTGCCGTTACTTTCTTACAGGGGGCTTAGTGTGAGTTTACATCAAAGTGACTGCGTAAAAAAATTACATTAAATGTATGATTTTAGAGAACTAAAATCTTCATAGATTATTTTGACGCGCTCACTAACGACGACGTTTGATGACGATGAAGCCCTCAGTACTTAAAACGTAGAAAAGGTTGAAGCTTAAGTATTATTTCATGTTTATTATGCAAGGTGTTATGGTAATCAGAAACTCGGCTAAGTCGATAATTTGGTTACACATAATAAATCAATGTCAATAAAAACAGTGGATTTTTACAAAGGCAAGGATTTTTTTAAACTGTGATTTAATGTCAAAAGACCCAAAAAATTGCCAAATACATACTTTGTCACCGAAAATCATTCATCCGTCATTCAGAGACCTATCAAGCGAATAAATTGCAGTAATAAATCATAAGAGAAGTGGAATGATTGGCAATATGTCTTCTGTGTTAATGCATTTCCATATTTTTTTTCAATACTCAATATTTTATTGCATAACCATAATGTACAGACGAGAGCACGTCAATTTGTCTGATGCCCGTTTAATTAGTTTTGATGCTTTGCCTAATTTAAATTGAATTTGAAATACACGGTACGATAATAATTCTTTAAAAAAAATTTTACCAAAATTTAAAAAAAAAACTATGTCATATGTGATAATATCAGCTACTTGCTACTGAAAGACTTGTCTGACTGGGTTTTATCATTTCAGAGATTAGCTGGGATGAAATTACAGATAAGTAGGTACTGTTTTATAAAATTACAAGTAAAAAACTTTCAGTGTGACATCACTACAGGACTATTCCCATCTCTCGTTCCCACCGCTGCAACTCCTGTGTAGCCAGGATCTACAGCTTGACCGCCAATAAAAACCCAACCAATGAAGGTCAAGTTTTTCCCGGGGGAAGTTAAACTGTCATTGGACACGCAACGAAATTAATCAGAAGAACATAGAAGGAGTTCGAAGTTAAGGTTCGACTTCTCTCCATTGCAAAGCGGATGACAGGTGACAAATAAAGGTTGACATGACATCACTACCAAATACTTTCAGTTAAGTTTGAAACAAATTCGAGTAGGTTAACAAACAAACATAATAAGTTTATTTGCGTAAGAAAACAACGTGTTTCCACCAACACCAATAGACATGTTGACACCACCAATCAATTGACGTACTTTTTAAAACTGTCAAAACGAAACTCTCTCATAGATTTTGTATGACACTACAATCAAGTGACGTCACTATTTTTTCAACTCAAATAAACTACTTTTTTCAATTACAATGCGACCCTAAATCATAATTTACAGGTAATTTAAAATTAATTAAGTTTTTAAGACAAGAATGATTAGTGTATTTTTAGAAAAGTTGTGATTTCGAATTGGAGAATGGTGTCAAATTGTCCAATAAATTCTTGTTTCTCTTACTAATTAGAAATTAGGTAAAAGTCGGCGTGCTCTCCTCTGCATGTTTTTCTAATCTTCTAAGTAGACACGAGAGGGGCAATTCTGTTGAGTGTTCCAATTTCCTGCCATAAAATTGGTTTGATGATAACGAAAAAATCACTTGAAACATGTGTGCATTAATTATGGGTATTTCCCACCTTCCCCCGACAGGATTTCCTCGAATGGGGGAAAATTTAAAGGACAATGTTCGTTCTCCATACATTGTTCGCCTAAGAACCAACAATTTTGACATAATTACTACCCGAAAGCGAAATAATACGATTCTGTGTGTAAGAACAATGATTCCTGATGGACACTTGCCATAAAATTAATGATTAAGAATATTAAATCACAGCGATTTTATAATATGTCGTTTATGACAACATGGCGTCTAATGTATTGTGTGAATGTATGAACACCGATTCGCGAAAAATGTTTTGTATTGTCGTCACGCCGAGTCGCAGCCAAATAGTATAAAATAATAGAACAAGTTTTAGAAATACAACTCGGCATTCCACTTTTATAATATGTCCACATATTGCACGTAAATAAATAACATGAATCGTAGGTTGTTTCCACCCTTGTCATCTGACACATGAAATAAACTCCTATTGTATTATAGATATCGAAGCCGAATCGTATATAATAATAGAATGGGTTTTGGAGATCACTCGGGGTTCCACTTTTATAAAATACCTACATATTGCATAAAATTAACACGAATCATGGGTTTCTTTTCACCATTTACATCTGACACGAGATAACAAACTCCTATCTCCATGACTACCGTCGTAGTCTATGCCAAAGACTACAATATTTTAAGCAAGAAGTTTCAAACCTTAGTGGCTACAGTAACCCCTGGGCCACATACATCGTGATAACATTCGGTCGACACCGGAACGAAGTTTTGCGATTATGCAAAAAAGCACCGTATTCTAGTGCGGCTATATCACGTTCAACCGGGGTTTTAATTCGACTAAAGTCCTGACTAAAGACTGGAAGAAAATACGCTGCATTGTATGAGCACTTCGTGTTCGTTAAAGCGGCTTCAGATCTAGAGCCTACATAGTTTTCTTGCCAATAATATCCGCAAGTAGCGCTGCATGATCTTTACAACAAAAACAGCAATAGTTATTAAGGTGCCAACATTATATGATTACTTTGGCACGGTATTATACACGTTCGAAGATTTGTCATTTTCATTCATTTCATCATCATCATCATCATCATTTCAGCCACAGGACGTCCACTGCTGAACAAAGGCCTCCCCCAATGACTTCCACATCGCACGGTTGGTAGCGGCCTGCATCCAGCGCCTTCCCGCTACCTTTATCAGGTCGTCGGTCCACCTTGTGGGTGGACGTCCCACGCTGCGTTTTCATTCATTTATTATTTTCTTAAAGTGCTGGAAAAAAAATAGTTTCTAGCTGTCCCAGCAACTTCGTCAATAAAAAGTTGTCTTGTCTTATCTTTAAAATCGTAATATTAATTTCTGAACGTATCCTGTTTGACACCTAATAATATTATTTGACATAGCTGGCTCGGCGAATTTCGGCAAATTAATTTTGACATTGCAGAATATGACTTTTGATTGGTTTATCATAGAATTCGGCGGGGATATCCTCACGGAGGAAGTTCGAAAAATGGCGGAACAAGATCTTATAATAATGCAAGGCCGAAGCTGTAACGCGCGTGCTCCTACGTGTAATCCGGCGAGTATACAATAAATAGTAAATAGTGGTAATACGTATCGTTCGTTCGTTCGTTTCAGCCGAAAAGACGTCCACTGCTGGACAAAGGTCTCCCCCAAGGATTTCCACGAAGACCGATCCTGCACCGCTCGCATACAGGCACCTCCCGCGACCTTCACCAGATCGTCGGTCCACCTAGTGGGAGGCCTGCCCACGCTACGTCTTTCGGCTCGTGGTCGCCACTCAAGAACTTTCCTGCCCCAGCGGCCATCAGCTCTACGAGCTATGTGCCCCGCCCCGTCTAGGTCTATAAGGTGTTATTTTTTGTACTGATCATACTTTACCAACATATCTAATAAAATCATACAAATAAGACCCGTGTTTTTTCAAAAAAATTCAGGCTAGTTTTCGAGTAAAACGACAAAGAATGTTTCGAAAAAAAGAAAAAATAAATCATCCTTTGAGCGCGGTGAGTACTCGTTTACGCACTATCGTAGTAGCCGGCCGAGGGCAACGACCGCTGCCACGTGCCGCGCCGCGTGAGTCGGCCATATTGATATCGCTGCCAGTCGCTCCGCGCCCACAGCCCGCGCCGAGCCGCCGATCGGCATGCGGGAGCGCAACAACTTACAACATAAACAATCGTCTCAGTCCGTCTAATGTCCCCTAACGTATTGCAGTGTATGTGCGAGTTATTACAATGCCGCGCTTGATAAATAACAAAACGCAGGTGAAACCTTCACACCTTGCCGTATCCTGACTTGACGAGATCCCGTGCGCTTCGAGGACGAAGTTCTGGATTTCAATTTCAATCACCGGCACAGTGCTGGCGGTACCCAGATGCGAGCGCCGCAGACGGCGGCTTTTGCGTAAAAATACTTACGGAATGCCTTATCAAGGAGTTGTTGCCAGAGGGCCACGACCGCGACCGTGTTCTGTCGATGGATATTGCGGAAGTCTACCTAGGTACATACCTACAGTGTGATTTGGACAGATGAGTGCTTGTTTACGCGAAATGGACTTTTTCCGTAAAAAAGTTAGTGCGCGAATTGTGAATACAACATCCGACGTGGTGTCTAGTGAACAGCAAGCAAGTGTGCAGCCCGGAAGCATTACCTCAATTCGATCGTGGCTAGATTAGACAGTGCAAGACAGTGTTTACGTGAACAAAGTACAACAAAGGCTTGACGTTCAAAATGTATTGTGATTAGTGTAATAATAACCTAGGAACTTTAAATAACAACATTCAAAATCGGTAAATGTGTGAATAAGTAAAATCAATGAATCTAAAGTGTGATGGCAAATCATAATTTAGGAATTAAAACCAGGAAAATTGATCAGTGAGTTTTATTTACAACACCTATTCATATTCAATATTAGGGTGCATTTCCACTGAAGCGAAGCGAAGTAGTAATAGGTATGTACCTATCAATTTTTTATTACGTCTCTAAATAAATTGCGTAGGCATTACGAAAACGTAGATATTGAATTCCAATTTCTATCCTTTTTTAAATTTCTAGTTTAACGCGGATGATTCGCCTCGGTTCGTTGGAAAAATCCCCGCTATTACACTAATGAAAATACACTTATTTACCTACTTATGTGGCTAGATTTTGTTTCTCCTAGCGCGTAGTACCTATTAACATGACGTAACATCGTACATACTCACGAGTGATAATTTTTGGTAACGTAGGTTTAGTGTAATCTAACCTTAATGTGTGTGAACGTTGAATGAACGCGCGCGTATTTGTTTTTTTTCGCGCGCCATTGTTCGTACTCGTATGAATGAAATGAATAAAGAAAGAGAGAGAGGCAGTGAGTGAAGACAGGATGGTTGTAAAAATAATATATTTTTTTTTGTTAGGAAAAATAAAAACAAAAACTAGCCTGAATTTTTTTTTAAAAACACTTGGGTTGTATTTGTATGATTTTATTAGACGCGTTGGTAAAGTATGATCAGTATAAAAAATAACACCTTATATATGCGCTACGATTACAGGGTATCATTTTGCATAGTCGCAAGACTTCACTCCGCTGCTGTCAAATCAATGTCGCATAATGTTATCGCAATGTGTGTGGCCCTTGGCCAAATCACAGAAGCCTATGCGAAGAAAGAGCACTTGAATGACAATGAAAATCAGGGTTACCATTTTGTAAGATCTCCTCACTATTGAGGGTAACAAAGTAACATTAATAATCTAGCCATTAATTACATTTATTACCTATACGAGAAAGTAAAGCAACATGCGGTTTTATTTTAATTTGTAAAATATTTGTAACAGTTTGTTCTAAGTTTAGTTTTACAACAGTATTGCTGTTTCAGCTGTCACTGTGAAGCTTTGGGAAAATAAATAAATAGAAAAAATATTAACATAAATATTTATTTAAGTTTTTATGTTCATTATCATAATATTTTATGCCAATTTAAGTTACACTGTGTGACAGTCTTTGACACTAAACAAACTCTTCAGCTTAATAATACCTACCTACAGGGCGTTTTTATAGTTACTCTTGCTGATGAAACAAGAAGGGTTGATTCTACTACTGAAATACAACTACTTTTCTTACAGGACCAATATCAAATTCTCAAAAAAAATCACACCCCCTGATGGTGATAATTTCTATGGAGAGGTTTTTTTTTATATTCGGTCTCTTGGGATAAGTTATTCCATTTGAGCAGTAGAATTAATCCTTTTTATTTGATCACATATAAAAATAACACAAGTTTTTAGGAAAACTTCTTCTTTGGTATGGTATCACCACGGAGTTATAATGGCGGCAACTCTGTATCACTGACTTGTAACTTTCAAATAGTATGAATAATAAGGGCACCACATTGTTTTTTTTTCTGAAAAAAGGCTTTCACTTTTAGTACTAACCCTTTAGCACTATTTCATTGAAATAAAAATACAATAAACGCACAGAAGACTGAAATTGAGTCAACTGACGTGACATTTATAATTTGTTGACATTATGACAGTTTGACAAGACTAGGGATTGAAAAAGTTTTAATTGAGAAAGTAAAATGACAATTTATTAAAACGATTCACAAGGATATAATCGAATAAAAAATATTTATAAAATGTTCTGATACTTGCCTGAAGCGATTATCCAATCCTGGTTTCTACTGAAAAACTACCTCGTGGCAAGATTTTAATAAAATAATAAAATCTTTATCTTCTCTTTTACAATCTATAAAAGTTCATTTGGTCTATTATTATACATGTGCTATGAATGAGGGTTTTCGCGATTGAAAAATCCGCGAGATGGCAATACGTAGACGCGAGGTCCAAATGCTGCATGATTGGTGGATTTTGACATATCTGTCAATGTCATGTCAAAAATAACCAATCATGCAGCATTTGGACCTCACGTCTACGTAATGCCATCTGGCGGATTTTTCAATCGCGAAAACCCTCATTGGCATAGATTATGAGAGACTGGCAACTATACTAGGTTGATATATGTTTCTCTCACTTCAACTGGCATTGGATTCAACATCGGATTCTGACACTTTTACAGTTATGATACCATGAATATCAGTTTATGGTCCTAATTATTTTTATTTTATTTACGACCTTCGACCAGTTGGACACTTTAGATAGCTTCTTGTAATAGTGTCAATATCTTTTTAGCTTTTAACGCAAATCTAGTCTTCAAAGCAGTTTAATCGATTTATTTTATTTTCAAAATCGATATTTTATTGTCTATGATGGCCGCAGGAACATCACTATACATGGACTCCCAGCAATAAAGTACGGTAATGCCTCGTACAGATTTTATCGGCAAAAATTATGGAACTTGATAGGTTTTAGACCATGCCACGCACCAAAACGTCCGGAAGTTGTAATAGTATTATAGAATAAACGTTAAAAGACTTATTTATTTAATTTTTCAATGCTTAAGTGTCCATTAGAATGAAAGGGTGCTTAATGTATTAAAAAAATTAGAAAATAATTATGATGGGTTAATGTTTTTGGGCGGTTTTTTAGGCGATTTCTGACAATGTCCTTTCCTGTCGCTATTGACTTTGGGAAGATGGGAAGCTTATGCCCTAAATTATTATTTAATTGTTGTAAAAATAGTGTTAAAAATGGTTTGCAAAAACATTTTACTTAATTGTATTTAAATTGAGTAAGCATATTTTGTTTTGGAAAGTTGAGTAACATTGCACTTAAGTACTTTAGGTAATTAGTTAGTATAAATTAAGTTAGCAAGACTTTTTTCAAAAGCGATGTTTTATTTACAAAATGTTTTGATGTGAATTTTCATCAATTTTCGTCAATTATTTTCACTGACTTACGCCCGTATTTACAAACATTACTATGAAGTCTCAGAGTGCGCGTGGACGCACAGGGTGACACACGAACTAATCACAGAGCTCTATTCACTGAAGCAAGCATCATTTGTGAATACGGGCGTAACACTGTGACGTGGTTCTTAGCATGGTTGCAGCTATATCCACAAAAGTTAATGTAACTACATAGATGAATTGTTTGGCGATTCAATTATCACCATGCGAGGTTACCTATAGCATAACTATAGTAGCTCTAAAAGCCATATTATTACTCAATTTACGTCAGTAATTCTCACGTTTTTATTTACATTCGAAAAAATATTTAGCACTGATATACGATTATGTTCTCGTAAATAGGTAAATAGTATAAATAGACCATGATTGTACGTCATGAATTTTATAAGCTACTCGTACAGATACAGATGTGTAAAATAGAGCAATATGCTTTAAATTTGTTTGAAACCGTATTATTTATTAATCACTATTGATTTTATTTAATAAAGACTCTCATAAAACACTATTTGTAGATACATTCCTTCTTTTCATGAGGTAAAACTATAATTATTACGTAAAAATATTCAGTAGGTAGTCTTTTTTATAAACGAATGCAGATTAGTTCGAGACAAAGTTTCTGACAAAATTACCACGGAAAATTTTGAAAAATACGACGCAAAATCACTTAAAAATACAATAAAGCCGTCGCTTATCGACAGGCGACTAAAATTACTCACCAAAGTTTATTTTCTTCCAACGAAAACTTATCAAACAAACTTTCCAGCCAGCTTCAAAGTAAACAGTTCACAACAAAAAAGTTCCAAAAGAAAAATGAAATGGCAAATTAAAAAGTTGCACGGCCAAATATAAACATGGTTTGCATTAGCACGGGTTCTTATTTCAACTTTTTGAAACTGTCGTGTGCGGCGGAACGGCTTGCGGCGCAACGTGTTATCGCGGCAGTGCTCAAAGCGAGACTGTCTCTCACTCAAACTAGCAGCGATCGCCGTATGTCATTATTTGATGTTTTTTTTATGTCATTAATCTTCCTATCTTTCAGCCAGCATTATTGTTAACAACTTATTGAATTATGACAAATTGCATTGTTGTAAATCTTTTTTAATTAGAGACTTTCCTTCGCAATTTACGGGCCAGTGTCTTCGCGCCTGAAAGACAGCTAATCCATGGAATTAGTTTGGTGAATTAGGACGTGTTTGTAGATATTACGGTGATCTCTACTAGGCAGTTCTATATCTTTTTCGAGATTGTGTAAATATTTATCACTTTTCCGTCTAGTGAGGCAGATAAGTAATTTTATATTGTGGTGAGTCTTATTGCTTCAACTTTACAAAAAAATAAAAACGTGTAGTTTTGAAAGATAAAACATTAAAATTTGAAGGTTTTCAAAATTCACAATCAATAATAATAATTGACCGGCCGTTTGGTGTAGTGGTTTGTATTGTAAACGGACTAGTATGCCAGAGGTTGCGGGTTCAGTTCCCGCATAGCACAAACATTTCGATGGGTGCCGGGAATAAAGCCACAATCGACAAAACACAATTTTACAGGAGAAGAGATTTAGTGTAAATTTTGAATAATTCTAAACTACGAGGCGTATCAAAACGGTTTGTATATCAAACGATGCGTTATTTTTTCTGGAGTAACATTTAATGTGCATAAGGTTATAGTGCTTAGAATATACTTTAAAAAAGGTAGAAATACATATTGCCGCTTCATACACTGAAAGTCGGTTCCGTAAGAGTCCATTGTGGTTTTATTCCGGTAAAAAGTGTGCAATTAATCAAACAGCAATAGTGTATTGCAGCCTCGGGCGCTGATCTGAAGGATACAGTAATAGCCGTTTGCTTGTAGAAGATTTAAATAAAAGTTTTAACATTGTATATGGCACGATTATTCCGGTCAACAAATTTTAAATGATGAATGGGAATAACGATTCAATATCCATAGTGCTTTTGGTAAATCAGGCAGTTTCAAAGATAAAATTCTGAAAAAAATTCAAAAGGTGTATAGGGACCCGCAGTTTACTAAAATCACTTAATCGGAAAACTGCTGCTATGGCTATTGCGGCTTTATTCCAGGCACCCATCGATTTGTATCATGTTACTGAAAAAAATATATTTCATTTAACAATTTTCTTAAGAATTACCTACATAATATGTGCCTGCCATTCGCCTAATTACTGATCAAAATTATTTTTATCATGTTCCAATTATTGGCCCAATTAAGTTACTAAAAGTTATCATGAAGTAAAAACTTATCACACAAAAACGAAAACTGAAAAAGTAAAAACTTTGAAAATACTTTTTTTAATATTCCTTGACCAAAATTAAATGGCCAGCTTACATATTTTTATCTGTGGTCGACTGATTTATAACAAAACTTCGATGAAACTTGATGCTGGCCGGTCCGATATTAAAATTCCCGATTAAAACCCTCCGAGAGGAAAGCATAAAATCGCCGTCGAGTTTATTACCTTCCGGGAAACCTCATTTCGGATGCAAATTAATTTCTGTATCGATTATTTGCAGAGCATCGATTTGGACAATAAAATCGAGATGATGTAGAAAAGGGTAGAGATGATATTGTGATAATTTTTCAAATTGAAGTATGTGATAATTTAAGAAAAATGTTTATATGAGTAAAAGTACATTATTATTATATCTCTGCAGAGATAATTTCTGTCTCTACATAATATATGGAGACAGAAAAAGAGAGAAATAGAGAGATTAATCTCGTAGGTACCTGGAACATGTTAATTGTTCACATGTTGTAAAAGTTCATTGACCTCATCTTAATATAAATCGCTATGAATAATTAATAAAGTTTTAAAATTAAGAACCTGTATTCTATTTGAAAACAAATTTTGGCTTAGATTAAATCTAATTGGACTCATTAATAATTTAATTTAATTTGTTTCGACCAGACTCTTCTAAATCTTTATTTTACTTAAAATTTTTGTACTTAATTATTGCACATAAATTAATTATTAACTTATGAGTGTACTCAGTATTATACCAAAATATGCTTGCGTTTTCAGTCATCGTTTCACACAATTATACGAGGCTTTGTCTCCATTTTTTGTAATAATTTAACCCTTAAGTAACACCGTGGGGTAATTTTTTACCCCAGGCGCATAAAAATTGACATATCTTTTTTTCTACCGAAGCTAGTGCAATGTCGTTTTGTATATTCTCAATGCAGAGTGTGCGCTTTAAGCTCGTAGACGCGGGATGTGAAAAAAATCATCTGTTTGGCTTGTACAGGTAGGTGGGGTGGAAAATTACCCCAGGGTGTTAGTTACGCATGCTTTAATTTATCATCACCTAACATCTTATTAATAGGTTTTTACAATATTTAAACACAATGAGTAAAAATTTATATGACGATTAGATAGCACGTTGTCTCGAGAATGCAGAAAAATAAATAGAGCTTGATTTACATGATACTTTTCGAACTTTGAAGACATCCCCTCAGAACACAGCGTTCATAAATTCGACACAGAAATAGAGCCCAAAAGTGATAATTATGTAATAATTCAGCGTGTCTGATGTGTTTTGAAAAAAATAATTAGGAATAAAATAAATAAAAAAATATATTTTCATAATTTTATAAAAAAAAAGATTTTTTTATTTTGCTTTATTATAAAGCCACAAATTTTTGTTTTATTTCATTTTGTGTTTAAAATATGTATAAAACATCTATTCAATGTCCGATTAGTGTAAGTTTTTGGTTCCCACAATAACTTTCCAAGATTTTTCTAGAAGATCATTGTGGAAACTATTAGTTGCCAATGAAAAAATCTTTGTTTTTTGTTATGATTGATTTAAGATGTTTCTTTACGCTAGATAGACGTTCGTTTAAACAAATAGTATAATTTAGTGAGTCCATTAATACACTGTAAATCACAAATTAAATTGATTTTAAATATTTACTTAAAATTTTTCAATTTCCCTTTGGGGTATTTTTTTTACCCCAGGGTGTTCTTAGTGTAACCAAAAATAAGGATGTTACTTAAGGGTTAAAACGATAAAAAGATATCCTAATTCAGAACTCGTATAAAACATTATAATGTCCACAATTTAGGCTGTCAGCAAGTTGAGACCGGCCGTATATCTAAACGTGACGTCAAATTACTTTTGGTCACATTTAAATGAGGATTTCGATGTTTGTTCCCTAAGGAAAATGGTGAATGGAAAAAAAAAATCACGAGCTTTTACAGCTTGAAAATTGCATGATATTGATTAAAAAGAAGAACGATAAGAAAACGTTTCGCGCATGACCTAACTTAACCATTAAATTAAGGCAGATACTACGTCGTTACTTTTATTTTAACCAAATGACGTCCAGGTTCACTGCTGGACAAAGGTTTTCCCCAAGGATTTCCAAAACGACAAAATAGAGATAGACGATATCTATAATATAAAATCAAAAACGCCTGGACCAATTTCACCATTTTTTTAAAATGTTCGTTGAAGTCCAAGGATGGTTTTTACGATGAGAAAAAATCGAATAATTTCCGGGACCTTTACTTTTTTCCATACAAACGTTTTCTAAATATTTTTGACAGAACAAAGTCTGTTGGGTCCGCTAGTACATTACATAATAATCCTAAGGCTTCTTAACTTCTCTAAAACACAATATTTCGTTATTATTGAGTTCGACATCCAAGTAAGGCGAAATCTCAAATGGAGGCAAAACAGTCTTTCTAAATCTAGTTTTTCAATTCAGCCTGTATTTAAACTGAGTATTTATTTAATCAACTAAACATCTCCAAAGTACCGCAATGGATTTTCTAATCACCTAATTTCAGGCACGTTCGCCTTCTAATTACCCCGAGCCTCACGAATGCAAATCCTTCAGACTTACCACAATAAATGAATAAGTAAGAAGATCCGCTATTTAGAATAAGAATAAATAGAATAAGACTAAGAACACATTCAGCACAATATGATGAATAAAGCAAGAGTAAACTTAATTAATTAAAAAAATAAAAATATGCTGAACAGGCTAGGCGCCTGCTCAGTAAAAATCGCGACATGACACAAACGTCATGCCGAGAAGCTGGTTTTCAGCGGGAATCAATGCGTGATGAGGATTGCGCGCCCTTCTGGTCGAGACCTGTGGTCGAGACGGTTTGATCAGACAGTATCAGACAGGTTTAAACATTATTTCATGCACTTCATTCTTATCAAACTACCTGTTTGGGAAGCCTCTGCATTCAAAACTCAAAAAACTTTTGCATAAAGTTTTTCCTCCCATTTCACCTCGTTTAAATTACCAAAAATCTTTTGATAACGTTAGTAATGTTAACGTTAGGTAAAGAAGAAAGAAAGAAAAAATATTTATTTGACAACTAATACAAAATAAACTATGGAGCGAAAAGAGAAAAAAAAAGTTGTCAAAGAGGTCACCCACTCAGTATAATCTTGACAGTTGATATAGGTACGAGTATATTATGCGATATTTCAGCTTTTTAATAAGGTTTAATTACATTTTGAACTTTGTTTCAGGTACTAAACAAAGCGTCAGTAGAAAGTAAGTCACATCTATTGTTTTATTCGGTACAAGTTTAGTGTCGCTTAAGACATAAATTAATTATTGTATTACTGAATAATGTGTTAAAATATGGATTAAATGTATGAATAAAACGACTTTTTTCCAGCTGTCAAAGTGAAGAAGTGATTTTATTTTGTTTTAGAAGAAAAAAAAAACATTAAAAACTCTTTTGTTGCTTCTCAACATAGTTACGCGCGCGAAATGCAACACGCATTAGAATTAAAATAATAGTCGAATAGTAGGTTAGTACGAAAGTAACTGAATAATAAACGATGAAATAATTATTATTGGTTTTGAAAATTGAAATTAATAAGCTAATGTAAATAAAATAAAACAAAACTTGGTTCAAGCTTCCTCCTTTGTATAAAATAAAAAGATATTATAATGTAAAAGTAATTAAGGGCTGATTTTTCAATCGTTCAATAACTTTTAACTGAAGAATAACTTTGTCATTTTGACATATTTCCCATACTAAAACTGTCATGTGCCAAACTTATTCTTCAGTTAAAAGTTATCCGTTTTACAAAAAGATGAGACTCCTTTTGGTCTAGAGTCCAAAAAAAAAACACTAAAAACTCTTTTGTTGGTTCTCAACATTTAGGTCCGACCTATTGGACATGTAAATGAATTAATTTAGTGCCACTTTGTAATTTTGCTCAAAATACTTTCATAGCTTTCATAAGTCACTCATTATACTAGTAATTGACACCAAAATTGACACTGGGCATACTGAGTCTGTCTTTATTACGTACAACTCACGTAATCTTAGATCAAAGCCATATTTAATCGAATATTGTATGTTTGCGAAATTTATGTATGAGGCGAGGGAATCGATATCACGTGCTATTTATGTCAATTTCATGATATTTGAATGTGCATGAAAACAGGTTTATTATTAAAGTTTATTTATTACAGGTTCTATTAACTGCCCAAAATATTTTTACATAACATCATCATTATTTATTCATTTTATGCAATCTTCTGCTGTGACTTTTTTTTATCCACAATGAGGAAGCCTTTGGCCTGTATCTCACCTGATGGTAAGTGATGATCAAGCCGAAGGTGGAAGCGAGCTTCACCCGGAATCCTCAACCACAGTGGAACTGGCTATCTTACCTCTAACTGCCGGAACACAACAATGTTGTTAACATTGTTGTTATGGCGACAGACTTAGGAAAGATGGTGGTAGCTAGCCAGGCGGACTTACAACAAGCCCTACCATCATCCAAACCGAACAGAAAAATCTGTCCCCACTGGAAATCGAACCAGGGACCTCTGCATCTGAAGCAGGTGGTCTTACCACTAGACCACAGAGGCGGTTGTCATCGGCGTTGTCGTTAAGACGTTGTCCTTTTAAAGGCCATGAAGCACGATTTCTCGCTTTTTTACCCGACTGCGCGACGCAAGGGAGTGGTAATGTGTTTATTTATAAAATAATCCTGACAGGAAATTTCAATCAAAAGGAAGACGTTATACTGAATATTATCGGTTCACAAAATATCAGCGTTGAAAGTATAATTAATGATGCGATGACTCACAGCTAGTTTATTATTATGAAAGATGCTAACAAACTCTTCTAGACATTTGGTGCCTATGTAGAAAGATGAAACAAAATAAATAATAACTGTATTCCACAAATATAAATAAATAATTTCCACATTATGAATTCGTATAATATTAAGATTATTATTGTAGAGTCGGCTTCAATGTTATCTTTAATAGTTACATTATACATTATTACTTACTGAAAAATAGACATGATGTTCTTGATAATTATACACAAATACTTTTTTACAATAAAGTACGAAATCTATCTTCTTTTTATTTATTTATTTAATTAAAATGAAAGTGAGCTTACAGATAGATCCAAAGCGCTCAAGACAAAGTGTGAATCATTTAACTCAAGTTTGTTTCTATTTACTATTTCGATACATATGGCGACATCAGAATATTGTGAGGGAAATAATATACACCACAATCACTCCTCTAGCAAACCCTCTTTCGTATCCCTCGAGGGGTGTGGTGATAGTACCACGGCGGAGTAATAGATGGCGCTACACAACAAAAGTTGGGAATTCCTTATTATTGCCGAAAAAGGTTTTTAAAAGATTAAAAAAAGGTTTAAGTAGAAACTTCACAGAAAGTTATTTTTAATGCGGGTATTGCTTTTTTTTGTCAAACGATGTTTGTTTTGCTCTTTAAAGAATTAAAACTGTATTTTACTGATTTGACTAACGAGTAAGATAGTAGATAGACTCTTCTCCAAGGAACATCGTTTTGAGAGCTCATGCAAATCAAAAATGCAATGGTAAAGGTGGTCTCAAAATGTCAATTTTTATTGCCCACTAGCTGACCCGGCGAACTCTGTTCCGCCTTAAAGGCAATAAATAAGCCATCGCAATTTTTCCTTATTTACTCACCGTTTAGACGTACCCTGGACTACGAGAAACATTTTAAAACCAAAATCAGCTCAATCGGCCCAGCCGTTCTCCAGTTTTAATCAGACTAACGAACAGCAATTCATTTTTATTTATAATATAGATTATTATCGTGTCGATAACCAATTATTACAATAAATTCAATTAAGTACGCTCAACAAAATTCCACGAAAATTAAGATTTCTCGCACACACAATTGTTTTTATTATGAAGGGCGGAAGAATTTCTAAGAATGGATCTGGGATATTTTTCAACGCGGGTGATCTATTTGCTGATTGATCCAGTAAAATACGATGAAGGCGAACGAACTATATACATATAGAAATGATTTTTGTTTATTTGGTACCCGGAAAATTTTTATGCGAAGAAAATCAAGACAAAACAAATATTTGTAGCGAACAATGTTTACTGAAAACGTTTTGTTCTGATAAAGTAATTACAGTTCTTAATTTTTGTATTCGATTTGGTTTATTGTACGAAGTAAACCTCTTTTGTTTCGTTATGTTACTGTTATTAAAATATTAGGATTTATATTTAAAATATGAAACACTAGTTGACCCGGAAAATTCGCACTGCCTATGTTTATCAGATGTAGGTGTTTTTTTTTTCACATCGGTCCAGTTCGAAGCCTATTCAAAACAAACAATCAAATCTTTCCTCTTTTAAATGTGTAGATTTGCATAATTATTCAAGCCACACAATAAAATAAAAATAGTGCGGTTATTACAGAGGGCCTAGTGTGAGTTTACATCAATCAAAAAATGACATTAAATGTCCGTAACGTTAAAAACTAAACTTTTCATACATTTTTTAAACGCGCTCACTTTGATGTACACTCACACTCAGCCACAGAATAAGTAATAGTACAGGTACAGAAGGATTACTCCGCAAGACGATTTAAATAAATGCGAGTCTTGCTACGACGCGATACAGTGGAATTCAGCTCGCACAGCACTAAGTACCTACAATTTTATTCACCTACAAGTTTTGTCTCTTTCTATCGCGTGCCTCTGAACTCTTCTTACGCTGTTAGGGTTGCTGTCTAGTAGTGTCTAGTAAAAAAATAATTAATCTACTTATTTGTAATGAGGTACGTATGTAGGTAAGTACGCATTGATTATGGAAAACCTTGGGAGAGGCCTTTGTCCAGCAGTGGACGTCATTTGGCTGAAACGAACGAACGCATTCTGAGCAGTAGTCATCGTAGGTTAGGTTCCTATACTATCCTAAGAATTATTGATTACCTACATGGCCAACACACCTTTCAGCATCTTTGGGAAGCGAAGATAAATCCGGTAGATTTCTTTTCGAATTTAAACACCCGAACGCCGCACAATATTTCTTTCTCTGTAAGTCAATTTTTAAATAATACTTCGATCATAGAATTAGGTACTACAACGCACGCCAGCGTACTGACGGGTGCGCGCGTGACACTCGACTGATATAATACCCGCCGGCGGGGCGCTTCGCTGTAGGTAATTATCGGATGTACCGCGCGGAGTGAGCCAGGCCTGACTCAGCCCACAGTTCAAATTATATCATTGAATGAAAATACCCTCAGTAATTTAATAAAGGTCGTACCACCATGAAACTTGCGTAATATTGACTCAAAGGGCAGTTGACCTAATACCTACCGAAAACATACAAATGTGAGTTACGCTTTACTTAGAACTTGCCAATCGGTCCGTTTGCTATAGATTTTGCTTTGGTTATATAAAATGGCTTGAAGTTACGAACTTGGTATGGGTAATTAGTTACAAGATTCTGAGGGTTTGCCATTCCGAGTATTTTGAAGTTTGAATTTCTCAGTAATGTAAATCTGTACTGCGCCCACATTGCTTATTTTGTTTGCTTTTTGTAATACTTTTGTTTAACTTTGAACCGTTTCTTCCCAAAATTTACCCCTATTTTGGGAAATTGTTTCAGTGGATGCTTACGTCATAATAAATAGCGTGCCTTTCAGCGTAAAATGTTCCGTGGCTACCATTTATATTTTATGTACAGATTTGGGGTTAAACTTAACTTTATGGGTATCCAAATGTTAGTCTAACTAGATGTATCTTAGTACAACAAAAAGCTTTCGTCGTCGAATAACCTAAGTACTTTTTGTATTGGACAATGAAGGGCACGTCTTCAAATTCACAGCCTAGACTTACGTCAGATGGCAAAGCTAAACGTATTAAATTACTCTCTAATCTGTACCTCTAGCACGAAAAAGTTTCGACATCGAATCGTTTGCGTATTCGAATCGCCATCCAAAGATTTAGTGTGAAAATTTAAACACCCCTGTAAACGTGACGTAAAGTGAATTTAGTATAAGAAAGGGACGAAATTAATTTTAACAATCGAGATCGTCACGTTAGCGCCGGCAAAAAAATAATGAGACATTTATGTTTAGGCTCTTAAGAGCATTTGACAATTGTAAGTACTAATTTAATTAGTCTACACGAATAAAGATAATTTTGATTATGATTTTTTTATAGTTGAATTCGTAGTCTAGGTATAGAATTTTGTCGAATACGCAAACGATTCGAAGACGAAAGTTGTTCGTGCTAGTAGTACTGACGTTATTTGAAGCCAGTATCGGGCTACGGAATAACCATTTATTATACAAGTACTAACAAAAAGATTAATAATAACACGTACTCGTAATGCTAACAAGTCAACAGCTCGTATGTTTCTTGTGGTGTTCCATACTGCGTTATTTTTTTTGTTCAGACAAATGCTTTTACCAGTATAATGGTTAGTTGTACAAGTACCTACGGAACTTTTTTTGAGCTTGATTTGCAAAATAATTATACTGATTTTTAAGAGCTAATATGCGGGTGATTGGATTGATGGTAAGCAATTGTCCAATACCTAATCCATCCATAGGCTTGCCAATGAGTAATGAAAATCGAAGTTTTTTTCTCTAGAAATAAAACAAAAGATAATTATTACGATAAGTATTCAGCCATCAGAAGTCTCGCTGTAGATAATTGGCATGCCCGTGCCAAGCCTCGCCTCGGCTCACTGGTTAAGTGGCTGACATGAGTGAACTGGCGCCACTACGAATTGTATTTATTCTAATTGAATCTACATAATATGTTATGTAGAAGATATTGTCGTTTGTCGACCTAAGATTTTTTTTTATAGAATCAGAATCTTTACGTTTCAGCCAAATGACGTCCACTGCTGGACAAAGGCCTCCCCCAAGGTTTTTCACAATGAACGGTCCTGCGCTGCCCGCATCCAGGCTCTTCCCGCGACCTTTACCAGATCGTCGGTCCACCTAGTAGGAGGCCTGCCCACGCTACGTCTTCCAGCCCGTGGTCGCCACTCGAGAACTTTCCTGCCCCAACGGCCATCGTCTCTACGAGCTATGTGCCCCGCCCACTGCCACTTGATTTTAGCAATTCTGCGAGCTATGTCGGTTACTTTGGTTCTCCTGCGGATCTCCTCATTTCTGATTCGATCACGCAGGGAAACTCCGAGCATAGTCCGCTCCATCGCCCTTTGGGTGACCTTGAGCCTTCTTATGAGGCCCATAGTAAGCGACCACGTCTCAGATCCGTATACCATCACTGGCAACACACATTGGTCAAATACTTTCGACTTGAGACACTGCGGTATTTCGGACGTGAGTATATGGCGAAGCTTCCCGAACGCTGCCCATCCAAGTTGGATTCGACGATTGACCTCTTTCTCGAAGTTGGATCTACCTAACTGGACTGTAAGATTTGAGAGCGGAACTGAAGTATTGCAGTAAGAAATAGACGGAAAAATTTGAAAAAATCGGTGACTTTTTCTTCTAATAGTACTCGTAGCTCTAGCAACCTCCTTATTATGTACCTACTTTTGCAACCATAAAGTTAATATAGGTACCTAGCGGAATAGAGCAACAAAGGACTGAGCGAGCGAGATGTCCTTAGCAGCAACACTGCGTGATAAAAAGAGATGCGCGATGCGACGTGACAAAACCTTAACAGAACAGTTTTTTGCAAGTATTTGACAGTTCGTTAGCACTTATTGGCACGCTAAAAATTTGAGCTCTGAGATTTTATCTAATTTTACGTGAATGAAGTGGATGTTTATGAGAAACAGTGCTTCAGAATCGTGGTGACTAGTTCAGTGATTGATTTTGAACAAAACAGTGAAATAATCCTGACAACTGACACACAAATGACATCAGTGACATCCTAAAATCGGTTTCGTTTGACAGCTTGTGGTTGTTGCTCTATTCTGAAGGAATATTAACTTTATGGTTACAACAGATAATGTTAGATCTAGAGATAGTCTGAGGCCAGACTAAGTGCAGGACGGCCGATCTGTAGGATTAACGAGTTTTGTGTGTAACGGAATAGTAGGATGACGGATGAAAGATAGTTTATGATTTGAACGCTGAATGATGAGGAATGATTAGTCTATGGAGGAACGAGGATTGAGAGTGAGAATAGTAGTTTAAAAGTTTAAAAGAGGAGATCTCATCTAAATATTCGAGGATAAAAACAATAAATTGAAGGTCGGCTTGACGCAGGCCCTCGCGCGCACCCGTGCGTATAATCGCGCGCGTCACGGGCCGCGTGTCATAACGATTTGAATGCGAAATTGCTGGCTGATTCCTATGAATTTACGCCTCTAGACAGACGTCAAACAGACAAAAAAAGAATTAAGTTGATGGATAAAAAACAGAAAATTAGGATTGATCAAATTCTTTTTTTGACGTTTGTTGGGCATCGTCTATGTCGCTCGAAAGCTGAGGTATGTGAGACTCCTATTATGTAACTTAATCTACACATTCAGTATTTTTTCCACCACAATAAAGTATTAACTTTTCAAATTATTATATTTGTCGTGGCAGCCTATAATTAAGGTAACACTCAAGAGTATTCTGGTATATTATTAACTTACGGTATATGCTTTGGTGGTTGTCCATAAATAAATATTCCTCATTTGGAGCCATACACACCTACAGAAAATTTACTCTACATCATAATATTCCTTTTATTTATTATCGTGTCAATTTAACATGTCATGTACAAAATAAAAAATACTTATTCATTTGCACACGTCGTCCATTGACGTCATTGGAGTCGTGTATTGTCTGCATGTTACATTTCATATTTGCAATTAATTGTTTTGTATTGAAATTTTATGTTGTATAATGAATAATTAAAAAGCCTCATTAAGTTTAATGGAGGTCAAAGGTACGTGAAAGCTTCTTTATTACTTACATTAAATTATGTAACAAGTTAAGAATACTGAAAATAAAGTAAAATTGATAAAAAGTGCGTTATTAACGCGATAAATTAAAATTATCATAAAGAGCATGTTTACATCGATATTAACTTTCGAACCCAACAATAGACCCATGCTAAACGGGACTATTCCCACCTCTCGTTCCCACCACTGCAACTCCTGTGTAGCCAGGATCTACAGCTTGACCGCCATAAAAACCCAACCAATGAAGGTCAAGTTTGTCCCGGTGGAAAGTTAAACTGTCATTGGACCCGCAACGAAATTAATTAGAAGAACATAGGAGGAGTTCGAATTTAAGGTTCGGCCAATCTGGAAATCATTTTCAAGCATTCACCAGTGGACGTCATGGGGCTGATATTTATGATGATAATCTATTATTATCATCTTAAATCCATTACAGGCTCTAGCCTATTTATACATATATCAATCCAAGATTGATAGAAATGAATGTGCCATTAGTAAATTACTTTTACAAGTTAGCAACTTATCATATTCCGATTCGATTCGTCTTCTGGTCTCTCAGGCCCTTAAAAGATTGCGCACATTACTCAAGTCACGTTAGCGTTGTTTGTTTGGTTTTAAGGAGATAATAATAAATATCAATCGCTCTAATTTTGGCGGAAATAATATCAGACGTCTTATCGCCCCATAACAGCTGCATCGTTTATTTTAATTTAAAGCACATAAAACGTATAGTTTTGATTACTTACCTAATTTATGAATGATGTAGCTAATATTTACAAGACAAAATGTGCAATTTTTTGATAAATCGCAGTTTAAACATTGCTGAAAAGTATTTAGAAGATAATAAAGAGTGGGTAAATATAGTAATAAATATTAAGTAAATTGCTACTGTTCTTTTTGAGTTGTTGCGCCTAGAAACATTGGCTTACATGGAGTCAACACCCTCAATCGTGGCAAAATCAAATGTATTTGAAGGGTAATCCTTCCAACTCGTGCGACCCGAACGTGTGCCATCGCCACATATTGTTTTACCCACGTGTGCAAACAAAAACGATCGCTGCCATTGACAGGTTAAGCGTCACGTTTTTTATCTTGTGACTAAAAATCGATGGAGTCCCTCCGATTGTTTTACTGGGATTGTCCGATTGGACGCAGATTTTCTTTTTTTAGGCAGTGCTTGATGGAACTGGTGAATTGGTTGTTCAGAGTAGGGATGTTATGGATATGTAGTTTCGGTTATAGATACGGTTACGAATATAGGAATAATATTATACCGGTTTCGGTAACGGTTACGGATATTTGTGCTTTAGAATGCAATTTGCAATAGTTGTCCCACACGGTTCATTCATAGTACATCGAATAAAACGTAATAAATAAAAATGATACTAGATGGCATTATAAACGTAAATGAGGTTGTTATGCCTTAACTTATAATGCTGTACAAAAAACAATTAAACTGCCTACATCCGAAACTTTTAAATCGGTTACGGTTACGGTTTCGGATATTTTTTATTTCGGATATCCGAAAGTTTCATTTACGGTTACGGATATCCCTGGTTCATAGCTTTTACCGTTTGTAGAGTCTTTCTTGTCTTTTTTGATCTGATGTATTCAGTCTCAAACTGAAAGGAACCAGACCAATTGAGATTGCTAGTGGGATACGAAGTTCATGTAGATTTTTTGTATGATTTTTTCGGTTAGAGACGACAATAGGACAACGGGTTCGGAATCAAACTGCTGATGCTGATTGCAGAAGAATTAGTCCTATTCTAAAATATCTTTCTATGCTATCAAACATTCATAAAAAATGTTCTCTGGAGCCCGTATTAAACAAATATTAAAAATAATTTTCTTACAAATAACCAGACCAAAAAGTTTCACAACTTTCTGCACTACTTAAGAAACTTATGACCTCTAGGTAGAGCAATTTCAATTTTCTCACCACTACAACTATCATGATTCTTTTAATTTTCTTTATTAATACTATCTGTCTGTAAAATGTAATTCCTGCTCGAGCTGCTTGCACAGACGACGGCACAATAATATGCACCTTATGTGACTAATAATAAGTGCTATCTTGCAACAGAAATGTAAAGTCTGATGTGCTATTGTCTGAACATTAAAGTGCCAAGGTTGTGTTCCTTTTTATAGAGTCAGACGCAAAATAATGTTAGGTTGGTACTACTGAAGCTTCGCGGTGAGTTGTATAAAGGCGGTTTGTTTACTTTCGCCATAAAACAAAGGGAATCCCACCAGTTACGCACTTACAAAAACAAGGAATTTAAAAAGATTTTTTACAGGTTTATTTTTATTGTGAAAAAACATACTGGCCGGCAATAACACTTTCGAAGTCTTAAAAAAATAGAAAATTTAAAAATCGAATGTCAAAATGTGAATAATGATGGCTGATGGGAGCAAGATATTTCGCAACAGTAACTACTTTCAACACGAGACTTTAATGATAGATCGCCCGGAGTCCTGCCAGCAGGACTTAAAGTACTTCCGGTAGGACGCAAAATTAAAAGATCACAGTTTCGTAAGTATACATTGTACAAATTTCAAATTTACACGAAAAAATAGAGTGTTTCTCTCTCTTTCACCCAATAGTGCCCAAGATCGAAAAACGCGACTAACCGTTAGTCGGAGCCCGATGGCGCACGAGTATACACGGGGGCAGCGCGTTCGCGCTCGCGCGACACATTTTGACGCGCCGGGCGTGGAGTCGGCAACATTTTGGCGATAATATTATAATGAATGTGAAGTATTCCAGCCTAATCAAACATTTATAATTTATTTCTTGTTTTTGTTTTTAATTTGTAGTGTAATTGTAAGTGATAGGTGTAATTTCTAATACAAAGTGACGTACCAAAGTAATTAATTTAAAGTTCCTTATTATAGTTCCTATTAGTTAAGTTGAAAGAAGATAAACAAGTTTATAATATATTAAGAAAAGTAAAATACTGGTTAAACAAAATGATTCTACGACATGACTTTTTATTTAATAAACACTAACCAAGTGTTTACTACTTCTGGTGAGGATGAGTTCAAATTTGAAGGTCACCGTACTGCTGGAAGGACCAGCAAGCAAACACGTACAAATTGCGTACTGCGGGCAGGACTTGCGATAATCTTCTGGCAGGACGTTTAGAACAAAAGACCAGTCCTTCCAGAAGAGCCTTCCAGCAGGACAAAGCACCGGGCGATCTATCATTAACACCCGTAAGGGGGCGTCCATAAATTACGTGAGGCTTTTAGGGGGGGGAGGGGGTCAACGAAAACCTCACTAAATCTCACGTGGGGGAGAGGGGGGGTCTCGGAAAATATCACGTAATTTTCCACGCAAGAAATAGAGTAAAATTGCCAGAAAACTGGGTTGTTGAAGTAAAAAAAATAATTTTTTTTTTGATGATAATGACAATTTATTCTAAACCGTCTAATCAAATTAAACTAAAAATGCCTCCATCTGCATTTGTGAACACTAAAGATGCAGAATAAATGTCGAAATTAAGAAAATTCGAAATTAAAAAAAAACGTCATCGGCATCGCTATTGCGTAAAAAATTGGCCAAGTGCGTGTCGTGCCACGCGCAGTGTAGGGTTCCGTAGTTGTCTGTCGTTACCACAATATATTTCAGAAGCAAGCAATTACTCTAAAGTCACTTTTCATATTTTCTTCTAAGGAATTTTTACTGCTTAAGAAATTGTATAATACATGAGTCAAATGACTATTAAACTAAGTAATGTATCTTAACCGTTATAGTTTTCCTTGAAAAAATTCATCCCCACTTTACATGCAGGGGAGCTACCCTAGATTTTTTTTATGAACATTTTATTTTACCGTTTTGTCGGCGTGACTAATATAAATACCTTCACAAAATTACAGCTCCCCAGTACCAATAGTTTCCAAGCGAAACCTCGGACAGACAGACAGATATGTCGAAACTATAAGGGTTCAGGACTACGGAACCCTAAAAAATGACATTACATACGTATGAAAATATTATGTATAGTTCCAAAATACTGAACTGTCCTATGCATGACATTGACAGTGGGGCGCCACCGTCAATACCGGATCTCTGGTTCAGATTTTTGCCATGTTGGAAACCATATAGTTGAACGATGGTAGCGCCCCCCTGTCATTGAGTTTGGTGGGACAGTTCATCGTGGGTCATCTATATTTGTAGTTAACCCTCGTATACCCGCGCCAAAAAGCATTACACATATACCCGCGCACGGTCTCTCAGACCGAAAGTTGAGCTCGTGTTTTATAGTGTAATTGTGTACTGTATTGTACTATAATTTGCTTTAAATTATACGTTAAGGTATTAATTGCATAAAAAAATTAAAACAAATTTTATATTTATAGATATTTTGGTTTAATCGGCCTTTAAATCAGACTTAAAATTTAAACAAAATTTTACATCAGTCTAAATTTAATAACAAAAATAAACGTTTTTTTCTTTTGAAGCCTAAAAAAATACTATAAAATATAATAAATGGAAGTATCCTTAGTAATATAAAAGAACAAAACAGTATTTATCACTAGTGGTTTCAGTGGAATAATAACCGGAACATACCATAACTGCATGCTCGTATAATGACAAAAAAATAAAACCGACTCCAAAAAAACCTACACTAAAAAGTAGAAAAATAATTACTAATAATTACCTACTTATTTATTAGGACGAATTATTAATATTTATGTAGGTATACCATGATTGATACTTCTGGAGTCGGTGCCAAGATTATGAAACATGTAAAGTTTGCCTGCACCGACTCCAAAAGTATCAATCATGGTATACCTACATAAATATTAATAATTCGTCCTAATAAATAAGTAGGTAATTATTAGTAATTATTTTTCTACTTTTTAGTGTAGGTTTTTTTGGAGTCGGTTTTATTTTTTTTTATAAAATTTTACTTATTTCTTGCTTTTTAGTTAACTAATTATTACCTTGATGTTACCACTGAAGGTAGGCAGTACATTGAGACCAAAAAAAATTGGTTCATAATTAATCGGCGGAGATATTGCGTATAAAAAAGTTCATCCCCAATTTTCCACCCTTGGGGGTGAAATATTTTCTTCAAATTCGCATGAAACCACCCTTTTGATAATACCTATTCAACAAAAAAATAATCGTTCAAATCGGTTTATAATCGGCGGAGATATTGCGTATAAAAAAGTTCATCCCCAATTTTCCACCCTTGGGGGTTGTTTTTTTATTATTAAATTTAAATGGGACCACCCTTGAGGTATTACCTATACGCCGAAAAAAGATTTGTTCAAATCGGTTCATATTTGGCGGAGTTATCGCGTAACAAACATAGAAAAAAAAAAAAAAAACAAAAAAAAAACATACGGGTCGAATTGAGAACCTCCTCCTTTTTTGAAGTCGGTTGAAAATACTTTTTGCATGTGACAAATCACCCTTCTGCTCAGAATCGGTGTTGTTCTCCTGCACTTCTAAATCATCCACCACCTCATCACTTTCACTCTGGTCATCATAGTTGGAGTCCGAATCTTCACATTCTAACAGCGCCCTTATCCTTTTTTCGTTCATTATGACGACAAAAATGGCTAAAACAAATTAATAATAATAAAATACAGTAATACTTAATTGATATGAAACGCCACTAAAATATGACAATACATTTTATTGAGTAATATTGTAAAATAAAACAATAGTAACATACCTGAAGTAGTTACACGTATACCCGCGTCGGTCTCACAGACCGAATAACAGCAAAAAGTGACACACATACACTTGGCAGAAGCGATCGCCCAACACTAAACAATGGCAGGCCACAAATCATGAAGCTACTAAAAACCGCAGTCATAGAGCTAATACTTTTTGAAAAAACTCCGAATTATTAGTTCGTCGGTCTGAGAGACCAACGCGCGGGTATAGGAAGGTTAAAGTAACCAATAGTCAAATTTGACAGATGTCAAATGACAAGTGGTTAAATAACAGATTTTTTTTTATAACAATGTTTAACTTGACTTTTAGTACATTTTTTAGCTATTGGTTTACATTTTATTAATATTTAACCATTAGTAGCAAAATTTAACAATTAGTTATTTTAACTATGAATCAAAAAACTGGTCCTAGGTTGAAGCAATTGTTTGTCTTACTAAACGACGGGAAGCTACGGAACCCTGCACTGCGCGTGGCACGACATTGGGTTACTGATTTTTTCATATAAATCTAATAGACTCGAAGCATAGACATTGCAAAATAGGCATTTTATGAAATATCACGTGAGATTAGGGGGGTGGGGGAGGGGGTCAGGCAAAATCTCACCAAATCTCACCAAGGGGGGCGGGGGGGTTGAAAAATCGCCAAAATTGTCTCACGTAATTTATGGACGCCCCCTAATCAGAAACGATGCTTGCTTAAGTGAAGCAAAAAATCGAACGCACAGCGTTGAGTAGAGGTAAGTGATTGGTTCGTGTGTCACCCGCACTCTGCGACCTCATAGTACCTAATGTTTGTAAATACGGGCGTATAGCAATTGTTTAATGGTTAACCATTAAATTTCATTTAAGACAAAGAAAACTACTGTAGACTAGTTTTTTAAGTCTGTAGTTATTACTGAAAGGCCTTAGATTATACTTAGCAGATATTTAGGATTAACTTGAAGATTATAGGGCACTTTGTCTGCAATTATTAATGCAGACCATACTTTTTAGTTTCACGTATGTTACATTGCGAAATGTTCACGGCTAGTCGAAATAACCACAAAGTGCTTAGTTTGGGCAATTATAGTACAGCAGAACCTTTTCAGGCAATACCGCACAAACTTAATTGAAACATATACGAGTACTGTTATTAATACTTAGTCCGCAATTTCGTTAATATAACATCTTAGATTATAATAAAATAATTTTCCACTCATAACATACAATTAACTGAGCCAATATTTCATAAAGAGCGTCATAAGGGCGTTATAGCTAAATTAGCCGGTGAAGTTTATATGCAATCTCGAGGGCTGTGGGGCAGCGGGGTCCTAAGCCCTTAATATTAAGAGATCGTAAAGCGCTCCTTATTGGAAACGTCAGGGCGATGTCAACTTCATGTGCTTTTAGATACCTAAACATACCTACTTCGTACGTTTCAGCCAAATGACGTCCACAGCTGGACAAAGGCCTCCCCCAATGATTTCCATAATGGCCGGTTGGCAGCGACCTGCATCCAGTGCCTTTCTGTTACCTTTATAAGGTCGCCGGTTCACCTAGCTAGTGCGACTTTGCAATCAGTATCCAAATTTTTAGGAGCGACTCAGGCAGGTTCAATAATGATTCACTACGTTGTATCCTTTTAGAAGGTTTTTCTTATTTTGTTATTTGAATTTATAACCAAAGGCGTTTTTTACAAGGAATGGCTACTTCATTAAATATTTTAATAAACCTTTTTTCCTCAAAAAGCATGATTTTTCACTTGAAAAACTTTACGAGCTTTTTACGACTTTGTTCTTTCTAAAAGTAAACCTCAAAAGTTTAGAGGCATTGGTTAATTCAAGCTATTTTTACGCTGGAGCGAATTTTCATCAATGCGAGGTAGAATGCGGTGTAAATGAAAATCCTACTGTGGTACCTAATACGAGACTATCTAAATATATACCTACAACTCAAAGGTGACTGACTGATTGACTGACTGACTGACATAGTGACCTATCAACGCACAGCCCAAACCACTGGACGGATCAGGCTGAAATTTGGCATGCAGGTAATTATTATGACGTAGACATCCGCTAAGAAAGGATATTACGAAACTCCACCCCTAAGGGGGTAAAACGGGATCCGCGTACGAAGTCGCGGGCCACTAGTAAAGTATACACCACAAAGACAGTGCCCTTAAATGTAAAAAAAAATGTGCCCAAGGTTAGCTTGGCAAGTGAAAATTATGGGTTCGAGTCGTTCATGAGTTTCTTTGATAAGTGGCTTTGGAAACAATATCCCTGCCTACATCTTTTTTGATTGGCCAAAGGATATACTTAATTAGAAAGTAATCCCATTTTAATTAAATTCGTGTCAACGTTTTATCCTCGTCCGATCATTACCTACTTCTATATTATTCATACAACATGGACGCAAAAGACCAACATGATTACGCATAGGTGTATGTCAGCCTTTGTTTGCAGACAAAGCCATAGAGTGCCAATATAGTGCACTATATTGTATGCAGTGTATAATGACCTCATAATTGCGACACCAACACTAAAGAAGTGACTAAAGTCTGAGCGATTCTACTATTCGATTAAAGTACGGCCAACGAGAAGCGATACCAAATGTAAACAAACCCAATGTCATGGTCATTTGGAATAGCAGGCGTTTGACTTTGACATATTTTAGCGGGAGAACGAGACATTACGACAAATACATAAGATGGGAAGAGACAGAATAGATTGTCAGTTCGACAGTCGAATCGACCTTTTGTATCGCTGCTAGTTGGCCGTACTTTAGAATACCTTTGGATTCTCTGCTAAAACGCCCGCGGTTCTGTATCAAAAACTATTATAAGCATTGAGCATCCATGCATTAATAGGCGGGCACACACTATGAGCACCCGTGCGAGTTTTAGCGAAGGCCTATTTAATTAAACTTACTTTTGCTATATTACTGAACAGTTAAAAACTCTGATTCTTGCACTCAGACGATCAGACTTATCGTAAAGTTCACTAAGGCTGGGTAAGTTGCAGTATCTTACTTAAACTTTGACAAACGTTAAAAATCTGTTAATCTCCATACAAAAACACCGGTTATCGTTATAGTTACGGTTAAAGTTAGGTGGTGCAATAGCATAAGAAGGATTCTCGACTTCACACCGACTATCCAATTCATAAAGCGCGCTGCCAGCACTGCCCAGCACGCGATTATAACCGCAATACTTGCTCCATAGTTCGAAGATACGAATAACTTCGAATGATCTCTCGTCGAATATTCGTCGTGACTTGACTGGGTAATGAAAGAATCGTTTGCGAAGTATTCGTTACTTTAGCCCAAGTCAGTACTAAAGTTGGAAAATATAGGGTGTAAGGGAGAAATTGGAAAAACTTAGGCATTGAATTTCTTAGTTGATTGAGCCGTTTCAGGTTTTAGCGTCTCGAAAAGTTTCGTATAGGGTTACTAGGTCGGGTGGTATTTATTATGTTTGGTTAAACTTTAAATTAACACAATATCTTCTGTAATAATATTTAGCTAGGTAAACTTTAAAACATTATGAATAGATCATTGAAGTTGCTGTTTACTTTATGCCGTCAATATTGTTAATTGAAAAATTATTCTAAGCAATATTTAATGAAAATCAAATCAAATTAATGAAAAATTATACCTGGATGCGACCAGCGCAGGACCGGTTGTCGTGGGTATCCTTGGGTAAGGCCTTTGTCCAGCAGTGGACGTCCTTGGCTGAAACGAATTAAAGATACAAATTACATTCCTATTACTCGTAGTTCGAAGAAAAACTTAACAAATAAATTGACATTAAATTCGGGATTTTCCGTTCCAGTTTCACCCACCTGCCCCTTACATCCTGTATGGAATTGAATGAAGGAATTTCTCACAGTTCCAAAGTGCCCTGTCACGCTGGATTCCAGGAACACTTCTATTGAAATCTACGTCGAATTGTTCAGACAAGATTACACATTTCCACCCTGAGTTGTAATTTTCCTCTTGTTGAAACATTCCTATGTACAGACAGCACATTAGACTACCTATTTTTGTTGCAAATTCGGCCCTATTACAAGTACTTAAGGTACCATTGCTTACCTTGATATGTCGTCTTCTGTACCCACTGATGACGTGTACCTGTAGCTCCTTCGTTCGTTCGTATCAGCCGAAAGACGTCCACTGCTGGACAAAGGCCTCCCCCAAGGATTTCCACAAAGACCGGTCCTGCGCCACTCGGATCCAGGCATCTCCCGCGACTTTCACCAGATCGTCGGTCCTCCTAGTGGGAGGTCTGCCCACGCTATGCCTTCCGGCTCGTGGTCGCCACTCAAGAACTTTCCTGCCCCAGCGGCCATCAGCTCTTCGAGCTATGTGCCCCGCCCACTGCCACTTGATTTTAGCGATTCTGCGGGTTATGTCAGTCACTCACACGAAATAGGAGCTACCTAATTTCGTTACAAATAAGAGCGCTATGCAAGTTGCCTACTCGATCTGCCGTAGTGTGTACCTATTTGTATAATTCACAGTCAGTTTGCGTACAAATTTCACATTACACGGCATTTAGCTGCGTCTGCTTATAATTATACAGATTTGTTTATACAGTAGTCGGCAGCACCAGACTTATACAGTTTTATTGCAAATTCAACCTTATATCAACTGCTTAAGAAGCCAGAGTTTATCTAGATGTGCTGACGTCACAACGCCTTTCTATACCATTAATTCCCGAATGCTAATACATATTATGCTAACAAATTTATTCTTTTCTTCACACATTTCTTTACATTCAACACGATTATTCTTTTTAATATCATCATACATAAATTGGAGCGAAAATAAATTGAATCAGCGTGTTTGTTGGCATAGGTGTTTAACGCACACGTGGGTATTGTAGGCGAACATTTTGAATAAACGCAACTATGTTTATGTTTGCTTTAGAGCCGAAATGTCGTTAGTTATGATCAAAATTGCATTCAAATCATCGGCATTTAAACTATTGGAAAATTTATGACAATTTGTAATAGTTTTGTTAGTCTAACCCTTGATATAAAATAGCCAAAACGATAGTAAAATCTTTATTTTTCTTCCACTTCTTACCTAATTACAAACTTTGTTATCCAAAATAAAACCGACTTATGAGAGACGATACATGTTTTCTGTCTTTAGCTATATAATTTGAATGTGTTCTTTCTAACTTAATATCTGGACTTTAACTTTGGACCTACGACATTTCGTGTAACGTAGGATCACGGCTTTGTGCCACTACTATTACATTTTATGAATGAGTGGGCTCAATTTATAAAGCAGCCAAATCGTTAAACATCATCTTATTTTCGCCATTAGTTCTTCTACTGCGCATTTAATTAAAGCATTTAATATCCTACGTCAAACATCTTTGTTTACAAAAACTTTATTATGATGGCGATCGAGCTTGGTTCTGTGCCTCGTGTCCACGACGAATTTCCAAAAGAACGCCACGGTACCACAGAGTTTTCAGCCAGTTCGTTATAGGCGAGCGCGGTGAGCGGACGCAGTCTACGGTCTACGCGCAAACTTGTCGGTCCAAGTCGAACGCCCTTGCGTTTAAAAAATAATACGAACTCTATGCTGTGAATTAAAAAAAAAACTGATTTCATATTTCGAACTGATTCGAAGTTTAAAAGTGAAGTTTTGTTTCTTTTTTTGCAAAAGTGCGGCTACGGAATAGTGAACTGTTAACTTTTGGAACTTTTTTTTCTACATAAATAAAGTAAAAGAAGTACTTTTTAGTTGCATAATGTATCAGTTTATATGTGCTTGGTGACTTTTAACGAGTGCCTGAGTAAAGAAAAGGTTAGTGAAAACTTTATTATTAACGTGGAAAACTATTTGGTGGGTTAGTAAATAAGGAAAAACATTAAATAAAGTAATGTATGGGATACAAAAACACAAAAATACACAAATTTAATGGACTGGTGTTTTTTAAACATAATTTTACAGTTTTTAAGCAATAAAAATCTTCCTTCCGCCAGTATATTTAAAACGAAAATATATATATCAGCTGAAAAAATATAAATCAAACTTCTCGGTTACAAATTGAATTGACATAGCAAATGCTGACTTAATAAAACAGCACTTAAAGTAAAACTTTAAACTACTGCAAACGCAATTCCGTACTTTCAAGTAGCAGTTTGCTGGAAAAACTTAAGAGTGACTTATTTAGATACTCTCCTCTTTCAGGTAGCCACTTAGTTTCAATTATTTAATTAGTTAAAATCACAAACAGTTTAATAAATAAGACTTAACTGCTTTATAGTGTAGTCAAAGTCACCCTGAAAGTATCTTAATCCGTTAAGTAAATCAAACAGACGTTAAAAATTTAACCTTTCATGTGATCTTGTGTTTGTTACTTATTTTTGTTTATTTTATACTTTTGGTTTTATCTTATCATTGATAAGAAACTTCTTAAAAACATGTTTAAAAGTTATGTCAAAAATAAACATTTTTATTCGTAGGTATCTTGTATAATTCAATACTAAAAGGAAATAAGAATTGTTTTTGTATTTTGTGACGAATATTATGATCATTGTGTGACGTTAACGATGTTTTTAGATGGAAATTAATTCCGACACTGTCGAAAATAATATTTCAATGAGAGACACAATTTTTAAAGAACATAGCAGCTGGTATTATGTTTTTTATTCATTATTCACTCTTCTCTCTAAGGTATTTATTTCTATCTAAGCAAGCAGTGTTTTATTACCTCCTTAGCAAATATATATTACGAGTATATCAAATTGATGCACATAAGGGAAATTTAGGTCAATGTAAATCTTATTTATTTACAAGATAGCTCTAATCTCTAGACTATAACTAGAATAAACTAGGTCTTAATCCACGCCAATAATCCTGTGAGTAAGAACACTTTATAAGCATATGTTTGTGGTTTTAGTGTAACACATTATGTCAATAAAGAATTTATTATTATTAAAGTAGCGCCCCTGCTTCGCACAGGTACAATGTATTAAACTTGGAAACCTTCCTCTTGAATCACTCTATCTATTAAAAAAACCGCATCGAAATCCATTGCGTAGTTATAAAGATCTAAGTATACATAGGGACAGACAGACAGGGAAGCGACTTTGTTTTATAATATGTAGTCATTGTATACCTTCAGATTCAGCTTAAAAGTAAAAGATGAAACCTGTTTTCCTAAAACTCGTCGCTAAGGAATACAGTGTCAATTACAGTTTAGATTTCACTAAGACAATTCATAGAAACCAGTACGGCTAGCACGAAAAACTTTCGAGTTCGAATCGTTTGCGTACCTATTCGAATCACCATCAAAAGATTTAGTACGAAAACTACAACAGCGCCCTTGTGAACGTGTCCTAAAGGATCTTAGTATGAGAAATGGTTGCACGAAACTTATTTTGAGAATCAAAATTGTCACGTTATCGTTTAATTCGAAGGTTGAGTATCGAATTTTGTCGACTACTTAAACGATTCGAAGACGAAATTGTTCATGCTAGAGGTACAGGATAGTGCCTGTCTGTTTCGACTTCAATTAATTTAATTTAAGCTCTATTTAGCATCGAACTTGGAGCTTTGGGAAATGGAGTAAATACTCGTAGCTTACTACAAGGTAGATTAGACGGCTGCTTTAGGCAGTCAATCCATCATGCAGCTATATCTTACTCAATCTTTTAGTGATTTTATGAAAAGGGTCTGTCTGTATTGTTAGATTATGTAGGGTACAACACAATGTGTGAAAATGTAAAACTGTTTAGCCCGGATTTAAAGCCTTCAGTCCACAATGTAGAATTGTTGATTTAATAAACATAATTTATTATGAATAAAAAAATACTGTTGAAAAACAGCCTGATTATAGTGACGATTTTTGCAGTACTTACCTATTTCTTCTTAAAGCAAAATTAAGTTTTAATTTCATAGTGAACCACATTCATTTGTTATCATTAAACATCACACATCCTTCCAGAAAGCACATCCTCGTAGCTGTCTCGTAGCAAAAGTGCTACGTGCTACGGGCACATTCGTAGCATTATAAGCACTCAAACTTACACCCACGTTATGTGGGAAGGGATTAGTGTGAAAATTACCAAAAACATACTTAAGCTGGTACATACCAATTAAAAACCTGTCTTTTATCATAAAAACAATCATGATCATTTTCAATTATTTCAATAATGACTGAGTTTCTTGCGTTGCTTCTTCTTAGCTCATTTATGGTCCCGAAGCAATGGTAGAGTTAATACTGCCTAAAGCCTACTTGCAAAAAAATAAAATTTATGTATTTTTTATCACCTACTGTGTGCTTACCATGAGTTTACGTTAGGTGTGCTCGCTAGCGACTGCGTAAAAAAATGACATTAAACGTATGACAGATTGTGCAGCGCCCCTAGTGGCTACTTTCAAGAAATAAAATCTTCATAGATTTTTTTGACGTACTCGCTAGCGAGCACACCTAACGTGAACTCATGGTAAGCACACTGATGTTGACTTCTAGACTTTCGCATTATCTTAAATAATAATAAATAGTTTCAATAAAGTAATTAAACCAATCTAGCATCAACTTTTGAGCATGTAAGTAACCCCTAGAAAGAGTCGAGTTCACCGATCAGCCGTCGACTTTTAGGAACAGGGCTCAAAGCCTGAAAATTCAAAGGGTGTAAAATTAAATCAGGTCTCTTGTCCATCCGACAATCCCTTGAATATATATTTTTGTACAATGAATCTAATATTCATGGCAAAATCAACAGTATTTGAGAATAAAATTCAACTTTGATGCAATCAGAATGGGATGGCCCGACGAATTTGAATAAACGATTTTGTTTTTTCCTGGTAACCCTTAATTCGAAAAGAAGTATTTAAGTTGAACCGAAAACATTTTAATGTTTATGAAAGTCGCGAGGCAATTACTCGTAGTTTTGTTTTATTTAAAAAATACTCAGAATCAATTTATTCTAATAGTGATAAAAACTTGATTGCTACCGTTTGTGTTGAAATTATAGGAAAAACACCGAAATTGGAACTCGTTTTCGGCCGTTCGTACAAAGAAACGAGGATATTGTCAGTAACAGTTGTTTTTCACAATTTTTATATTGGTTCCAAGAAAAAGTTTCATTATAAGCCTAGTTTTCTTGCTTGACCCAGATTTAGGTATAGATCTATCACATATTTAGACAAAATTGAATGTTGATTCAAGCCTGCATTATAGAAAATAAAATCAATAATTATTTTTGGCCTATTTGGGAATAGAATCGATTATCTATCTCCATATCAAAAGAGTTTATTTACACGACAAGTACCAACATTTTTTTTATCCACAACGAGGAAGCTTTTGGCCTGCGTGATAGAAAATGATGATCATGCCGAAGGTGGAAGCGAGCTTCACCCGGAATCCTCAACCACGGAGGAACTGGTTATATTACTACCTACGACTGCCGGAACACAACAATGTTAACATTGTTGTTATGGCGACAGAATTAGGTAATAATATCTATTATTCAACGATCTTGATAGACAGAATATCATTTCCAAATAAAATGTCATCACTCGGACGTTATCGGTGAAATTAGCAGTAATGTGGACACTTTTACGATACAGTAATTTATCTTTACTTTATGGGCTGTAAGAAACATGCGATTAGGCTATTAAAGGCGCTATTTAGCACGGCACCACTCGCAATTATATCAGACAGGAAAATTTCCTCGTTTACTTTAATTCTTTTAATCAACTTATAGGTTTTATGCTGTTGGAGGTATTAATATTTAGGTTATTTTGGGATTTTTTGTCAATTTAAAGGGGTTTTAGGAACCTAGAATGTCAAGGAAACGCGGAAGAGGCAATTTTCTTATTTATTGAACTTAGTTTCAGTTAATGTATAGATATTATTTGTTGTTTTACTGTGGCAAGGTTTGACTAATGACCATGCCAAATAAATGCAGACTCAACAAGAAATTAATTACTATTCTCAAATTTTTATTTCAACTAAAAAATGGCAAAGAAAGTTTTTATGTTTCTTATTTTTCACTCAAGCCCAAATCTAATGACATCTGCAGAGTAAAAAAAAACACAATTACAGCAAAATACCTAAGCCTATTAAATTTCTGAAACATAGTAATTATTTTTAATGATCTAGAATAGGCAAAAGAATTTTCAGCACTGAAAATACGAGTAGCATGTGAGCTTGTTAAAATACCTATTTAAGTAGGGTCTTACATTCCTTCCCAAGTAGGTTTTTATAATTCTCATTTGCCATAAGTGCTCCTAGAGATACAGTCCCGTCTAGAAATACAAAAATACCTACTTTTCGTGGAAAAAAATAAGCGGCTGTTTTTTTCAGAATATGCGGGTCTTAACCCTTACACGCTTATAACTAATCCAAACCATAAAATTATTTTTTCTTTAGTTATATCTATTTATTTTAGTCTAATTTAACATAAAAGTAGTACAGAAAATATAAGTGCTATGTATTTCAGTGTTTTTCAGTAGGGGACACATATGTCCCTATATGCGTTAAGGTATACATTGCCTCATATATTGGAAATAAAATACTTCGACGCTTTTGTTGCAAAATAAATACAAACCACACTAAAACTACAAATGAAATTTAATCAATAAGCATAATATTAATATTTATAATAAGAAATTTAAAATAGATACGTATTATTATGTTTGATCCTCATCTCATCATAGACATCTTTCTTGAAGTTAGTAGACCTACCTAATTTGACTGTTTGTTCCAAGAACAACTTTGAGTGTAGACCTTCAAAGGAGTGCTGTAACACGGATATTTGACATAATTTTTTCGTCTTGTCCTTATTTATTTTGAATCCCATTTATTGAGAGCCTCTACTGAGGCCATAAAGCATTGATTCTAGGTCTTCCAAGGTCTCAGCCGTGCCGTGACTACAATCGTTGAATCTTACTCGGGGGGACAACATCCGAGAAGCTTCGCGACATCTTCTTATCAAAAATACCGCAGTGTCTCAAGACCTTTGATAGAAAGTCTTTGACCAATGTGTGTTGGCAGTGATGGCGTGCGGAACGGAGACGTGTTCCTTCACTATGGGCCTCATGAGAAGGCTCAAAGTCACCGAAAGTCTGATGAGGAGATCCGCAGGAGAGCCAAAGTAACAGACATAGCCCGCAGAATTGTCAAACATTCGCGGCAGTGGGTAGGGCACAGCTCGCAGAAGTGAGGGCAGAAAATTTCTCAAGTGGCGCCCACGGATAGGAGGACGCAGTGTGGCAAGCCTCATGTTCCTGTGCTTCTCGTATACATTCATGTATACGAGCAGCACAGAAACGATCGTTGTGGAAGTCCTCAGGGGAGCAGAGCAGTAGTAGACGCCCTTTTATCTAGGAGGAAACCATCCTCATTGTCGCTATCATCAGTCATCATGACTTCATGACTTCCAAAATTTCGTCTTTCCTGAGCGAATATTTTTATGTCGATTTGAAGACAAATGGTTTACAAATAAATGTATGAATATTGTAATAAAACATCGATATAAACATACAAATTATAACGACGCAAACAATATCCTTAGTAAGAACCAAGTTTCCCTTGACGCATATAGGGACACCCGTGTCCCAATTAGATTTTTACATAATATTCCTAACTCGTACGAAGATAAACGAAAATATGCAATGAAACGATAAGTATACTTACCATTGAATGTAAAATTGGAAGAAACACAGTGGCAGAAAGCCGATAAGTAATAAAAAAATATTTTTAAATTTTGACGTCTAACGAATTTTTTTTTCACATGTTGTGCCAGTATTTTTTTATACATATAGTCGAGTTTTTTATAATTTCTAGCGCATAATCATAAAAGGTAATAATAAAATTTAAGAATATTAAACTACAAATGGTTTAACTTAACCAGTATTACTGAAAATCGTGAAAACTATGTGGGGACAAATGTGTCCCATATGCGTGAAAGGGTTAACATAAACTCTATTAAATTTACAAATAGCGGTGCTTTCTATTTGGTCAAATAATAGTTCCAGAGATCATTTTGACAAGATCTTTTACCTTTTTAAATTTGTACAGTCGACAGCACATCAGACTACACATTTTTGTTGCAAAATTGCTCTTAATTACAACTACATAAGATGCTACAGTGTTTAACTTGACGTGCTCTAGTCATACCTGTAGACGACGTTTCTTTCAGTAGCTACCCAGAATCGTTATTTGCAGAGTTATGCATAATATTTTGTTTATTAATTGTGTGGATTCAGCTGGGAACAACCATGTTTTACAGAAAATTCTAGATTTTTTTGAAGTAAACTCTATCTACGATTGTTTCAAAAGTGGATTTACCACAACAGTCTAGTGGTAGACGGGGATCAAAACTACTATCGAAGAATACTTATGAAAGAACTAGCTTTCCGCCCGCGTGGAATTTTGTGTCATAGAAAAACTTTACCGCGCGCGTCCCTGTTTCAAAAAACGGGATAAAAACTATCCTATGTCCTTTCCCGGGACTCAAGCTATCTCTATTCCTTTCATCGAAATCGGTTCAGTGGTTTAGGCGTGAAAGCAAAACAGACAGACAGAGAGAGTTACTTTCGCATTTATAATATTAATACAGAAGTATAGATACATAAAGTGGATTGGAATGCGCGTACCGGTCTAGCCGAGAAATTGAACCCAGGACGTCTCTATGCTTACACTAGACAAAAGGCCAAATTAAATATGACTGATAATAATTATAAGAATTGATCAGACTGAGTGCCTATTTTGATTTATTGGCAAGTAATTATGTCTTGTCTGGAATCATGATTGTGATAACAAAAGGCTGGTAATGGCGGAAAAATATGAAAAACAGATCTCGCTCAAGAGCGAATAACATCTAGATAGCTGCAAAGATAATAACGATAATAGTGTGTGCTTGTTTGTCTATACAGGCTGTCCCAACAAATTGTGTCAAGCCGAAGCCCAGAGGTAGAGCATCACTAGGCCTACCCCAATCACCGTGACTATTGATAGTTTTTATGTTTTTAGTATTAAATGGATGTAAATACTTCTGAATCAGCTAGGCCTAGTATTCATCTAATCATAATAAAAATCAGGCATGTGCCCTAACTATTCGCGTCACAGTAACCAAAAAAGTCCCTAAGTATAGAAATTTAAAACAATCATAACCAAAAACTATAAAAAATCCCGGAACATACATGAGGGTGATTTGGGTAGTAACATCACTTGGATGTTCTACCTCTGGGCTTCGGCTTCACACTACTTTTTGGGACACCCTGTATATGGTTATGCGGTTTACTTATTTGATGATACAGTTTTATTATCAAACTTTCTGAATAACTAAGTAACCGGTTTTCTATTAAAGTGCTTTATAAGCGTAGATAAATTATCTTCTCAATACAAAGGTTTTCTTGATAAGAACATCTTTTTTATGGCAATTTTTACTACAGAGCAGAAGAGAACATGCCATACCAATAGGTAGGTACCTACTTAACTGATTCTTCCTGAATAGGTACATTTAAAACTTATGTATAAGTAATCAAGACTTCGAATAATAATATTCTGTTGTAAATCGTACGGTTTTTAAAAATATTTTATTCTAATTGACATATTCATAAATCCTGAAAATATGTTTTATGGTGTTTTCTATTTTAATGTGATTTCTAGCGACTCTCATTACATTTAGGCTGAATTGCACCATCAATCATCATGTTAAAGTTATATTAAATACATCAAAAATCTGTCAAACTCCATACAGCAAACACCGGTTATCGTTAAAGTCACGGTTAAAGTAAGATGGTGCAGTGCAACCCAGACTAAATTTTTCCAAATTCAAATTCGGTTCAATCCAGTTTTTTTCGATTAATCTGCATATCTCCTGTTATGCACCTAACTTCGCAACTATTATCTGGAAATTGAATGTTATTATCTTCACGTTGTCTAGATGCACTGATCTCATGGGTGACACCACTTAAGCACTACACTCGTGACTAATTTGGCTGTAAACAAAAACATAAAAAATGCCGGCTCTGAGCGGAGATACGAGTAATCCCATGATACGATCCCTGATCCCTGATACGTTATCAAATTGGCCGGCTTACATATATTTGGCGACAATGGTTTGGGCAAACACGCCATTATAACTAGCGCAGTAAAAGGCTGTCTTTTAGGTCCGTATTACAAAACAACACTTGAAAAGTATCAATCTCAGTTATAGTTTGTACCCGGTGATTTGCCTAAATATTGAATTATACCAATCAAAACCCCCAATCTTAGTTTGAGAGTTGAGATTGAACAAGATTTGAACTTGATTCTGTAATACAGACCTTAGTCTTTGGTCTCAAGTTTTATGAGTCTAATGTCCGTTTTCACCATCAATCCCTAACTTTTAAGTGACCCCTATGGTAACATTTAACAGGAATTTTGTTTTCAAAGCAGTCACTTAAAAATTAGGGATTGATGATGAAAACGGGAATAATACTAGCTTTAATAAAAAACAATGACGCCATCAAAATTAATATATCAAGATTGGATTTAAGTAGGTACGAGCTAACTCTTTGTACCAAGACTTGAGTTCTGTTTATTGAATCTTTTTGTCGCAAGTGCATTTGGATTAGCCTGGATTAGCCTGAGAGGACTCAAATTTTTTCCATCTCTGATTAAAATACTGCCCTCGTGTCATACTGAATCGTTTTTGAGAACTGTGTGCTTACCATGAGTTTACGATAGGTGTGCTCGCTAGCGACTGCGTAAAAAAATGACATTAATTGTATGACATATTGTGCAGCGCCCCTAGCGGCTACTTTCAAGAAACAAAATCTTCATAGAGATTTTTGACGTACTCGCTAGCGAGCACACCTATAAGTCTATCCAATATAGCTTGATTAGAATGACAGCTGTCATCAAAAGTAACGACATAACTTTGTAGTAGCGATCAATGAGAGCTAAATATTGGCGGACAAGAAATAATTCACGTCTGACCTACAAACAATATTTTCGACGACAGTGCTTCCAATAAAAATGATAATTTCGTGTAAATGCAGCGTTAAATTACACCAATAAGTAGTAATTCGAAATCATAAAAATCAAGCTAGAGTATTAACGACGTCTCTACAAGGTTATCTCGAGTTACAAAAATGTTAGTGTTGGGACATATCGACAAATGTCATATTAAATTAAAACTATTCTTTTAACATATTTAACAAATTTTTTTTCTAACTAATTTTTTAACATATTTAAGTCGAGTTATACGTTTTTCTAAATGTTCACTATTAAAAACCAAAAAACATTTCATTCTTAAATAATCAAACATCGGAAATCAATCACCGGTAATTTTTTGGGTATTCATAGCACCGTTGCTCTAGAAGAGATGCCCACCGCCCTCTAGCGAGAGGAAAAAACCACTGAAGAACACTGATGATAATGACTACGACTTAGGTTGTACATCTACTAGGTTTACTGTTTTTAAATTTAAATCATAATTGTCATTTTTATGAATAAAGATATATGAAGAAAAATTGGGTGCATTTTTTCATATCATTTTTTCGAAAACTTATCGATACATCTATGTGAACCGTACGAAACATACCCATCACTAGTCACATTAGTTTGACAGCCGTCATTCTAATCAAGCTATATTGGATAGACTATAACGTAAACTCATGGTAGGTACACTGTCCGAAATATAATTCTCAGAAAAAACGCTACGTGATAATTTATCATCTAGAATTTTGTCTACACGCGTTTAAATTTTCTTGTTTTTTATTGAAATGTATTTTCATGTTCAGGAAAATTATTATTTTTTTGTGGAAATTCCAAATTAAAATGCAAATTTTAACATTTGGCATAAAAATATTATTCGATACGTGTCCTTGCATAGAAATCGGAGGCTGAAGGTCATTATTATTTAATCATTTGAACAAAATATGTTTATGTTTATAATGGATAATTTGATATTCAGCTAACAGCTGTTTATGTTTAATCGAAAACTGATTGGATTTTGAAGGTGAAAATGTTTTTGAGGGGTTGCGTTGCGGTTGTAACTGCTGAAGTATTCATTTTCATCTAATTATTTTGTTAACAGTAAATTTATATTTCAATATTTATGAAAGACATAACTACCTATACATACCCAGTTATACACCATTGGGAGTGATTTTGTTGTGAAATATGAAAGTAATATTGGTAATTTGTTATTCATACGGTGATTACAGTCATACATGTCATTGCAAGACAGATTGCTGTTTCATAAATTTTTCATATAAATTCGTCGCCCTGTATTTTTATCAAGGGGAATCTTCGTTTTACATGAGTTATCGTAAATCGATGATAAATATAGATTCTTTTTGAGGAAAAAACATTTTCAGCAACGAGAGAAAACTTCTAGTGATTTTTTGAAAGGTACAATTGTATAACATAAATGTTTTTTGACATTTTAAATTTACAATTTAAGGATTTACAGTGGGCGTAGTGTGAGTTTAATTGCATTCGACATCGACTGCGTTAAAAATATGTATGAAAATTTTTGTTCTTGAAAGTTTCCGCTAGGGGCGCTGTATAATCCGTCGTACATTGAATGTCACATTTTTACGTAGTCACTAGTGATGTAAACTCACACTAATCCCTCAGACAATTAAATGTATATTATAATTATGATTTACTACAATCTTTGTATGTATTAGGTACTTACGCTAAAAATATAGTAAAAGCCCGCCAAAAACAAATTCGTATCCAAAATTACACACTTTTACAAAGTGTTTTCCAGGAAACCTTTTCTACCTAAGGTTGAACTTAACCAACGATATTACACGTTTACTTGCTAATAAAATGGGCTACCTACCTATTATTACATCGTGCATGCATTTCAAATGCAATTCCGATGTTTCCAATCGATTGCACTGCGAATTTATTACTCTCATCTCGTATCGGTCGCATCCGTAATTCGATTCTACTTTAGGGACATGGCAGTGGCAGACATGCTTAGAGATGTAAATTGACTGAATCTGACCGGTCACGATGGTCAAATACCATAAATGACAATTTGTCTCAATATTATTGTACTACCACCGAATAAATTATTTATTTAGGTACCCAATTTACATGCAATTTTAAATGAAGGAACGTTATTTTGTATTAAAATAAGAGAGAATAAGACGTCATCAAAGTTGACGTGCGCGGCGATGCGACATTGTCATTCACCTATAATGCACGTGAACGGGGCACGAGCGGGGTGCGGGGCAATTGCATAGGGAAAGAAAGAGAGCACAATAAATCATCACAAAACACATAATGTTTCAATCTAGAAGCTGTAGACTCACTGTAAAATATTTAACTGTAATAAATCATTACAAACCACTTTTTATTTCAATTAACATGTTGTAGACTTTTAACAATCACAAAATCTAAGAAAAAACTTAAAAAAGTACAAAACTATTACTGAAATGAAATTCACCGAAATTGACCGTTTTTGACAGTATGACTTGTTTTTGACCGTTTTTGACCAATTTGACCGTTTAGTCATTTTCAACACTAGACATGCTGCGTTTAACATCGGGGCGATGTGTCACACCAAGAGAAAAGATGCAGTAAAATCATCAATCAGCAAATAAAATCAATAGATCAGAGGGCTTAGTGTGAGTTTACATCAATCGTTCTCACTAAGTAGTGAGCGCGTTAAAAAAATAATATGAAAATTTTAGTTCTGGAAAGATTCCGCTAGGGGCGCTGTTCAATCCGTCATACATTTAATGTAATTTTTTACGCACTCACTAGTTTGATGTAAACTTACACTAAGTACGCCCCCAGAGTTTGGCATCGGACTACCAGTTTTAGGTTTGAGGATCGCAAGTTTGAGCTCCGCGTCGACTCATCATCATCATTTCAGCCATAGGACGTCCACTGCTGAACATAGGCCTCCATCAATGTTGCTGGAGTAGTATTTGTGGTGAACACACTCCTGAAACAAGTATAATTTACCTACTACTTAAGCTAGCTTTGAGTATAAATTATACCATGATGTAAATCATTAGCGTGTGGTTCTGGCTGAATAGAATAAACCACTCCCACGATTTATATCGTTTAAAGTCGATAAAGTGACACCAGACCTCCCCAAACCGTCTGGCCAGCTTGGGGCGTGCAGACCAAATCGTCCGTTGCAACATAATAAATAGGGGCGCTCGTGATAACGGGCATTAGTCTTTTATCTTAGATACCAGCTTTGCAGGCGTTTAGTAGTTAAAAGTAGCAAATCTGCTGTATCTAGGGTAATTTTGTACGCAAATATTAGTCGAGTCAATTTATTCGATTGTAAAGTTACTGATATAATCGAGTAATCACAACTTTGGTCAGCAGGTATTGTGGAAATGAGACTACCTGTTGATAATAATACTCTGATGGAAATTAGTTTTACCAATTGTGGTACCAAACTTTTTGGTTTACTTAATAACAACGAAATGTGTTTGAGAGATGTGTAGTAAAAAAAATGGAACATTAAAGTACCTAATAGAAAAATAAACTCATTATCTTTGTGACCAATAATAATTCAATGTTATTTCTACGAGTATATCAATTTACTAGCTCATTATCGTGATTCTGTAATGATCCCTGGTCTCCTAAGGAACTCTAGGTCGATCATAATTCTCCTTCAGGCACCCGTTTAAAGTAAATTCGCCAGTCATCTGATGGCCGATGTGATTGATTGCTAGGATGCACTGGGCGTTGAGTAGGGTATCATTATAATTAATTAAGTACAAGGTTTTTTGGGTTCCTTTAAGTACGAGACTCTTGTCCATTGTTCGTCCATCCTTTATTATATCTCATCTTAGATACTTGAACCTTAATGGTACATTTAACCTCTTGAACGATAGCTAAATGATTATAATTTATTATGTAGAAATACAGAGACTTACAATATAAGTACGTAAGTTTACAAAAGTATTTTTTTAAATAGAATAGGTACTTAAATTTACATGGTATTGAGTTCAATTAAACGAAGTTTCGTACAATGGTCTTTTCATCGGTTTTCTCGGTTTTTATGTATAGTCGACAGCGTGTGACTTACTTGACATAATTAAGGTTCTATGTCCCCTAGATGGGGTAGAGGGCGTCCACAACAGTCCTCCATCGCGTTCAGTCTGGAGATTCGCGTTTGATCTCGCTCCAAGTCTTGCCGATTTTCTTCTTCTTGACTGCTAGAGTGCGCCGTCAAGTTTGCTTATGAGACCATAGTTAAATACGTTTTTGTTGCAAATCCGACCCTATTACAACTACATAAGAAACCTCAATGTTTAGCTTTTTGTGCTGTTGTCTGTACCTTTTCTTTCTTGATACTGAGGTCTATAAACTAAGGACTGTAATTTCGTGTTCTTTGATATTGAAATCTATCAAGTCACCTTTCTCCCACAAAGGTATTGTAACAGTAGTTCTATGAAAAAGTAATACTTGCGCTATTTTTTGTAAAAATTAAGGCGATAAACCAATAAGTTGTTAGACCCTCGTTTCATTTATTGAAGTCTTTCCGTAGAATTAATAAACGGCTTTCAAATCAATCTGTTAAATGGATTAAGGGTCATGGCTATAAAAATATTTCTAAAATAAATTGCGAATTCCTTGCTGAGATTTACAATAGACTCGTTGGAACATTTTTTAGATTGGGAAAGATCTTAAATGTCGTTACTCAAATTAAAAATCTGTCGGTAGGTATTTCAAATATTAAGCCTAAGCGATTTTTAGTTGGCCAATAATTGGGTCGGGCTGTTGATCAGTATGGAGATGTATGAAAGTGCGCACATTACACAGATTAGGTAAATATCGGCCGATTCTTCATACACATTAGAATCGGGCCCAACTATCGGTCGACTAAAAATCGGTGGTCTGCGCCTAGGCTAAAATAAAATCATATTAAATAATATACATAAAAAATTGTGGTTTAAAAATGTGTTTTGAAGATAATCAATATTTTATTTACTGTATAATATTTATAAAAGGAATACATAAAACCAAAGTGCCTTTTTTTCTCGTCTTCGCGTTTATATCAGAATATTTAATTACTTCCTGGATTTCCTAATCGTTTTTCATGATAAATCGTGGAAAAGGAAATTATTCGGAACTCCTTTGATATTCGAAATAATAAATTCCAAATTCCGATAAACTTTTTTCTGATTAAATCATTATCAAAAATGTCCAACTCGTCAGGGCACAGAGGAATTCCAAGTACCTATTTGAAAACCTTTTACTTTTTGTTACGACTTTTTTTCATTGGCGATTTTTTATGAATTCGTTTATATTGTTGTCACTTTTTATCGTGTTTTTCAACCGTTCGACAATAAATTAGTGGGTAAAGTCAATCAAATAGGGATAGGGATTGGCAATTTTTTTTAACCAAATATATTTTTTATTACACACTGTTTAACTAACATAAAAACTACTTTCGACCAGGCCTGGCTCACTCCGCGCGGTACATCCGATAATTACCTACAGCGAAGCGCCCCGCCGGCGGGTATTATATCAGTCGAGTGTCACGCGCGCGCCCGTCAGGACGCTGGCGTGCGTTGTAGTATGATTATAATTCTATGATCGAAGTATTATTTAAAAATGGACATAAAGAGAAACAAATATTGTGCGGCGTTCGGGTGTTTAAAATGTAAGAAATCTACCGGATTTATCTTTTTTTTCGCTTCCCAAAGATGCTGAAAGGTATGTTGGCCATGTAGGTAATCAATAATTCTTAGGATAATATAGGAACCTAACCTACCATGACTACTGTTCAGAATTCGTTCGTTCGTTTCAGCCAAATGACGTCCACTGCTGGATAAAGGCCTCTCCCAAGGTTTTCCATAATGAATGCATACTTACCTACATACGTACCTCATTACAAATAAGTAGATTAATTATTTTTTCACTAGACAGCAACCCTAACAGCGTAAGAAGAGTTCAGAGGCACGCGATAGAAAGAGACAAAACTTGTAGGTGAATAAAATTGTAGGTACGTAGTGCTGTGCGAGCTGAATTCCACTGTATCGCGTCGTAGCAAGACTCGCATTTATTTAAATCGTCTTGCGGAGTAATCCTTCTGTACCTGTACTATTACTTATTCTGTGTTTCGACATAGCGTAGTTTTGTACTGTGAGGTACATGGCTTTCCTTTTAGGGGTTTGTGATTTAAAAGGAAAACATGATCCTTTTGCGACTACTTCCTTGTCTGTCAAGACCCTTTTTCTCTGCAACGCGTAAAGGCTTACTTAATATTCGAAATAACTAAATGCATATGCGTGTTAAGGGTAGCAAGCCCTTGTTTTGTAAGAAACACCCAAAGTGGCCAAAAAGTTAACAACATAACCTCTTCCCAATTGTAACAAAGAAATTTTGCGAACTTTTTGTCACAAACTGTACCTACTCGTATAAATTATACAAAACTAGCTTTTGCCCGCGGCTTCATCCGCGTGATATTTATTTAGTCGCAGATCGTCATAAATTATAGCCTATATTTTATTCTGGGTTATAAACAATAATACTGTCAAGTTTCATCAACATCCGTTCAGTAGTTTTTGCGTGAAAGAGTAACAAACATCCAGACATCCAAACTTTCGCATTTATAATATTAGTAAGGAAAAAGGATACTTAAGACAGTCTATATGGTAAACAAAAACTACTGAATAAAATACCGCCACACAATGTCACGGACGATGGCGCGACGCAATTATACCCAAATCGCCTTTATTGGACTATTTTCCAATATGTCAAGTGGTATTGAATGATTTGTATTCAATTCGAATGGTTGCGTTCGAATTGCGTAGGTTTGAAAATAAATCGTTGTTTGACAGAAACATTTTTTTATACGAAACGTGAAAGAGCCACCAATCAAAGGTGACAAAAAAAAACCCAAAGTATAATTTTGATATCTACACAAATTAAAATTAATCTTAAGTTCAAAGTACATCGACGATTGTATGTAAGACTCAAAATATGCATCAAAGAGAATGTTTTCTTTACAGATTTCCTAAAATAAACTTTTTGTCATGAGTGTATTATCTGATGTTCACGTCTAAAAGAAATAAGGAAAACGAATACAGGGAAGTTTATTTATCGAATGAAATGTACAAGGAAATGTAAAACGTGAAATACACTTTATTTATCAGTCATTGACAGCTCACTCGCGTATATTAAATTTGCGAAAGGTAACAAGTCTATAATGTAGATAAAGATAAATAATAAATCCGAGAAAAGAATAATTTGTTTAATGTATTTATTTATTTCCACAACCGGTCATTATAGAAATAATTGCGAGAGGCCTATGTTCAGCAGTTAATGTCCTATGGCTGAAATGAAGATGATGATGGAAATATATTTGAATATAAATCCAAAAATGTAGGCTTCATTTAAAAGTCTATTTCACTAATGGGTTGTGTTCTTCTGTCATGAATAAATGTCATGAAAATAAGGCCAAACTGTCTGAAACAACTTCTGAACTGTCAGAGCGAAAAGTTTTTGAGTGATACTTATTATAGTTGACACTGACCTTGCCCTTTAGATAAAGTGTGATTCCGACGTTGTCAGCATATCAGACTTTTACAATTTTGTTGCAAAATCGCTCTTTTTACAGCTCTATAAGACTTTCTAGTTAGCAAAACAGCCACAGTAACTGTTTTGTTTGGCTTTGTTTGTACGATTGTATTTCTAACTAGATTGCCTAGAAAATGTTATGTAATTTTCCACCATAACCACCAGCTTCTAATCCCTTCGGGGAAGATAGTTGATAACTTGCGAAGTTTTTGCAAACCTATAAAAAAACAACCGAATTGAAAACCTCCTCCTTTTTGACAGCTTTAGGGTATATCAGAAGAAAATCATTCATTTAAGTTAACTAGGTACTTAACTATAAAAAAAAACTTGTGTGTCCATAAAGTTAAAAATTATATTGTAATGTATATGTTACTGTAAAAGCTCGAACTACGGTTAATCTTAAGATTTAAGTGTAAGTCTTAGGATTTACCGACATGAGTTGGTAAATGTAAGTATTTCTGAAAATACGCCGATTTTTTCGAGCTTTTACCATTCGAATTCAGTATATGCTAGGTTTCACCCTGTCAGCTGGTAAATGTTGGTTTTAGGAATAAAACAATGAGTAATTCTTAATTACTTACTTTAATCAACTATTAGACAAAACTGGTACATAGTATTATAAAGGTATCATAATTATGATAGTAATAAGTACAAACTAATACCAACTTATTTAAATTATTTGCAATCATTTCTTGTTCTTGTGTTTTGGTGTTCACATTTTTACTGTTTCCTTTTTTTATTCCTTCTGACTCATTACCAACGATGTTGTTTTCGTAAAGGTTTACAGAACTTTTAATTAGTAAAAGATTATAACAAAATGATAATACCATGGAGTCCATGGTATTATCATTTTTGTTATTTCGTCCATGGCATGGACGAAATGTGAAGTGGAAAAAATCGGAATTATAATAACCCAGCACTGATAGTAGTAGCGCATACCTGTAAATATCATATCTAGCCTATCTAGGATACTGAAATTTTGTACTGCATGCATCCTACTACTAATATTATAAACGCGAAAGTTTGTGTGGATGTTTGTTACTCTTTCAAGCAAAAACTACCTACTGAACTGATTTTGATGAAACTTTACAGTATTATTGTTTATAACCCAGAATAACATATAGGCTATAATTTATAGCGATCTGTGACAAATTAAATTTCACGCGGGTGAAGCTGCGAGCAAAAGCTAGTATTTTATATGACATGATCTTACGTTGCTAAAGAAAAAACAAGGCAGTGACATCATGGCTTGTTTAATTGTATTAAAATGAAAAGTGATGCCGTGGTCTTTCTTTTTAGTTCTTAAATTGTTCGTACATTTAAACAATACAAAAAGGCTGCTCTCGTGTAATGCGTAGAGCAGACCGATTGTTACCTGTCAAAAATGCTTGTTTTGTTTTTCAACATTTACCGTGCCATTAATGTAAATCCTAAGATTTACCAACGAAATGGTGGTAAGAGTTCGAATCGCAAACCTTTTAGGACATTTACCATTAGGAATTGGTAGATCTTAGGTTTTACTGGAATATCTTAGGATTTACTGCAGTTCGAGCTTTTACAGTAACATATACATTTATGTCAGGATGAAACCAAATCATATCAAAAGAAGAACGGTCATCTGTGACCCAGACCCGACAGAAACGAGACATACCTCAGTTTTTTTGTCATGTCTTAATTAGTTAAATTATATATTTTTTATATTCGATATCTATGTATAACACCAAATTATTGCCCTTTGTTTTTGTTCAGGCGTCATACAAAAACTAATACTTACAAAATGCCTATTTATCACCAAAATTGGTAAATGTATGTACCTGAATAGCTGCTATGGAATGTATCTAGGTGACTTGGGAGATACAGCCGGATTATACAGGGTGGAAATCGAAAAATTCAATGTTACCAGCTTCCATAATCTGTAACCTATTATTGGTGCCGTTTGAAAAAGCTCATGAAGCACTTTCAGAATCAGTAACTAGTTTTTCGATATCTTGTATAGTTTAGAAATAATCGAGTGAGATCACTTATCGTTCCATATGTATAACCACCCTGTATAATCCGGCTGCATCTCCAGGTCACCTAGATACATTCCATAGCAGCTGTAATAGACATTTAGGTACATACATTTACCAATTTTGGTGATAAATAGGCATTTTGTATTAGTTTTTGTATGACGCCTGAACAAAAACAAAGGGTAATATTTTGGTGTTATACATAGATTTCGAATATAAAAAATATATAATTTAACTAATTAAGACTAGACAAAAAAACTGAGGTATGTCTCGTTTCTGTCGGGTCTGGGTTTTTTTTGTATGGGGCGTGACCGTTCTTCTTTCTTTAATTGCGTAAATCCAGGTACATAAGTGGTCTTACATAGATTTAGTAGGTTTCATTGAAACTTGCACGAGCAAATTTAGTACGAACGAACTAAACTAAGCGAATGGAAGCGTGCAAATATAAAAAGAGTAGTGGACTTCATAAAATCAACATAATAACAAGTTAGATAATGTCTATTTTGCATTTAAATATTGAATAATAATATTATTTACCTTCGTGCAACCCTTTTGCCAAAAGATCACACCCTATTTGCCCTCGGGAATAACACCAAAGGCGTAGTTATTGAAAAAGTTTCTGTTTGAAAGAGTAAAGTCTATACATAATACATTCATTTATGTTAGTTTGTTTCAACAATCCTCACTGGGGCGGAAATGGTTCACCCTATATTTGGAGTGCTTTAGTTGCAGGAAGAATCTTCAAAATTTTTTTAAAAATCACTTTTACTTAAAATAATCTCAAACATTTCAACTACACAGACTTTTCTATCTATAATTTAAGAAGCAATAACCATAATTGAGGCGTCTAGTTTCAAATCCTGCTAAAACGATTTTGATAAGATTTCGAGAAATTGAAAAAAACCGCTTATCCATATAGCTTTGGCCTTAGGCAAAAAAAAAATATGATACGAATTATTATTGTCATCTGGCAATACTAACAGTAATTGCTATTTATCTTTAAATTAAATATAATTTGAATTATAATGAAAACTATTTTCATTTTGGCGTATTTTGTTACGAACATTCGGTTTTAATGGGATTTGAAACGGACATGTTGTATTTTAGCGGGATTTGATAAGAGCAAATTATGAAGCAACCACGTTATAAAAAAATCTCCATACTGATTTCGCAGTCACGTGACCAAAATACCGTGCTACCATTGGTCAATCAACTTTTAGAGGGTTTTGAAAGAAACGGACGGCGTTTTAGCGGAGTTTGTAACACAAACCTAATTTTAAGTGCTAGTTTAGTAGTCTTTTAGTGTATTTTGATCGAAAATGATTGAACAGTATGATGAGAAAATTGCAGTAGCATCATTTAGAGATATAAACAGAAATTAGTTGCAGGAGCGTTTTAGCGGGTTTTGAAACTAGACGACTCAATTTTCTTTCCCAATACCCAATAAAAAGCCGATTTATTTTAAATTTATTTAACAGCATCCTGCGGCTACTTCCTTGAAGAAAATCTCCTTAGATTGCAATATTATTTTCCTCGGTATAGTAATTTGCAAGAAATTGGGAACCCCGATTGTGAAAAAAGGCCGCGTAGGCTGAAAAAAAAAACTATTTCATACGCGATTTATCGAAGTACCCGCAAAACGGTTGGAAACAAATTTTGTCTCAAAAAGGGACCAAAGGGTTTGTAATGAAAAAATGACTTTAGATTATGTTGGGAGCTTTATTTTTTTCGTATTATCAAAGGGATGTTTTTATAGAAAATTACATTTTGAAACTGCTTTTGAAATAAAGTCGTTTGCGCTTGTTTTCGTTTGGGTTTTTAGAACTGTGATTTGCCTACTTTCATTGATAGTAGAATACATCTATCAAATGCCTTTTACATACAACTACAGACGAATTTGGATAAATCCTATAATGTTAGTAAGAATTGAGTTATTTCGTAGTTCTCAGCAGTATTATGGTCATGGTCACAAATATTTTTTTGGCTGGTTTAGCCAAGCTAGAGTTAAACTTTCTCAATTTATAATTTAAACTCACGGTGTACCTATGCTTTGAACGCAGCGAACATAATTATGAAGTACGCACACGTACGTACACGCATTATAGATCGAATATAGGTAAGTATTATAGCTATGAGTTATTTAGTAATAAGTTTATTTAGTGTATCTATAAATAGTTTATATTACAAACTACTTCAAAGCTCTACCATCTGGAAATAAACATCAAAAAGCAAGCAGTGTCGAGGCTGAGATAGTTAAACCTCAGAGTAATTAAAACAAGTCTTAATTCTGAATTAATTTCAGGTACTAAGAATAAGATAAAACGATAGAATTAGCTACTTACTAAATTCTTTGAATCGAAAATCTTTCGTAATTCTCAACTATGATAGAATATTTTACACCATTTCGTTGATTTAGAAGTCCTTCGAAGTAGACTTAAGTTATTTGATAAATCCTGACACAGATTTATTTATGTATTTTTTAAGTAGATATTGCATTTTAGAGTCTTATTTACCCTTGTAGTACTTTAACTCATCCTAAGTTTATCCCATTTATTTAATGATCATGATGAATATCTTCTTTCCTTCATCTCTTAACGACTGTTTGGTTTTGTGGTCTACATACCGGTCAAATGCTAGTTCGTTGAGTGCGAGTATTTAAAACCATATAATATCCTGGTCATTTTATTGGGTATATTACTGCTGTCAGTAACATTACATCTGCATCTATATTTATGTTATTACCGTACTCTTCATTAAAAAAAAATAGTTCAAATAATAAGTTTGGAAATTGCTGATTAATATAATTCTGTCTTCTTCTTATTTTCGTGTCGACAACAAACCTACACAGTGTCAGCTCAAAACTCCGTCACAAGAATGGCGTCTGAATGAATTCTGTCTTAATAACCAGGATTAACAAGTATAACAAAACAAAATGACATCTACGATATAATGCTACGGCGTAGCCGCTACGAATTCACCTCATAAAAGCTACGGTCTGCTACGAGTTTGCAACTACATACATTATTTTACGAGCACCTTTATCTTTATGCTACAGCTAAAGTAGATTCAGCAAGACCACTTTGAACTAATGATGACATCATCATCATCATTTCAGCCACAGGACGTCCACTGCTGAACATGGTTTATGTCCCCCAATGATTTTCACATCGCAACCCGCCTGCCAAGTGTGGCGAGTATTGGCAACTCCCCTAGTCTATGGTAAACTGATGATGACAACGATGATGTTATTGATGATGATAGTTCATAGATACATCATGCCAAAGTATGATAAAATTTATGATATTGACAACCTGATTGGTTTTGGTTATTGTAAGGGAAAAGCTTTTTTCACGAGTATCTACTCACTCATTGAGAGCGAGCACAATTCCACTGTGGCTTAACTCCGCAGTGTTATCATTATAATTACCTACCATGACTATAGTTTACAATTTTAATTGACGAAAGTAATTAAAACTTCGAGTGAATATGAAGGCAAAATCTACTAATTAGTGCTTACTATGAATGGCTGTGTTTATGAAAAGGCTGACAGATGCTTATTATTAAAATCATGATTTAACGGGCTCATTATTTATATAAATTTGTATTTGTTTTAATTAGAGAGGAATCCTTCATTTGCACTGAACTATGAAACATAAGTAATAACTTAAAATTGTTTCAAACATAATTTCTATAAATATCTAAATTCTATCTTGAAAATAATAGCAAATGACAGCCAGCTACACATGTTTAGTTCAGAATAAATACATGGTTAATTCCTTTTTCCTGTTATGCGAATTTCGGCACGCGTGCGTGTTATACGCAGGGTACACGCACGCGGATAGGAAAAATATATTATGTACAAAATAATCTATGCGGGCATTCCGCATGCGGACCATCCGCACGCGTGCTGAAATCCGCATCACTGGAAAAAAGCACTTGCATTGCTTAGTTTTATGTGGTCGTCTATACTTACTAATTCATTGTAGGTATATTTAATACTTCAACTAACAAAACCTTTAACATGAACCTTTTATGCTTACCTATAGTTATAATAACGTTCATCACTATGGGTGCTTCTAATGGATTTATAATAAAAAACCAATAACCATAATGGATCCTTGATAATTACTTAACTTCAAAGTCAAATTCAGCCCCAAATTTTAACCAAACTTGACTTTATTAAACCGGCATAGTTTGTAATTTCCTGGAATAGGCTCGGTTTAAACTTATCGGCTTGGATTAATCTTTCAATTTTATTTTATGGATAATATGTAGTTAAGAACGATGATGTTTTGAAAATTATCCTAAATCTTTTAATTTATAATGATTTTTAATTCAATTTATTTGAATCATCCGAAACAGTTAAAAGTCATTATAATCATTAAAGTCTGCCGACTTCAAAATAATTACTATCGTGTCATGTAATCATTAGAACCCGCCAAAACCATCCTTTGTAACAGAAACCTGGAATATTCCAAACCCATTAAACGTATAAAAGGTGGAGTCCTCACAAAGAGCAACCTTTAACCAGCGTCCCAAAAGGCACATCCATTCTTAACCCTTTACAACTCGGGGCGGTCCTTCAAACCATGTTTGATCAGTCCCTTATAGGAATTTATCCTAGTACACAAATTCCAATTAATTGAAGGATTCGACTTAATGATTTCCTGAATTCTGAGATCGTAATTCAATGGAAAATACGGTTTTTGTTAAAAATAGAGGACAAAAATTCTATGGCCTAAAATTACAAAGAGAGGTAATACTAGTATCTGCCCACGGCCTCACCAGCGTGGGTTTCGGTCTGCCACTGGAAGCCTTTAATTTCCTACATACAATTTTATTTGAGAAAAGATCACTCCTTCCATTGCGGTAAATTGACAATTAATTTTGAAAGAAAGGAAAGAAAGAAAGAAAGAGGGAAGAAAATTATTTATTTCTTTCTTACATTAAATTTTATATCAATTAATACTGGGAAAAGATGGCTACCATTAGTACATTTACAATAAGATACGTCTACGTTTACGTCACGTAGAAATAAGGCAAAATTTTAATTTATCAAAACATCGGTGTTGTAAAAAGTTTGTTTGGATCATAAATCCGTGTCTGCTAGATTTATGACTACGTTGCTGTTTACATTTACATTAATGTGAGGGAAATCTAATTTTGAATGATAAACGTCCTTTAAAATAAATATTTAAGTTAGCTAGAGGTTTAGTCTTGCCTGTAAATCTATGAGAATATCTTAACATCCTCTTTCACCATCATCATCGGATCATTTAGTGTTCACAGGAAAGAGTGGGGATGATTCTACTGTACTCTTTCATATTCTACTCATCTAAATGCAAGTGTAACGTAATAGCTTATGTTTTTATTCCATTAGTTCTATTATTATTACGGTTTAAGACATTTATTACTCAAAACAGCTGAATGCCTCGAAACACTAGAAACATAATAAACAAACATTGTAACGGACGATCTATGTAAGTTGTTGATCAAAATAATGTGCTTGTGTTGTTTTGAAAGAACACACTTCCGTTAAAATCCGTTAAAAGACTGAAAAGTCTTATAAAAAATTAAACGCTCCATTGCGCACCTTTTGCATATGCCTCGACCTCCATATTATGCTTGTCTTCATCAAGGTTTCATAAAATATTTCATTTCGATCGTTCGTTTCAGCCGAAAGACGTCCACTGCTGGACAAAGGCCTCCCCCAAGGTTTTCCACTAAGACCGGTCCTGCGCTGCCCGCATCCAGGTTCTTCCCGTGACCTTCACCAGATCGTCGGTCCACCTAACAGGAGGCCTGCCCACACTACGTCTTCCGGCCCGTGGTTGCCACTCGAGAACTTTTATGCCCCAACGGCCATCGTCTCTACGAGCTATGTGCCCTGCCCAGTGCTCACTGCCACTTGATTTTAGCAATTCTGCGAGCTATGTCGGTCACTTTGGTTCTCCTGCGCGTTTGGTAATATTTCATTCAGCGTGTGCAAAATACATCTACGACTTGTTTACTCAGGAAAACAACGACCTCGACCTTCGCGACGATAAGAATAATATATTTATTTTACCGGAACCGGTAAATATTTATTAGAAAATAATCCGTGCTAAAGCAACACCGAATATGGCGATACCAAATGATGTTTAGTGTTTACATTACGTTGGCGGAATGAGAAGTGATCAAGTGATCATGCATAATAATATTGTTGACTTTGCTGAAGTTTGAGATGATTCTTGCTCAAGTTATTTATTATGTATTATAACATTATAATAATATGTACTAGCTGTGCCCGCGACTGCGCGAAAATAGTTTGAATAACATTTCCCGTTTTTGCAACATTTTTCGTTAATGCTTCGCCTATATTGGTGGGTGGTATTATGCTATAGCTTAAATAGTCTTCCTCGATAAATGGGCTATCTAACCACAAACATATTTTTTAAATCGGAGCTGTAGTTGAAACAAACAAACTTCAGCTTTATAATATTAGAAAGTATACATTAAATGTACGTGATAAAAGCCGATATTTAATAGCGTGGCTTGAGTGTTTACTTTTCTTTAGGAAGAAACTTAAAATGGGTTTTGTTTCAAGTAATTAATTGAGTTGTCTGTAGAAACTAGTTTCGTCGGAAACTCGTCTGTCTGGGTTTGGTTGCGGTTACGGATCCAGAATAGCAGCTTTGTTCTAAATTGTTTGAAATTTGATTTATTTTTAGAAGCCTTTTAAAGACTTCCAGATAATACCTTACACATGGCATACTTTTTAATCTGTTTAACTCACCAAAGATTAATTAATAAATTGGAAAATCTGTTTCTGTGAAATATATCGTATTTGGCGAGACTTGTATGATAATAGTCTTATTTAGAACTTTCCAAAATGCTGAAATCTTCGTACGAGTATTTCTTTGTACCTACTTATAAACATGTAACTAATTGACGTATCACCTTTGGTCTTTGTTTTCAATCATACAACCCTTCTTGTCGTTAACCAGATCTTGTACAGCGTCTGATCTATTACAATGTAACGTATTTCCCCCAATGGATTTCAGACTTTGAATCTTATGTAAGAGACACACACATTTCATATTAATAAACAAGAAAGGTAGGTAAATTGATATTATGCTAGTGAGTGACCTTTGTTTGACGTCACATTCTGAGCAGGAAAACAAAAGACGAATGAACTAATGTTGCTATAAATATGACAGTATTTACCCATTGTTCTTACGATATTACATGAACGCCCGTATTCGCAAACATTACTATGAGGTCTCACAGTGCGCGTGGACGCACAAGGTGACATACGAACCAATCACAGAGCTCTATTCAACACTGTGCAAAAGCAAGCATTGTATGTGAATACGGGCGAAAGATAATCACTGTAGCATCTTATTTAGATGAAAAGTGTATAGCCTGATCTGCTGTCGACTTTGTGATGTATCTTTTCGATCGTCTTTGTTACTTCTTTAAGTTATGAAACTGAAAAACTAGATTTACAGTCATCAGACTGCTTATTTTGGTTGCAAAGTAGCACTTGTTCCAATCACGTAAGATCCAACAGTGTTAGCTTGATATGTTTTTGTCTGTACCAAGTTATCGAATCGATATCATAACGATTGTTACATTATTTAGAGGCTCAGATCTATTTATCTGGTAATCTCTACACGTGTCCGCCCACGCACGCTTTAGCTCCGCGGATTTTGTTCATATATTTACCTACTACAAGTATTGTGCGAACTTTAAATGCTTCGGTATCAATAGTTTTCGCTGAATTTCAGGATTACATACAATATTCTTCAACCAGTTTATTTAAAAAAAGATACGTATATTAAAATTGGACACAAAAAAGCAAAGTCAATACAAAGAAAAATTTTAATCGTTCCTGTGAGCTACACAATTTATTTTCCGGATCCTTTTCATTCAAAATGCTGTGATAAGTCATTCTAAGCGAGCTTTTGGTCAGCTTAATTCGAATTAATGATCATGGGTGTCCTTTTCACACAAAGATGTATAGCAAAAAAAGTTGCGTGTGAATGTCTAAATTACGATCAATTTCGTAAGTAAAAGAACCATAACGCTAGTTTTGATATCATTTTGGATAATACAGCAATTTTCCTCACTTATATTTTGATAATGGATTATTAATCACCTTTGACATACCAATCGAAGCTATCGTTAGAGCTGATGGTATATTAATGTGTTAAGTGCATAGTTTTTTAGTTTCTTCGATAACTTTTATGTGCTACCAGTTTATCACGAAATGAACACTGAATGCATTATTTTATCTACTGTAAAAGATAGTGTCTACGATTGCAATAACATACTCAAATTCAAATAATTTATTTAGTACATACTTAGGCCCTTTCTAGCTTGTCCTACCACCACTCGGGATAACATATGGGCTGATGCTGAGAAGAAAATATGGCGGAAGAAACTCAGTCACCTTTGTCAGCCTCTTTTTCAATAAAATACAGTAATTAGAAATTGCTTGCATGACACGCAATAAGCGCGAGCTAGGCAGGTAAAATCCACGCACTCTTGTTATTTAAATAGTCGTTTACTTTATAGCATTTTTTTAAATAAGGATTTTCATAACCTGTATTTTGAATTTATAAATGAATAAATAAGATTGATTGATTGATTATGAAGTTCATTCAACAACATCATCATTATCTTAGTACCTACTACATCCAAAAAGCACCATCTTTGAGCTCCCGCTTATTTATTTATTTAAAATCTTTATTGCACACATAAAAAAACAGTGGTACAACAGGCGAGCTTAATGCCATGTGGCATTCTCTTCCAGCTAACCAGAAAATTAGACAAAACAGCTTAGCCCATTTTCAATATTTACCCTGAAAATGACAGCTGTCATCTACAAATGGACGTCCCCAACTTTTCCAGTTTCTGGCCATTGAAATCGTTCAGCCTTAACTTCATCAAACACAATGGCGATGGTCAATAATAACATTAACAGTACAAACATGAAATACGCCATTTGCGGGGCTTTACGTTATAATGGCCATCAGCGAGTTTATCTTATCAAAGGCGATTTCTCTGGTCATTTTATAATGTGTGATGTGATGACATGTTTAAATAATCAATTTCTAAAACATTATGATTTCTTATGAGTTGCATCATCCTACTTTAACTTTGAGAAACGTCAAAAATCTGTCAAACTCAACACCGCACCAACAAATAACACCGGTTATCGTTATAGTTACGGTCATAGTTAGGTGGTGCTACTCAGCCTAAAGACATGATAGGTATGCGTAATAAATTATATCGAAACTTTTATTACATGAATTGATCTATTCCTTTGTAACAATTATTTAAAACAATTACAAAGTATGGTATTCATAAATGCTTTTAAAATTGTATTGTTATAGGTGTATTAAAAAACAACAGCTGTAACAAAACTATATTTTTTTATCTTTTATGTCATAGCGAAATCGATATTGTAAAAATTGTGACAAAGCATTCATAACTGAAATTATTTTATAGCTTAAGTTTTTGTTAAATAGTCAAAATTCATTGAAATCACTCTGCAGCTTTTGGTGCCACTTCAAAACAATGGATTAATTACACTCAATTATATGAATTAATACTGTTATCAAACACAGCCAGATAATTGCTCTTCATCAGTCAGTAGTTAATTTGAGAAATTCGCCAGATTCAACCAACCTGGAGTTTACTCTGTTACTGTAGTTGAGTTATTTCTTGGATTAATTATGTTATTTTAAAGTAAAGACGTCTTGCGGCCGATGATAGTTCATTTAGAATATAATTTAGGTAATTCCTCTGGGGAATAATTTAAATAAAATAATTGTATTTATTGTAGAATCAACTGCGCATTATCATATTTTTAATTTAGTAAAATCACACAAAATCAACCAAAGTAATAGGTGCGATGCGATGACTAGTAGTCATAGTAAACCCTAAACCGTCCGGTTCGTAACGGTCCGTAAACCGTCTCAAAACCAGAAGTAGGAGTAACTCCTATATTTTAAGGAGTGGCTACTCAGTACTGTTTAGGGGACTGTTGTTTATCTCAATTTATCTCCATTCTCTTTAAAAACATTTCTATGCAGACGCTTTTGGCTCGATTGACCAATTTGCATCCCAAACTGTTATCACCTGTATTTATTCAAATGAACTGTGTAAAAATTCAAATTGTCGTGCTATTTTCACTCGACGACGTCAGATTACTGTGCTGACAGTGTTTAATTGTTCTTGTATAATTGTTATGTGAACGCTGAAAGTCTATTAAGCGTTGTGAAGTAGGTAATTGACTTTTAACTTGGCTTTGATGTGTATGTCGACTGTGAAAATGGTTACTGGCACAGATTATTATTAGACACAGTAATTTACAGGTATTCATATTGATAGATAGATGTGTACAAAAAACATCAGTCCAGCCGGGCTAGGATGCGCGCTGTGATAAAATCTTATCGATGATTTTAGACGACAAATGTGCTCATGACTTACTTGACTTATGGTCCTATGTCCCCTAGATGGGGCAGAGGGCGTCCACAACAGTCCTCCATCGCGTTCGGTCTTGAGCTATGTGTTTGATCTCGCTCCAAGTCTTGCCGATCTTCTTCGCCTCGTCTGCCACAGTGCGCCGCCAAGTTTGCTTGGGGCGACCACGTTTGCGTTTTCCATGGGGGTTCCAATCCAGAGCCTGCTTGGGGATGTGATCGGGATCCCTTCGGAGAGTGTGGCCAATCCAGTTCCACTTGCGGCGCTTGATCTGCTGGTCGATCGGAATTTCGTGGCAGCGTTCCAATAGCTCGACGTTGGAGATTTTCTCAGGCCAGTATATGCCGAGAATTCGGCGAAGGCAGCGGTTGACGAAGACCTGCAGCTGGTGCGAGATGACCTTGGTGACCTTCCACGTTTCACACCCATAGAGCAGCACGGATTTAACGTTGGATCCGAAAATTTTGATCTTGACCCTTCGGGTCAGTTTCCGTGACTGCCATACGGGGCGAAGTTGTGCGAAGGTGGCTCTAGCCTTGGCAATGCGCGAAGTGATGTCCTCTTCGGTACCTCCAGTCTCTGACACGACGCTCCCGAGGTAGGTAAAATTGTGGACACGTTCCACTTCCTCTGCACCAATCCGTAATGGTGTGCAATTCCTAACTCCAGATCGCATCTCATACATCGCGTAAAATCGATAAAATAGCGTAATAAACGCTTATTGCGGCGCGCATCCTAGGCAATTGTTTATCGTGGTTTGTACTTTTGTTAGACTTTGGCGGCCCGTAACTAGCTATTCAATCATTATCTGGATCAGAAATTTACTTTATTTGAATAAAAACATATTCGATATTAATATCAAATAAAAAAAACTGTTGAAATCATGCGAGAAAAAAAATTTTAGCAGTTTTTAGGTCAAATTTCGGAAAAATCTGAAAAAAGTATAAAAACTGACATATCTCCTAAACTATAAAACTTTAGCCATAGAAAGTAAGGTTCAATAATTAGCAAATGACCTCCTCTATACGCGTATTAGCTATGGCGGGTTAAGTTCCAGTCACCCTGTATAATAGATAAATAAATTCATTTCTGTATAAAACTTAGCCTAGGTTTCAATTAAATTTAGTGCCCGAACATAATTTAATATTACCTAAACTAAGCAAAATATTCTGGCTTTTGACTGTATCTTGGGTATATTTAAAAGTGCGTATTATACAATATCAAAATAATAGTGTCAAACTAAAATCAAAAACATTTACTGATAATACTAAAACTAAACTACTAGGTAAGCAATACTTTTACATTGACCTACATTAGGTATACATAATTATTACAAGTTACAGTTGAAAATTGAAAATGATTGCTAGCAGTTGCAAATTCTTGCTTTGTTAACCACTTCGTTGCTTCATATAACTTTAGCTACCTGACAGAAATGCGTCGACATGCTTCAATAAGTTTCAAGTAGTGACTGAAAAACATTTATGTCTTATGAAAGATTAAACCTTTTACATTATGACTTGAGCAACGATTAGATACAAAATGATGATTCGTAATACCATCTAAATTCGCATCTGTACGGGTTGGTTAACATTACAGAGGCAGAAAGTACTACCACTTAATGGTCCTAAGCCAACAAGGAAACTGTACTAAAACTGCTGACACTCGTACGTAACCTCACTTAAGTACCACATGCTACACATTTCTGTTGCAAAATAGACTCTATTCTAACTACATAAGATACTACAGTTCTTAGTTTGATGTGCTGTCTGTACGAGTTAGTTCAGTCGACCGACAAGGAAGTTACAGACCCTAGTCGTAAATGTGATCACATCGTCATATAAACTATTCAAACTACAATGACTGGGCAATTAGTTGCTCCAATCCTGATTACACATTAACCACAATTAAACATAGGTACCTAAAATATAGTATATTGTGTGTTTGGGATAGAGCTAGCGATAATTTAAGGCGATGTTATAATGTCAATTTTATCGACAAAAATGCCCTCAAAAACGTTCCCGTCAAAACTGAATTTTTTGACAAAAACTACAATTCATTTTTTTTTTAAGATAAAAATCTTAAAAAAAAAATGAATTGTAGTCACTTTTTTTCATCTTTGTGTTTTTTTAATGATACTATTATTGGCTTACGAATGCAATTTTTTAATTAACTGTAAGACGGGCACATTAGAAATACAAACAATTTTTATGTAGTCACATAAAAAATGAAGCCCCCCCCATTCTATGGACGGTGGGCCCACATTTGGGGGCATCACAATATCGCCTTAAATTATCCGGACCTATTCAAGGCGAGAGTGAATAAACATTTAATGTGCAGGTATGTACCACCCTAAACTGCATCTCACTTAACATCTGAGTGCGATTGCGGTCAAATACCTACTTTATCCTGCGAAAAAAAAGCTTAGTGTCTAGAGCTTTTATATGAAGAAAAATCGGCACTATTAAGAGAAGACAGCAAAATATTTAGCTTAATGTTGATAGTGGAATTGACTATGTTATTTTAGCTGTCAGTTGATAATTCCAACCAATAAATTCAAGCATTTATCCTTATAAAAAATAATCAGGATTAGTAGCTGTAGACAGAAAAAGATAAACCGAACTGCTTTTTCAGAAAAGTATCCCATAAATTCAAAGGCCATTAACCTTTCAAACAATATCATTTGTTTAGAACAAAAGCTGTGGAAATAAATCACCGCTGTATATTCTTAGTGCGTGTGAACGATAGCCGCCTTAAGAAAACAATGGGATGTAAATGGATTATATTTGAGCTTTGGCTTTTACATTTATCAAATTTTTCATAAGAAAATCAAGAAAATTTTGGATAATACGAGTAGGTTTTCGTATACGAAAATTGCTTGGAGTTTATACTTACTGATTTAATTTAAACGTATAGTATGTTGTGCGAAAAATTGAGGAACATCTACTGAATTATTTCTAAAGATTATAACTTAACACTAAACATTTTGGAAATAGAAAAAAACTCATCATAATATCAGGTTTTGACAAAATTTTTCCAATTATTTATTATATTTTATAGGTACAATATTGCGACAGTTATTTCTGTATTTATGCGCATTTTGTTTATCACTAAACCCTGTTTCTCTAAAATGAATCCGAATCAAAATATTATTTTTTACCGTCTACTTTTTAGAAGATAAACGCCAAAACAAAACCTCTGCGTTTTTAATAAATGTACACAACATTTGTACCCGGGGTCATAGTCGTGTATTTTATACAGTTGACAGCTTACATAACAAAATTTTTTATTGCAAATTCGCTCTTAATACAACAGCTAAAATGTTACAATGTTCATTGTTCACCTTTATGTCCTCATCCGTACGTATATTTTTTATTTATTATCTGTTTCAGTACTCATATGTTTCGCTATGTGTCAACTCAATGTCAGCTTTGCTTAGTTTGGAACTATGTTTGATGTGATAGTTCTTATATTTGCACGTCTGTCCTCAGACAGATAACAAGAGCTTCTATTTAGTAGTATCGTACTTTTATTAGAACTTGTAATCTAGAAAATAAATGAGACTGATTTTGGAAAACAACTCATTGATTGTTACATCTCTCAAGCGAAATCAAGACTTCAAATTAATAGCTTATGACACTTTTTGTTTTGTTATCTTCAAACCCATTATCGGTAGTAATAGCTTGCTCTATGTCGAAACCAAATGTCCAATTATTACGTAATTGGTACAAGTTCAACGTACGAAACCTGCTAACTGCTTATCAGACACTAATATACTAAGGCTGAGTTGCACCACCTAACTTTATCGGTAACGATAACCGGTGCTTTTTGTTTGGAATTTGTCAGATTTTTGACGTTTGTTACAGTCAAAGTAAGATGGTGCAACCCAGCCTGACACTCTATTAGCGATAGACGTAACATTATCTCATAAATATCTGGCAGATAATTTGTAAGATAGAAGCGTTCACTCTGGGAGTCTGGGGCCAATTAGTACGTTTAATTATTGTCATTAGAACTCATAATGCTAATGTTACTTTGTAAGAATTTTCTGTGAGACTCATCTTTGGAGTTTGTTGAACTGGGTATGAAAATTGAATTTTAGTCCCAAAAGGCTTTTAAGAAGTTACTTCTTTAACTTTATTTTAGACTAGCTTTCCGCCCGCGGCTTCGCCCGCGTGGAATTTTGTCTGTCACAGAAAAACTTTATCGCGCGCGTCCCTGTTTCAAAAACCGGGATAAAAACTATCCTATGTTCTTTCCCGGGACTCAAACTATCTCTATGCCAAATTTCATCAAAATCGGTTGCGAGGTTTAAGCGGGAAAGCGTAACAGACAGACAGACAGACAGAGTTACTTTCGCATTTATAATATTAGTTGGGATAATTAGCTGTATGCTTTCGGAAGAGTGTAATAGGACCACTTCTACTTCTCCCGTAGATGTCGTAAGAGACGACCTAAGGGACAAATATGCGAACGTAAGGCTTCCCCAACCCGTCTGGCCAGTTTGGGGAGTGTAGGCTAATTCCTTAATTAAAGTCTCCCTGGTTCATAAGTTTACATAAAGATGTGAGAGGTTTTAAAGTATACTTTTGGAGGCTATGGAGTGTGGTTATTGTCAAAGTGGGAATGTAACCCGAGCCTAAAGTGGCGTAATGGAGCCCTAATATACTTTAATATACCTACTTACGTATAGTAGAGCTGGTCCAGGAAAACGGGAAACAGGTCCAGGAAAACAGCGGAAATGAATGGTCCACTGCACCTATAAATAATGTTAGTACTATTTTGCTTCATTCATAAAAATATCTCTTCTGGAAGAAATCACTTCATCATAGATTTCACTTGAATTCTTCATGTTATCTTTTTTATGCAGAACAAGGCAGGTATTTCACCGCAATCACATCCGTGTGCTTACCATGAGTTTACGTTCGGTGTGCTCGCTAGCGAGTACGTCAAAAAATTCTATGAAGATTTTATTTCTTGAAAGTAGCCGCTAGGGGCGCTGTACGATATGTCATACATTTCATGAAATTTTTTTAGACAGTAAGCACACTGATGCTTTCTAAGGACTACCTAGACTACCCTAGAATAGACATAATATGAGAGGTATGTACCTACTAACTTCATCATCATCATCATAATCATTTCAGCCACAGGACGTCCACTGCTGAACATAGGCCTCCCCCAATGACTTCCACATCGCACGGTTGGTAGCGGCCTGCATCCAGCGCCTTCCCGCTACCTTTATCAGGTCGTCACAGTATACAGAAACTCAAAGTTGCACAGCGTGCTATGGAGAGGGCTATGCTCGGTGTTTCTTTACGAGATCGAATCAGAAATGAGGAGATCCGTAAACGAACTAAAGTCGCTGACATAGCCCGACGGATCAGCAAGCTGAAGTGGCAGTGGGCAGGGCACATAGTACGCAGAACTGACGGCCGATGGGGCAGCAAGGTTCTGGAATGGAGGCCACGTACCGGAAAACGCAGCGTGGGACGTCCACCCACAAGGTGGACCTACTAACTTACCTATCATAAATGTCTATTAGTCTATTCACTCTCGCCTTGAAGAGTCCGGATTGTAGTGTTCAGGAAAGATATCAGCAGGCAGCGAATTCCAGTTTGCATTATAAAAGAGTTAGCGAAACGCTTAGTGTGATTTAGTGTTTTAAAGAACATTCACACATATTATTATTATTGTAGTTTGTTGGCAGCAGACACATACCTACTACTCTAGAATTTACCCTTAACCCAAAGGAAATGGCTTCACTTGACAAGTAGTAGCGTCCTCCATAAACATTTGCAAAGGGATTTGCTTCGTAACTCGTCACGAAGATTTCGATGGTTAAATATAGTGTGTCTTAAGTCAATGTAGTAGAGCTTAATCTTGCATGTATCAGTCTATTAATCACGCTGAAATACTTAAGCAAGGCAAATTACATTGTTTTCGCAATCAATCTTCGTTCATATGAATTCATTCATTAGTAGTAATTTAACATCACCATAAAGTATTGACTGACAAGGTTTGGTAATATTATTACTTTTATAGTTAACCAGGAAAAGGCTAAAATCAGATATTATTAGCTCAGTATTTAACTAATTCTATTTAATTGGTTTATGAAACAAGTGAGAAAGGGCCATGTTTGCTGTAAAACCTTGTTTAATGTATAAACAAATGGAGATCACGTTTTTGCAAAAGTAGGGTATAAGTAGTTGATTCATAATAAGAGCCTTTATATGTATTTTATTGGACTAAACTTTCGAATTAATTAATTTAAAAACGTTTTCCTTTCGTTCGAACGAACGAACGAAAACGTCTTACGCTTGATTGATAAATGTTACAACCCAAAATTTTCTCATTATCTCTACATTGTTCCATTAAACTAATAATTAAGAAATACCCGTTCTTCATTAATTCCTAAGCTATCTTCCAATTTGGACTTAAACTTTAAGCACTCCAAGATTCAATAGCATTCTGCAAATACAGACGCGAAAGCAAATGCCGGTTCCATTCATCCGGAGATGATTACAACTGGAGAGCTCTAGGAATTCCATTCATAACATTCAATTATAGGAAACTTACACCATATCGAATATTTCGATAGAGGAACTTGCACTGCGAAAGGACATTATAATAGTTTTGGCGCGTATTGTGGAACAGTCGAGTATGAATACATTCACGAATGATTCAAGCCTGTGATTGGTAGAGATATTGAAATTCCATATGTATAAATAGCTTTGGATCTGTTTGATTCAAGTTGTGAGGCTTTCATACAGTAGAGATTCCCAAAATACCGTAAATAGCCCTAAAAGGGAAAATGCTAATAATACTTAGTCACGTTTTCCCGAAATAATTATCTAAATGAGATTTTTTTCCTGAATGGATTGGCTAGTATAATTTCGTTCAAAGAGCTAGTCCTATTTAAAATGCTCACTCGGGCTTTTAAAGCAATCTTTTGACTATGTGGGGTTCCTTTTCACAGTATCGCTTGCTCCCGTTCTTGCACAGACAGAAAGTCTAATAAAATCAGTAAGCTGGGATTGCCATAAAAACCGGAAAAACGGCTTAAAAATCCTACTTAAATATACGTATTTTGTTCAAGATCAACGACCTAAATTTTTATGAACGATGAAACTTGAAGATATTTCTACATGCCATCAAAATTCCTTTCAGTTATCCACCTCTTTATGAGGTTCAGAGAGCATCGTCTTGCATTGTTTACAAGTCTCTCAAACAAATGCTCATGCAAATTGTTGTATAGAAGCTCCATTACACAGAAGTCACTGCAAAAGACATTTCATGCATACTAGTGTGGCTTGTCGAAAGTAAATTATCGCTGCTCTGTCGATAGTCCATTGACTGATAGTACCGTTTCAAACAAAAGGAGTCTTCTAGTCTTTGTCAATGTCTTTGTCAATGTTTTGTTATAATGTTATTTTTTTAAAATTTAAATGTTTGTTGGAGAGGCACCCGCTGAAAACCAGCGTCGGGGCACGCGTGCATGCACGCGTGGCTCGATTAATGCTGAGCGAGCGCCTTTTTGACACAAAAATATGCGTGTATAGTTTTAAGTCCCTTTGTTCTATTTTTTCTTTTTTCTTTTTGTGTCAAATAAAGTTTTTCTTATCTTATCTTATCTTACTTCTGAACAAAGGCTAAGATCCTAGGTTTTCCACAACGACCGGTCCTGTGCTGCTCGCATCTAGGTGCTTCTCGTAACCTTCATCAGATCGTTTGTCCACCGAATAGGAGGTCTACCTGCACTACGTTTTCTGATCCGTGTTCACCAATGAAGAACACAGAGTCAATGAAATATAAGATTGAATTATTGAACTGGCGATACTACTCACACACACAAATAGTACTCTAGAATTTTCGTGTGTAATATGGAAAATGTGTGAAATGAAACTTAATAAAAATTTAGAGATTTATCGATAAAAACACCTATCGATGTATGCGCTTCAATAATGCATGTACGTACAATAACGAGGCAATTCCACACGATGGAAAAATGTCGAGTGATACGAACAAGTGTGCCCTAATGATGAATGTCTGACCCATTTACTGACGCATCAGGCGTTATCAACGCGGAAGGCCTTGCTTTTGATGTGTTTTCAAAATTATACGTTCATCAAGGTTATCATTACTTTCCTTTTACTTGATAGTTGGAAAAGTTTGAACTGTATTCCCAACATAATTACAACTTACATAATATCAGCAGCCTTATACAGGGTGTCCCGTAATGTAACGTCAAGCCGGAACTGGGTGTTGAGGCAAGTTGTGCTGGTTATCAGAAAAATATAAAAAAAAATCTATGTGGCATATTTTAAAAATAATAGGCATTTAAAAAAAATCAAAAAATTCTACTCCAGGTGACGGTCCTTTTACTCGTGTTGCCACAAATCTTCATTTTTTCCAAATTTTTTTTTTGTTATGTAACCCTGAATAATGCTTCTCTAAATTTTTATCAAAATTACAAAACCAGCTGCTCCAACTTGGATGAAAAAAATACATTATTCCCAAAAAAAATATCAAAATAAAAATTTTGCCTAGTTTAAACTGACTGTACTGAAAAAAAATTGTACTACGCGAGTGTGGCAAGTGACGTCATAATTTGGCGCATTTAGTAAGGATTCCAAAATGGTATAACACTTTGTAAAATCTTGCTGTAATTGTCGACAATTTTTGTTTATTGGAAATAATCCCGTTTTTAACTTTATCTACCTTGGTTAAAAATATTATTCTAATGTGCCCAAAATTCAAGTTTCTGGCTTCAGTGAGGTGGAGAAGCCATTTTAAAAGGTATGAGCGGGACGGAGAGGGCCATCTTACCAAGCAGGGATGTTATGGATATCCGTAACCGTAACCGAAACTATCGGATATCCGAAATAAAAAAATGTCCATAACCGTAACCGAAACTGATTCAAAAGTTACGGATAGTTTCGGATAAAGGCCAAACTGCAAAACTCTATGAAATCTGCAGTATACACGCCGCAGCTGCAATGCCGCGCTGCCGATTTTATAGTTTTGCATTTTGCGGTCTGCGGCCCGTCTTGGAATTGTACCTTAAATCTTAATATTTGTTACCAACTTGTCTGGCATTCGCTGGCACCATCTAATATGCCAGCCTGTTTTACCTTTATCATACATAGGTGTCGTCTTAGTTGGTACATAAAGTAGCTATGTGGGTCACGCTCACGCAGCATCTTGCTATTTGTATTATACCTACATTTTTGAAATTCTAATAATTCCGTAACCGAAATTATCCGAGACTTTCGGATAATCTGAAATGATTTCATATCCGTGACCGTAACCGAAACCGGTATAATATTATTCTAATATCCGTAACCGTATCCATAACCGAAACTTCATATCCTTATTATCCCTGTTACCAAGTACAAGTGCAGGCAGAGCAGGTAGTAAAGGCGCGCGCGCACGGGTGACTTTTGTCACAGTATGGCAACTACTAATTACTGTCATGGTAACAAAAGTTTCTGTGACTGACTGTACGGTAGTCAGTCACAGAAACTTGAATTTTGGGCACATTAGAATAATAATTTTTAACCAAGGTAGATAAAGTTAAAAACGAGACTATTTCCAAAAAACCAAATATTGTCGACAATTACAGCAAAAATTTACCATGTGTTATACCATTTTGGAATCCTTATTAAATGCGCCAAATTATGACGTCACTTGCCACACTCGCGTAGTACATTTTTTTTACAGTACAGTCAGTTTAAACTAGGCAAAATTTTTATTTTGAATTTTTTTTTGGGAATAATGTATTTTTTTCATCCAAGCTGGAGCAGCTGGTTTTGTAATTTTGATAACAATTTAGAGAAGCATTATTCAGGGTTACATAACAAAAAAAAAATTTGGAAAAAGTGAAGATTTGTGGCAACACGAGCAAAAGGACCGTCACCTGGAGTAGAATTTTTTGATTTTTTTTAAATGCCTATTATTTTTAAAATATGCCACATAGATTTTTTTTTATATTTTTCTGATAACCAGCACAACTTGCCTCAACACCCAGTTCCGGCTTGACGTTACATTACGGGACACCCTGTATATTATCTCGTGTTATGTCATGTCCGACCAAGATGGACCGGTAACCTCATAAAGGTAGGTACCAGGAAGGCACTGGATGCAGGCCGCCACCAACCGGTCATTATGAAAATCATTGGGGGAGACCTATGTTCAGCAGTGGACCTACGGCTGAAATGATGATGATAATGACGACTATCCTTATGTTGACACCCTTGTCTACTTACCAAAATATTTTTTCCGTTAACTGTATGATGCATTTCGCAATGTATTTTGTTAACTAAAAGTTTGTTACGTGTTGTGTGAAGGGGATTTTTTTTCACTTCTGGAGTTCAGTGTAAGATGAAAAGCCATATGAATAGAAATAATTGGTTATCATCATCATTTCAGCTACAGGACGTCCGCTGCTGAACATAGGCCTCCCCCAATGATTTCCACATCGCACGGTTGGTAGCGGCCTGCATCCAGCGCCTTCCTGCTACCTTTATCAGGTCGTCGTCCTATGCTAATTGGTTAAATAACTAGTTAAAAGTGTGATTATTTTGAAACTCAGATTAGTTAAATGTAACATTGTTCTAAAATTGGATTGACCTTTTTAACCCTTAACTGGTATCGTGGGGGCCGCGCGGCCCCCACGCATGACGTTTTCTTTGATTTCTAAGAAGCTACGCATCGTGGGCAGCCAAAATTTTTGGTATTCTTATATCGGCGCTACTCGCGTCTGGTGCAGGCGTTTCAGCACTGCATCGTTCACCAGGACGAAGATATGCACGTGTTGGGGTCCGCGTGGCCCCCACAATACCAGTTACGTTAGTTTTTTTTTTCATGGCAATTTTTATTTGATTTTTGTTTTTTTGCAGTATTGATGGCTTAAAGTGATAAAACAATAGAAGATACCTAGAACGAAGTTTTTGATTCCAAATTAGTGATTAGTAGCATGTCAGAAGAAGGATATAGTGATAATAAAATTATAGGCCACTCTGAAGACCCAATAACCAATATTCGGTCGATAATGAGTACTTATATTGAATCTGATTTTCAAGTGTTTTCTTCGGATAGTGAAAATGAAGATGTTGTAGGACCTAGTCAATCCAGCTACTATGAAAATATAAATACAAGTGGTCTGAATCCACCAGGACCTGCTAATGTTTGTCAACATAATATTTATGTTTTTATTTTTATAAAATGCTTATTATTTTTATTAAACATTACATTAAAACATTATTTATTATTAAGTTCACATTATTATGGATTAATTGAAATAATAATAATTTTGGTTATATCTTTCTAAACGATAGGTTGCATAGATATTTGTAACGTTAAAAAAATATTACGTAAAAAGTAGTTACTATTATGTAATGTCTTGAAGTATATAAGTAAGAAGATTTAATACAATAAAAACTAAATTATTACATAAAACAAGCCTGATATATATCATTTATAAGCATTAATTCAAGTATATATGTAAAACATAATTGCTAGAAGCAAACATAGTATGGGGGCCGCGCGGCCCCCACGATACCAGTTACGTATGTCCAATTTACGATACCAGTTAAGGGTTAAATCATGTTTTTGAACTCAGCCTAGAATTAGATTAGTTGTAAATGGTACCAAAATTTTCCTTGTATTATTACAAGTGCGAATCTAATTTTCTGAAAGGAAACTCGCAAGAAACAACATTATCTTCTAATTTATGTTTGAAGCTATCAAATTATTTGAGAGCTAGTAATACTATCATTAAAAAACTAAAACTCATTAAAACTCATTTATTTCTGTAAATAGGCTTAAAAAAAGCACTTTTACACGTCCCAGTATTAACCCTACCACTGCTTCAGGACAATAAATGGGCCAGTGCTGAGAAGAAGCAGCGCAAGAAACTCAGTCACTATTGTCAGCCTCTTTTTCAAAGGTTTACATGCTTTAAAATGTACAAAGTTAAAAATATTTATGCGAGCTAGGCAGTAACGTATCCCAAACATTTTTATCTTTTAAATAATCATCGACTTTATAGTAGCCCTTTTTCATTAAGGTACTTTTAATATGTGCTTTGAATTTATGAATGGGTAGTTCTACAACAGTTTGTGGTAATTTATTAAAGAATTTAATACATTTTCCCATAAATGAATTACCAATCTTATGCAATCTGAAATTTGGAACGGCAAGTTTATTTTTGTTTCTTGTATTAAAGTTATGCAAATCGCTCTTTTTCGTGAATTGCTCTATATTTTTGCGGACATATAAAAGGTTTTCATAAATGAACTGTGAAGCTACTGTCAGTATGTTTATTTCCTTAAAAAAATCTTTCAAGGAAAATCGGGGTCCAAGGTTATAAATGGCCCGCACTGCTCTCTTCTGCAGAACAAACACAGTTTCAATGTCCGCGGCTGAGCCCCACAACAATATGCCGTATGACATTATACTATGAAAATAGCTAAAATATACTAGCCTTGCCGTTTCAATGTCAGTTAATTGCCTTATCTTTCTCACTGCAAAAGCAGCCGAACTGAGCCTTTTTGACAAAGTTTCAATATGAGGACCCCATTGAAGTTTAGCATCTAAAGTGATTCCCAGGAATGTTGTGGAATTTATGCTATTTAATGGTTCATTCTTCACCATTAATTGCGTGGAAACCTGCCTCACATTAGGTAAGGTAAATTTAATGCACTTAGTTTTGTTTGCATTTAACAATAAGTTGTTAACAGTGAACCAATGTAGAACCTGTGAGAGTGTGTTATTAATATCGTCAAAATTTACTTTACCTCTATCAACTTTGAAAATGAGAGATGTGTCATCAGCAAATAACACAATATCACACAGATCTTTTACAAAGTAAGGAAGGTCATTAATGTAAATAAGAAATAGCAAAGGTCCCAATATTGATCCCTGCGGCACACCCATAGTAAGAGGTGCTCCAGAAGACTCAGTTCCGTTAATACAAACTTTTTGTTTTCTGCCTGTGAGATACGAGTTCAGCAGATCAAGTGACTTATTCGAAACACCATAATGTCGCAATTTGTTTAGTAAGGTTTGGTGGTCTACACAATCAAACGCTTTTGAAAGATCACAGAAAATACCAACAGCGTCCTTTTTACTCTCCCAAGCATCAAAGACGTGTTTCAATAGTGCTACCCCAGCGTCAGTAGTACTTCTACCTTTCGTAAAACCAAATTGCTTATTGTGTAATAATTTGTTAAAAATGAAGTGAGATAGAAGTTGGTGGAAAATAATTTTCTCGAAAATTTTGCTAAGTACTGGTAGAATAGAAATCGGTCGAAAATTAGAGGGGTCACATTTGTCACCAGCCTTGAACAATGGAATTATTTTACTTAACTTCATTAAGCTAGGAAAGCAACCTTGATCAATACATGTATTAAAAATGAATGCAAGGTGAGGAGCTATGGTGTCAATAATTGTTCCAATTATACTGACGGAGATTCCCCAAAGGTCCTCAGTTTTTTTCATATTTAATTCTCTAAAGGTTTTAATTATTGTATTACAATCTATATGCCTGAACTGGAGCAGACACTGGCACTCGGTGACATTAGATTTTAAAAGAGACTCTGCAAGAACTGGTGATGAATTCAGTTCTTTAGTTGTTTCAGACGCAATATTGGAGAAGAATGTCTCAAATGTGGTTGCAACTTCTGTATCGGAATTTATAATTTCGTTTCCGATTTTCAGTGAAAAAGTGTTATCCTTCGATTTATTTTTACATGTTTGTTTATTTATTATGTTCCACGTAGCCTTAGCTTTATTATTAGAATTTAAAATCATGTTTCGAAGATGATTTGATTTAGCAGCCAAACAAACCTTTTTAAATATTTTTGAGTAATTTTTAACATATTCTATAACACTCAGATCTTGCGTATCGGCTTTAAGACTATATAATTCATACATTTTTTTTCTACTCTTGTGAATGCCAGTTGTAGCCCAGTCATCAAATCTTCAGTATCTTCATAAATAAAGTGTAAAGGTATATTTTAGCGTAAGCTACATTGGTTCTAATTTAATTTTGTTTTCATCAAAATCAGATCAGAGTATTTGGAACAAACAGCTTCTATTACTGAATAAAAATTCACACCTGAGAAAACTTTGAAGCTGAAGAATTTGTTTGGTTGAACGCGCTAATCTCTGGAACTACTAGTCCAATTAGAAAATTGTTTTTTTTGTGTTGGACAGCACCTTTATCGAGAAACGATATAAGCTATCACCATCACGCTACAATTAATAGGAGCAAAAAATCGATGACCAATGTTGTGGAAAAAGAAAACGGGAAAAAATACGAGTAACTGGTTTCACGCGTACGAATTCGCGGGCACAGCTAGTCTGTCGTTTAAGTATCTACTGTGTCTGACAGCATTTATCCTAAGCTTTACAAATGTAGGAGTGTTATCGTGACGTGTGAGTAAGAAGACCCATTAGCCTCGGAACAAGAATTAGTAGACGTGTACTATGTCAAGCTTCGTATCTTATAACAATATTATTTCTTATGTTTTCTTTGAGTGTTTTCTATGTTCTGTTAAATCTGTGTTTCAAATATTTGTTATATTGTGTATAAACTGACAGAGTTCACAATTTCATTTCATTGTACATACCTACCTACATTACAATTCCGAAAACTTACAAAATTACTTACTTTCATCATCATCTAAGCCATATCACGTCCACTACTGAACATAGGCCTCCCCAAATGCTTTATTAAATTACTTACATTACTTTGATCAAATAAAGAAATAGCTTTTGTAAACGTTTCAATTTTCATTTCCCATCATCATACTCCATTAAGCGTCATGTCAACATGACTAAGATAAGTATTGGTACTTATATCGGTCACTCCCAATATTAGTCCGCAAATGACGGAAAGAGAGGGCCATGGATTGGCCGCTACCGCAAACACCCGGCACTCACTTCCCGCTGGGCTGTCGCTTTTGGGAACACCAAATATTATGAAATACAGAGACTTTATTTTTATTTTATTCGTGAGATAAATTGCCAGATACTATAAGCCTAAGCTTCAGTAAGCCTAAGCTTCAGTCGCGGCGAGGAAGACGGTCGGCGGAAGTCTGCATCTTGCGGTCCACGCAGCTTATGACCGCAGTCTATGGAGGAACACTAAATAATATGTGGTCGTGGGCGGAAGAAATGTATATTGCAATTGATTACGATCACACCAGCCGGCCCAGAATGCGGCAGGCTTGCAGGATTTTATCGTCGATATTAGACGACAAATTTACGGTCTTAACGTGTAAAATCGATAAAATGCCCCGATAAAACGATATAAAAGAAACCGACGCGACAAATTAAGTTAGTAGGCATTTACTAAGTAGGTAAATGCGTAAAAACTTAGGTCATGCAATTTCTCACATAAATAAATCGACAGGCTTTATTTGGAAACGCGCTTACATCTCCAGGCAACTGCTCTCATTAATCCTTCAAGCTCCGCGAATCTAGACACAATAGATAAATCAATTGTTATGACATTAATTAATGCCGTCTGGGACTCAATCGGTTAATAACTGAGCTACATAACCTTAGTAATATTGACGAAATATGCAAGCAAGTAAGTTTAACACCAGAAGGTTCAATGCCTTGCCTTGAATTCCTTTATTCTAATAATTTTATGTGGTTACCCTTCCGCCCTACTTACGCCACACATGGTCCGCCAGTTAATATGAATATTAACTGCATCATGTCATACTTTTTAAAGTACGTACTTTCTGCAGGAATTTCAGAAAAACAGTACGCTTTTTAGCAAATAACTACATTTACGAGTATAGTTCTTGCAACTCACGAATGCGAGTGAGCTTCCTTGTTTGTGTACGTGTACATGCACATAACGATAGTGTAATGACTATCAAAACTTTTTGAAAAACGAACAGTGTGCCTACCATGAGTTTACGTTAGGTGAGCTCGCTAGCGAATACGTCAAAAAATTATATGAAGATTTTATTTCTTGAAAGTAGCCGCTAGGGGCGCTGCACAATATGTCATACATTTAAATGTCATTTTTTTACGCAGTCGCTAGCGAGCACACCTAACGTAAACTCATGGTAGGCACACAGTAGCGAGCCGCCACACATGTAAGGCTCACTAGCCATCGTGAATTGCAACAACTACATAATATTCAGGTAGCACAAAATATGTAGAGTAGGTATAACTTAATACGAGTTATGTAGGGTGTTCAAATTCAAATTCAAAATACGTTTATTGTGAACTACAGGTACATAGGTTGTCAAATTATAAATGGATATACATAGATCGGCTGCGTTCCGCCTTGAAGGCATACAATAGTTAGTGCTTAATTCTAGGGTTAAAGTTTATGCTGAAGGTTAGGTGCAAACATATTAAGTAATTATCCAGAATTTTTCAAATAATCGATCAATAAACAATTTGGTCCGTCAAAAAGTCACTTGTCTTATAATAACATTTTTCTGTCAAAAAATCACTAAGATTTCGTAACTGATACATTTTTCTTGCAGAAGTTCAAAATGTGAAATCGGACTCGTATTGCGAAGTACTTTTCGTTTTACACTCTTCAATGTTAAACTGTCTCCTTGAATACTGATCATCAGTGATTAGATTATGGACTACGGATAAAAATGTGTTACGAGTACATTTCATTCAAAATTACGATTCATTTGCATAGACGACGTTCCTGAATTACGAAATTGAAATTCTGTAAAATTTCTCGGGAGAGATCATTGGTTCAAGATAAAATCTATACTTATAATAAATCTGTAGAGAGGTCAATTCTGTACATGAAATATATTTTCAAAATAACTATCTATACACCACTACATTTTTATCACCGGAAAAAAAAAATCTGGGTAATGAGTTATTGATACTGATCCTATTTATGCAAAAAAAAAAGTTAAATAAAGCTACTCAAAATTTCATCCCAAAATTGGTAATATTTGGACACACGCGTCGCTAGCACTATTTACGCTCAACGCAAGGCCGCCCGTTACTATGGAGAGAGATGCGACGTTGCCGGCCCGACGCTTCCTAAAGGCGGCGGTGTACGTTTGTTGTGCGGCCATTATCACCCGCGAGCCACGAGCGAGAGGGCGGCGCGGGGCCGCGGCCCGCGCCGCCCTCTCGCTCTTCCGGCCGCCGGCCGCGGTCGGTCAGTTGCGCGCGCGCGAGCTCTTTATCGGTCGTGAAGTGTCTTGTTAACATTGTATCAATCAAGTCAATAGTGTCGTGCAATTATTACGTTGTCTTACCAATTCACCTCACGTGAATACGTGTTAATGATACGTGCATTATTATTCTTGGCCGGAGAAATTGTGTAGTGCAGTTTTGCGACTGTACCGGGACAGCCACACTTCAGCACGATGCAGGGTGCTTATCAAAGCATTGAATTTTGCCGGTCCTAAGGCCGATCCTAAGCCCGGGTAAGTATGAAGGGAAAGTTGAATTATTTTTATTATTTTACCTAAGCGCCTACTAAAACCACCATCTAAAACTGTTCGCACCACTCAGCTGTTATGGCGGATCTTAAATTCACGAACTACGAACGACGCGCGATCTCAATTGGAGTTACACAGTAGGTATTATTATTAACTAGTGTTAAAAACTCACAGAAATACAACGTGACGTATTACGTAATTACTAAATTACTGTTGTCGTCCTTTGCCCTGCGTTCAATTACAATTCTAATTACCTACTTGAAATGTTGCAATAAAAATAGCCTAAGATAGGTAGTTATGTCCTCCAACATGCCATCACGCATTATCCAAGTACCTAAATAAGCATTAAGATAACGAAATAAGCATATTAAGCATATCATATTACAATAACAACCTAAACTGCTGATGCTGAGTCGGAATAATTGAAATCAACATCCTGCAGTTCCCGGTAGACGCCTCACGCCACCGGACCGATAATCAGCCCTATATAAGGAGCCCGTGATGATGGTATGAACACATTAGATTCTAGGCTTCCAACTTCGAAGCACATTAGATTTTAGGCTTCCCACTTCGAAGCACCTTAGGCTAGTTAGGTTAGTACCGTTCAATCGCTGAACACTTAGTTGTAATTTTGTACTTTATAACTTCATTAAAAATCATTGAAAGTTTAAAGTTGTAGTTTTTTTATAAAGTCTGCTCGCCGCACAAACTTGACTGGCGCAGCCGGTAGGATCTCGCGTCGCGATAATCAAAGTATAACGATTATATCGGTCTTGAGCAATCGCGGTTAGGCTATCAAGTCTACAACGGCGGGATCCACGAACCAAACAAATAAGTCAAGCGGCACCAGCACCAGCAGCAGCACCAGCAGCAGCAGCAGCACCAGCAGCAGCAGCGGCACACCGAGAAGATATGGGGGTGAGCGGCAAGTGAGTAAACCTCTTCGCTACCGTTTTTGTACCATTCTTCCCAAATTTTTGTAACGTTCTTTATCCCAAATCATAATAAACGTTACTGCTCGTAGTTCCTTCCACTTTAAGGATTACGCCAGCGCTTAGTAATAGGAAAGAAATATTTTGAAATTGTTTATTTTATCAGAGAATTGTTAATTAATTAAAATGGAACATATAAATGTTATACCTAGTGAAATGTTAAATTTAATACCGAAGTTTGAAGGCGACGGTCAAACATTGAATTTATTCCTAAGGAAATGCCAATATGTTATAAATATATATAGAGGCCCTGATGAAAATGTAACACAAAACAGTTATGTATTTCATGCGATAACTAGTAGATTAGTAGGACGCGCAGCGGCATTGTTAAGCGAGCGCGAAGATATTAATACATGGATAGCATTAAAACAAGTGTTAACCCAGCATTTTGGAGACCCCAGATCGGAAGCTTGCATAGCGATCGAACTAGAACAAATTAAAATCAAACATGGAGAGTCGTATAGCGAGTTATGTCATCGTATTCAGAATGTTAAGAGCACACTGATGTCCAAAGTCAACATGATTGAGGACGAAGGCATTAGAGCAGCTAAAGTAATTATATACGATAATACCGCGTTAAATGTCTTTCTATTCAATCTAACTGAAGACATGATTAGAGTGATTAGACTTAGAGGTTGTACCACATTAGAACAAGCCCTAAGCATTGTGACTGAGGAGGAAAACTTCCAATTTCAGTATAATATGAAAAATAAGAACAAAGGAGTCACACCTACTCCTAGTAAACCCAGTTTTACCCAATCTCAACCGGCATTTAAACCGAATTTCGTATCGCCAACTCAAGCATTTAAGTTTGGCATACCTTTCAATAATAATAATCCATTCAAACAAAACTTCACACCTTTCAATAGGTTTAACCCAAATGGACAAAACTTCAGATATAATATGCCACAGAATCTTAATAATATGTCCAATCAACCCAAGTTTGTTTTCTCAAACCAGAACCCACAAAATTTCAGATTCCAGCCTAATCAAAATCCTAGACCTATTTATAGAATGCCTAGCAATAATAACAATCACTACAGACCCAATCCATATTCGGTTCCAATGAATCGATTCAATCAATTCCCACAACAAAATAACCAATTTAAATTCGGATTAAGCAACCCACCTTTGGCGCAGCGTCCCTCATACAAGTTGGACACTGATGTTTCAATGCGTTCAGCAGCTCCAATCCATCATAACTTAATAAATAACCCTGAAACCCCGGAAACACTCTTTTACGAGCCCGAGCCCGAGAGTCCCGAAGACTATTATTACTACGACGATCAGTACGAGGACGTACCTCAGTACGAATCAGAGCAAATAGTAGAACCGGAAACTCATAATGACGAAAATTTTCAAATAGAAGCCTCACCGGATATAAATCGGAAGTGATAAATCTAAATTATTATGACGGAATGTTAAGATTGCCACACGTGTTAATACCTGAAATTAAAGCAAAGTTTATGATAGATACGGGAAGTACACGATCGTTCATAAGCCCGAAAAAGGCTAACGAGTATTTCAACGCCTATAAATATGTAGAGCCATTTGAAGTCATTAGCACGCACGCGCGTAGTAGCCATAATGAAGTAATCCATATTCCATTATTAAAATCATTTGCAACCACAGGAAGTCATAAGTTTTACGTGTATAACGTAGACAATCGTTTCGATGGCTTGATAGGTAGCGACTTGTTAAAACAGTTGGGCGCTACCATAGACATGGACAAACAAATATTAAAAACTCATAACGCACAGTTGCGAATAATATATAGCCCACCATATGAAGTAACTATAGCACCGCGATCCGAGTCACGTGTTAAAATCCCCACCACTGTGTCAGAGGGTGACGCAATAATTAATTATACTAACTTCGGACAAGGCGTCCGTATGCCCAGTGCTCTCGTGAGCTGTCAACGAGGTTACGCGTATACCGTGATCCAAAATAGTTCGGATAACTATATAACGATAACTATATCTAAACCATTCGCAGTAGAACCGTACAGTGTCAGTGAAATACCAGTTAATAATATCAGTGACGCACCGCAAGGTTATGAGATCGACGAAGTGTTACAGCAGAATCTGGAAAAACTCAGGTTAGAACATATGAATGATGAGGAAAGAAAGGTTATTAGGAATCTTTGCCATGAATACCGTGATATCTTTTATTGTGAAAAAATACCTTTGAGCTTTTCGAACAATGTAAAACACCAAATCCGTACTAAAAATGAGGATCCTATTTACGTAAGACCATATAGGTTACCTCAAGTCCAGACAGACGAAATTAATAAACAAGTGGAAAAACTTTTATTAGATAATGTAATTCAGGAATCACATTCCCCGTGGAATGCTCCAGTGCATCTAGTTCCAAAAAAAATGGATGCATCAGGTGAAAGAAAATTTAGTATGGTCATTGATTACAGACGTTTAAATGAAATCACAACCGACGATAAATATCCATTACCCAATATAGCGGATCTTTTTGATAAACTAGGAAAATCAATTTACTTTACCACCTTGGATTTAGCAAGTGGGTACCATCAAATCGAGATAGATAAGGATGACAGACAGAAAACAGCATTCAGCACCCAAGCGGGTCACTACGAATTTCTGCGCATGCCGTTCGGTTTAAAAACCGCGCCGGCGACGTTCCAACGCGCAATGGATAACGTACTGCGTGGGTTACAAGGAATGCACTGTTTAGTCTACCTTGATGACATCATAGTTTACAGTAATAGCTTACAGGAACACATTCAGAGCTTAAGAAAGATATTTGATCGCTTAAGAGAAACCAACCTTAAAATCCAATTAGATAAATCTGAATTTTTACGCAAGGAAGTCTTGTACTTAGGACACACAATCACTAAGGAAGGTCTTAAACCGAACAATGACAAAATTAAAGCCATCTTAGATTTCCCTATTCCCACAACTACAACAGAAATCAAAAGTTTCTTAGGTCTTATAGGTTACTATAGGAAGTTTATAAAAGACTTCGCCAAGATAACACAGCCACTTACCAGTTGTCTAAAAAAACGTAATAAAATAATAATTGATGACAAATACAAATCCGCTTTCGAAACATGTAAAGAACTTTTAACAAACGCACCATTGTTACAATATCCCGATTTCGAGAAACCGTTTGTTCTAACAACAGACGCCTCTAACTTCGCTATCGGAGCCGTATTATCACAAGGAACTGTAGGCAGCGATAAACCGGTCGCCTACGCAAGTCGTACACTGAACGAAGCCGAGACGCGATACAGTACCATCGAAAAAGAATTATTAGCCATAATTTGGGCAGCAAAGCATTTCAGACCGTATTTGTATGGTAGAAAGTTTACAATCTACACCGATCACAGACCACTAGCATGGTTAAATTCAATAAAGGAACCCAACAGTAAACTCACCAGATGGAAGTTACGTTTAGCGGAATTTGATTATGACATCATATATAAAAATGGTAAACAAAACAGCAACGCTGACGCGTTATCCCGAATTAAATTAAACGCACTCACCGATGATGATAATATGTCAATGCAGGTAAATATAGACAATGATAAACCATCAAGTATAGTGACAATTTCATCAGATTCCAGTAATTCAATTAATTCCCAAAAACGCGTAGAAAAAGACGATTACGGAGCTATTAGATCACCATCAAATAGTAGCACAATATCAGCACCAGAAAGTAGTTCACATTCCGCAACAGCACACTCCGCTAAAGACATAGATACCATAGGTATACCCATATTAAATGAAGCAATAGACACAAAACCTAATCAAATTATAGTAGATTCTTGGGGATTAGACAAGTTAGAAGTAGTCGATGTTTCTAATTCCAAACAACGCATTTTAGAAATCAATTTACCATTAAATCGCCCTGATCTAATTAAAGACTTCTTAAAACGATATACCCGACCTAAAGTAAAACATTTTATCCACTTCACTGACCCTAATCATCGTAAACTATTTGTAGAAACAATAATAGCATTATTTAAAAAAGATACTGTACATTTCTTTGAATGCACAGAGCGTATCATTCATATAACAGACGAACAAGAACAACGCGCTATAGTACTAACTTATCACACCGGAACAACATGTCATCGTGGAATACGAGAAACAATAATGCGTCTTAAACGCACTTACTTTTGGAGTAAAATGGAAGAAACTGTTTCCAGCATCATAAATGCATGCGAAACTTGTAAACAAATGAAATATAATAGAAAACCTTTTAAGCCCGAACTACAGTTAACGCAAACTCAAACAAAACCATTTCAGGAAATTTTTATGGATCTGTTTAGTATAGAAGGCAAATGCTATCTTACAATCGTAGACGCGTTTAGTAAGCTAGGACAGGCCATGAAAATACCTAATAGATCTACACCGGAAGTAGTTAGAGCATTGCTAAGATATTTCTCATTCTATGGAGTTCCGACAAAAATCAATTGCGATCCAGGCTCAGAATTCAATAACGCCCTTTTAAAAGAAATGTTAACATTTAATAAAGTGGAATTACACATAGGTACTCCACATAACCCCAACTCAATGGGAATCGTTGAAAGATTCCACTCAACACTAATCGAGATTTACAGACTCGCTAAATTCGAACAAAAATTCACAGACGCCGCAGCCGTAATGACATATGCAATACTGGCATACAATCAAACGATTCACTCAACGACAGGTTTAACGCCTTTTGAAGTAACTTTTGGACACACGGACTCTTCAAGCCCGTTTAACGTAGATTTTAATCAGCAATATACGCAACAGCTAGTAAAGGAACACGTAAGAAAAACGAAACATTTATACAAATATTTAACCGACAAAATTATTGAAACTAAAGAAAGCATTAGGAACAAACGCGGCGGTGAAACTGAATTCGACATCCAAATGGGTGATACAGTGTTTATAAAAGGCGTGAATGAAAGACGAAGTAAGGATAAACCCCGTTATCAAAAAGCACAAGTCTCAGGTGAAATAGTTAGAAACACAGTCCCTGTAATATCAAAAAATAGACCCACTAAAGTTCCCATTAAAGACATAAGGCGTCCTCCGCAGGTGCCTCATCCTGATGATGATCCTGACAATCCGCGCCCGGGCCCTTCAACTCGACAAACTTGATACGATACCATGATTAAAGAATTAAAAACGAATCAAGACGCTATTGCAAATAATGTAACGATCTTATCCGAAATGGCGGGTATTATAGCCAATAATACCAATGCTACTCAACACAATTTCGCCCAAATCAATAAAGAGCTATTAATAATTACAAGACAGATAAATCAAAGTAACGTAGAAAAATTAGAAAACAAGATCATTCAAGTATTTCATTTATTTATTCATAACTTTCAAACGATCTTTACACATTTGGACGATATTGAAACCGCTATAGCTTTTAGTAGACTTAAGGTGTTACATCAATCAATAAATCGATAATAAGGAATTGTTAAATGTATTAAAACAGATCGAAATGACTAATAAGTTAGTATTCCCAGCTAAATTAGCGAATTTTGTTAAAATTGAACAGCCCATAGAGTTAAAAGCATATTTTAAAGAAAGACAGATAACGTTTATTATGAGCATTCCCTTGGTTACACCCGACATATATAATTACTATAGAGTAATTCCTTTACCCATCCTTAATAAAAATAATATCACCACCATCCTTGCACCTAAATCCCCTTTTATCCTGGTACAAGAGGCGAAAACTTGGTCGCTCCCCTCACCATGCCAGGAGATCGACGAAAACCTTCATCTATGCAGAAATGTGGATACTACTACACAAGAACAGGACTTATGCACTTCAAGCTTAATGAAATCGGAAACTAACACTTCCATGTGCAAACCCATAGCCGTGGAAATCAATAACTTGTACATCAGATCTTTTTATGAAAACTGGTGGATTGTGTATTCCAGAAATCCGGTAACCCTGAAGGAAACCTGCAAGGGGGAAATCACGAGAAAACAACTTCGTGGCACTTACCTGATTGGAATGGACGGAGTATGCGATCTCCAAATACAAAAGGTAACTCTCAGACGACGCCACTCTGGAGCGAGAGGCTTCAAATACCATAAAACAGCAAAGATAAACTTACCTGAAGTAGCACAAGGCCCTGTTAACGCAGATGAAGTAAAACCCGTAAACCTGGACGACATCAACTTGGACAACTTGCAGCTTTTGGCGTACGCGCTGAAATCTCCCGAAAAACAAGTGTTAAGTGATGCAGTGATAAACATAAAAAGTGTTAGTGTTGGCACGGTAATTTTGTATGTTATAATTGTGTTAGTTATAAGTATAGTTATATTTTATAAGATAAAGAAAATGTACCCAAATTTATGTAATCGAAACCCTCCGATTCCAATTAAGCAATCGGATGATTTCGAACTTAAGGAGGGAGGAGTTATGTCCTCCAACATGCCATCACGCATTATCCAAGTACCTAAATAAGCATTAAGATAACGAAATAAGCATATTAAGCATATCATATTACAATAACAACCTAAACTGCTGATGCTGAGTCGGAATAATTGAAATCAACATCCTGCAGTTCCCGGTAGACGCCTCACGCCACCGGACCGATAATCAGCCCTATATAAGGAGCCCGTGATGATGGTATGAACACATTAGATTCTAGGCTTCCAACTTCGAAGCACATTAGATTTTAGGCTTCCCACTTCGAAGCACCTTAGGCTAGTTAGGTTAGTACCGTTCAATCGCTGAACACTTAGTTGTAATTTTGTACTTTATAACTTCATTAAAAATCATTGAAAGTTTAAAGTTGTAGTTTTTTTATAAAGTCTGCTCGCCGCACAAACTTGACTAGGTAGCTAAGTAATACATTATTATTATTCTGTGATGATAACACTGAAAGCCGCTGTTTTGGCAGATCTTTGAATTACATATTTCTTTTAAAGTCGTAGTAGCCTCGTAACGACACATTGGTGTGTATTCGTAACGTATTCACAGTAGGTAGGTATTTCATTGTATTATTAACTAACAATTAGTGTTAACAGTCAGAATACCACGTAAAGAAGTACGTAAGTGTAATGAAACACTTATTAGAACTCAAAATTACTTGAAATGTTGCATTATAATGGTCTAAATTAGTAATAATAACACTGGAAGCGTGGTCAAGGCGTGAGCGAGACAGACAGATCAATGTGCGAGCGCGTACGACTACTCTACTGAATGAACGAGCAGCGGAGTGGCCCAGCTGTGACGCGTAAAATAGGGACTAAAGAAAATTTAATAAAAAAATTAACTTTATAAAAATTTAATTTTTTTTTTTTACTTTATAATTTTCACACATTTCTACATAACCTGTTAAAAATTTTCCGGTGATAAAAAAGTAGTAGTGTATACTATAGGGGGTGATTAATGATCGATACTGATGCCAAAAATGCAATCAGTAAAATTTTTGTCTGTGTCTGTCTGTCTGTCCGTCTGTATGTTCCTTATAGAAACAAAAATTACTCGACGGATTTTAACGAAACTTGGTACAATTATTCTTCATACTCCTGGGCTGGTTATAGTATACTTAGGGATTCCCACGGGAACAGGAATTAGCGGGAAAATCCTTTTGTATGAAAAATCTAAACCGCTTAAGTTAGACGCTTGAAATTTGGCATGTAGGTACCTTAGTAAACTTAAAGCTTAGTTACAACAAGTAATTCCTGAAATTCCCACGGGAATGGGAATTAGCGGGAAAATCCTTTTGTATGAAAAATCTAAACCGCTTAAGTTAGACGCTTCAAATTTGGCATGCAGGTACCTTAGTAAACTTAAAGCTTAGTTACAACAGGATATTGCAAAATTCCCACGGGAACGTGATTTAGCGGGAAAAAACATTTGTATGAAAAAATCTAAACCGCGTAAGATAGATGAAGGGGGTAAAACGGGATCCACGCGTATGAAGTCGCGGGCGGCCGCTAGTGTATGAATAAGAACAGGCCAAGAGCTTTCTCGTTGTGGATAAAAAAAGAGAATTTATGTAATGATTACATTTTTTTATAATATGTTCCTCACATCCTATAAACATTTAAAAATATCATCATATCGATTGTATCACTGTTAAAATACGTAAAGTTGAACAATGAGTGTGAAAAATATTTCCACAAAATCCTATTTGTTTTGCGACTAACTACATGTTTACTACTGAATATTGCAACAGTTCCAAAGCCTAAACAACATCATGGCCTAATGGGCATACACTTTACTGAATACGCGAATTTGAACTCTATTTTGTTTATTCAGGCATACATTTTGTTTAGCTGTTATTTTTGAAAGCATTCAGCAAAATGAAATTTGGCATTAGCTTTTTGTTCAGGCTTTCATTTAGGTCAAAATGAAACGAAATATCCCGGCTCCTTTGACATAGAACACCCGGCAATGGGGATCATATTTTATTTTTCTTCTGTAAATTACTTTAGTTAACTTGGTCAACACTTTAATTTAATTCTTCTATTTTTTGAAGTTAATAATAATAAATTTCTTGCAAAAGTTTTATCAAGAGATGACTAAGGCTGGGTTACACCATTTTACTTTAACTTTGACAAACGTCAAAAATCTGTCAAACTCCATACAAAACACACTGGTTATCGTTATAGTTACGGTCAAAGTTAGGTGATGCACTCCAATGCCTAAAACCATCGATTTTTATCGATAAAGAGGTTATGAACCGGCTATACTATCGTAAACGAGCTATCGAATAGATACCATATCTACGCAAAGTAATATGTTCTCTTGCTCGATATATGTACCAACGACCTGTAATCTGTATCAGAGTAAATGCAAATGAGTAGGTCATCTTCATAGAAACGCCCGAGCGCGATTTGTATGTGAGCGCGCCAATACGTATGCGGCGCGCACGCACACACTAACAAAATTCGGGGCAACTCACCGCTAATCAACGCTAAATTTCTATGAAGATGACCTACTCATTTGTATTTACTCTGGTTTCTATGAAGATGACCTACTCATTTGTATTCACTTTTTCTGTATCTAGGCCTAGGATGCGCGCCCCGATAAAGATAAATTCATACATTTGTCGTCTAAAAACATCGATAAGATACTCGTATCATAGCGCAAATTCTATCCCAGTTGACGAAGGTATCTGAATGAGGAAAACAGGACCGATTTTCGGTGTCCTTTGGGGCCTTACGTTGAACAGTGGTCTGTCATAGTTAGGGATAATGGAGTAAAACTTGCTTACTGTCAATGTCCTCGCTAGAGCCCAATTACGTAACCACTAGATATGTCAGATAGTGCATTGCAAATGCATGCTCACCCGAATCTCTCTCACCAGTGCGTTGCTCGTACAAAGGCTAACACAATCGCGCGCACTCAGACGCATTATACAACTCACGGTTTAGAATGCAGGTTTCCAATGGAAATAATTTCGGGACTTGATCAAAATTGAACCTTACTGCTATTGGTCTTGATGATTTTTTTGGTTTTTTTACAATTGTGACTTTTTTATGGATGGGATATCAGATTCCTAGTAGTCCAGCTCCGTAAGCTAAAATTTGAGACCGTTTGTAGAATACAAACGTTTAAGTTTCTATTCCTTTTCTAATGAACAAACGCGATTTATAAATAGCGCTTAATTACTTATCAGTTAAAGTACTTAATCCTTCTACTAACGTCACAATAACCAACTGTTCTTTCAAAGATTATTCAGTCAGTACAGGCTTTGTAAGGAGTATGATATCAGCATTAATCTGAAACCTTTCCAGCTTTCCAATGATTAAAGTTATTATTCCATTGTTATCAAGCTCCATATCCACCCACATGCATCGGTCGGTGCGTTCACAAAGGCATAATATGATTACCTTGCAGGCCAGTTGCTTTGATCAGAGCGGTCTCTATGCCACACTGATAGCCACTGGCTTTATCTCCTTCATTTTGGCGTTCGAGTGCACCTCATTAGTAAATGGATATGAATTAATAGCAATGCAATTGAAACTTGCAGTTGCAAAGCTTAAGAGAAAGCTGAATGGTTTAAAATCTTTATGCTTTCGAAAGTTTGGCTACATATTAAACGTATTTTGGTTCATCCATACCTCAACCCAGTTTTATTTTCAATTATTTGAAGAACGTGAAATTGGGACACGTTGGTTTTACTTTTAACTGGACATAAACAGGTAAGAAGAAGAAGGTTTTCTTATTACCCACATGAAAGTGTTTAAACTAAATTTCGATATAAGTCGATGCATGTTGGCATAAAATAAAGCCTCATTGTGATCTCGAATAAAAAGAGGCCCTATGCGCGTCGTTCCCATGTTTTTAATTTTACTGACAAAGAGGATTTCTCGCTATCGTGGTGGTTCCTTCTCTAACAAAAATTTTGCAAGTACGAGTATATTACAGCGCTACCAAGGACAATCACTTGGCAACTTAACATTCCATTACAGCAGTGTGCAAATCCAGCTACATGTGTCTAATGAACAAAGTTTCAGCCATGGGATTACAAATAGAAACTTGATACTACAAGTTCTCTCTATTGCACACTAACTACTGCAATTGGTTTGGACTACATTTTTAAAATATTGTTAAAACATAATATGATTTTCACGCCCGTATTCAAAAATGATACTTGCTTAAGTGAAGCAGTTAATCGAACGCACAGCGTTTACGCCTCATAGTAATGTTTTTGAATACAGGCGTCCAGTCTTCTTTCATTTATAAAAGTAAGTATCTATTTAGGTATTAAAGAAACTAAAGTTATGTAGTTTACTAACGCCATGTTATTGAAAAAGGTCAGGCTTGACTGAAACTACCGTGACGTCACTTGTCAGTCTGTCAACATGATTGTGTAATGGCGTACCTACGTCATAAGCAAACATTAAATGTTACTTGGGTCCAGTGGGCCCAAATATAAATTTTATATTTGGGCCCACTGGACCCAAGTAAATAAAAAAAAATAAAAAAACTGAACCTCGGGCTAATCGACACTCAGTGTCTACATATTTTTACAGTATAATAATATGTGATTATTAATCTGTTATTGTTTCACTGTATGTTTTCCGAACAAAATAAAATAAAAATAGTTAAAATAGGTACTGTGTTTAAGGTTGGATGAGCACCATCAAAATAATACAAGTGTTAAATTTCCCAGTCAGCTTAGATCTGTCCAGTGGTTTCCATCACTACAAAGGACATCGGACATGCCTCCGGCTAATTGAGGCGGTCCGAATCGCTCACGTCTTGTCCGGTGGAAACCTATTTGTAAGCCAGTTCCTGGAATAGAGATACACTGCTGCACTGTAACTTAATTGTTTAGGATGCATTTCGGACCGAACAATTTTGGAAACTTCTTGGCGGGAAAGTGAAGTGTCATGTTTAGCAGTTTTGTTTTATTTTCTAAAATGTCTGTTTACCCGACTATTAATGTATAATAATGGTGGATTTATTAACTATTATGTATTCGTGAAGGTACACGAGTAAGCAAATGAAACAAAACAGAGTAAGATCACTTTTCCATAGTATTTGTAAAGTGCCATATCTTTACAGAAACTCTAGTCTCGGGAAAGGGGGGATATCGTGTATCATTAATTGAATGTTTCTAGTTACTTGAATATATTTCGTTTACTTGACACGCTGGCTAAATGTGCAAAACACAAACACACACACATACACACACACACACACACACATCATATTTTCTAATTTTCTATACCTTCTTAATAACCATTTTGTTTTTTTGTTTATTAAACTTACCCAAAACTAGCACTGTCTGAATGGGCGGTGACTACCTGATACAGGTATACTTTTACTTACTAGGTATGTCACCACAATTTTTGTAAAAGTTGGTTTGTTAACGAATAAAACATTTTTGGTTTTGATTTTTGATTTTTGAAACCGCACGAACCCATAAAGTAAACAAAAAAAACTATGAAGCTGTCTCTCCAAAAAAAAAGTATCGTTGAATAGATGAAGTAAAGGTAAAGGGCGAACAAAAAAGGTTTTAATACAAATTGGAAAAAGCTAGATGGGTTAAAGGTTCAGAGGAAGTTTCGGACTTAGCAATAATTGTTTCGATGTTAAGTCTGTAAGTAGAGGGAAAACAACTTGGAAATAATTTAGCTCTAAAGACCCGACAGGCTGCGCGCTTATTTCACGTCCATAATCTTAATTGAAACCTTCCACAGGGTGTACAGTCGCCAACAGATTGGTCTGTAAAAATAGCATCTATTACAATTGCTTAGGAGTCAAAGCACAAGATGCGTTACGACGGTGCCACACCGCAAAGTTTGCGCCGTATCGCGCGCGGGTAGCGACATCGTGTGCCCGGCACAGATATGACAGATATTTCTTTGTAAGACGACGCAGCCACACCGCTGCGGCGTCGCACCGCCGCTGCAACGCATCGTGTGCTTTGGCTCTAAGGCCGTATACAGAAAGAAAGCTGGAAACTTATAAGCGCTTACCAGCGCTTGTCAGCGCCGGTCCGTTCGTTCACAAAGGAAGCAAGTTGAATGGCAATTTAAGTATATGGCAGCGTCCAGCGCTAACCAGCGCGTGTTGAAACTTGTCGGCGCCGTTCAGTGCTTATCGACGTGCGTTCATATATTTTCCTGATCAAAATCAAAATCAAAATCAAAATCAAAAATATTTGTTTAGTTTAGACCACAAAGTGGCACTTATGAACGTCAAGCGAGCGCTGGTAAGCGCTGGTAAGCGCTTACGAGTTTCCAGCTTTCTTTCTGTATACGGCCTTACGCCCGTATTCACATTACTATGAGGTCTCACAGTGCGCGTGTGCGCACAGGGTGACACACGAACCAGTCACAGAGCTCCATTCAACGCTGTGCGTTCGATTTGCTGCTTAACTTAAGCAAGCATCGTTTGTGAATACGGGCGTAAGAGAGGTAGGTAAGCATAATGTGAGTTCGAAGTTGCAAAAACTTTCCTCGTTCATAAATAAACACTTACTCGAGCTTCATCCACAACCCACAAAGTGGAATATATTTTTGGTTGTGTACTACTGTAATTTATGGAGCGTTACTAAATTCAGAACACGAGCAAGTAATAGTCAGTCCGAGGAATTCAAGGAATACAATCCCAATTATACTGCTATTTAAGAGTTCCTGTTTCTAATTGGCAAAACGGAGTAGCTATTATCTTTTAGATACCTACTAAGTAAAACTAAATTCAAACGAATTCAGAATGGCTTAGATGGAATATCGAAAAAGGTTCATTAAAAATCGGGTCGCAAAAATTTCCTTGAAAATATTTGGACTGAATTTAATATTAGTTTCCATCTTCCAGCAAGTTTTCTGCTTTGATAACCTTGTCAGTTTGTCAAGAGATTAATGTTGACTTTGATTTTCCTAGATATTTTAATATTATTTTTATGAATAAACCTAGCAGTTGCCCAATTGCCCACGGCTTTGAAAGTTAGGCTTAAAAGTTAGGTTTTCAAAACAACTTTTCCCCAAAATTATTTAGTACGATCTGTTTTAATTAAATTTTGACTCTATGAATTTTCAATAATTACCTTGAGTCATCTCAATAATATTAAAATAGCCCTTTCTTTCTGCTTTCAACTTTCTAGCATTACACCCGTATTGACAAACGATGCTTGGTTAAGTGAAGCAGCAAATTGAACGCACAGCGTTGAATAGAGATGTGTAATTGGTTCGTGTGGCATAGACTCTATGCTAATTTGCAAAAATTTTGCTTCTTTGGTGTAGAAATTTTAATATTTCGAATAATAAAATTCAAATTGCTAGTGAAATACTAATAAATCCTTTATCGGTTATATTATTCAAATAACTGCCATTCCCTAGGGACCCTGCAGACACAAATCTGGGTCCGAATCAATTAACCTGTCCCTTACACATGTTGCAGACCCTTCTGTTTGACTAGATAACTAATCTTTGTTCAACGGCATTTACACTTGACGATTGAGTATATAAATCAAGAGATATTGAGTATATCATCAGGTAATTTAATCTCCACTGCAGAAGCACGACCTTCACGATTTACCAGAGGCAAATGAATGATTGGTATAAACTCCCCACCCCTATGATATAACAGGCATGTTGGGAAGTTTTAATTGATACATACATGCAAAAAACTACACCTCTTTGGTTTAGAGATACCTACATTGTAAGTTGAACAAAGATAAAAACTTGTCGCGAGAAATTTGAAGGTATTGAAATAAGGAATTAAAGTTTGTTTGGTGAATTTATAATGTTACGGATATGTAAGTAAGTTTTATTCTTTGGTAATAAATAAAGTAAATACATAACAATACAGTTGCACAGATTTTATGAAAACGGTTTTCCGCGAGGCGAAGATTCTCTGCGAGTAAGCGAATGTCTCGCTTTTAAAAACCATGGACATAAACTAACACTAGTAGTTACTCGTATCGTACCTCGTACTTTATTATAAAGTCAATCGGTCTGTGTAAACGTGACTCAACGAAGAGTTATAATTGGTCCTCCAAACTTTAAGATTAAGGTATGACCGGGAATTTATTGGATATGAGCCTTTGTTGTCACACAACTATCCAAGAGCATGATAGGTATTCCCTTTAATAATACCTATGTTATACCTACGACCCTATGTCGAGGGAAAATTGGTTTAGAGGCCTATGAAGGGTCATAAACGACTTCAGGATACTCTAGATAGAGTTTTAAAAGGATTAACACAAGATTTTTTTTCTTTGGCTTTGCAATTGCAATATCACAAAAAAATTACAGCAATTTTACGTCACATTTACTTACAATATGACAATGTCAAATGATATAACTTCATCATCATTATCATCACCATATTTTATCAGCTAGAGGTCGTCCACTGGTGAACATAGGCCTCTCCCAATGATTTCCATAAGGTCCGTTTGGTAGCGGCCTGCACCACACCATAGCGCCTTCCTGCTACCTTTATGAGCTGTATTTATTATATTAGGTACTTACTAGTTCTTATTTATAAGCTTATAAGTCCATATTATTACAGGACGAAGCTTAAAATTCAACTGAATACACTTTTGATTTGTTGAGTATCGGACATTGAATTAAGATTTGAGCATTATTTTGTAATACCTTTGACATTATTTGCGAGTAACTCAAACGAAAGCTTAGAAAACTAAATATCCAATGTAGGTCTCTCTCCCAGACTATTTTATTTAGAGATGGAATGCATTCCAGTTCTTTAACGAGCAAACTTATTTAATTGGCTCTAAACCCATTTCTAAATGGATCCGTTACTCATTGCCATTAGTCAGTGCACAGACTCAGCTCCAGTAAACGATGGGATATTTTATGGGCCATCTGCTAACTAAAGAATCTAGTATCAAGTAAAGCTTCAACCATACCAACGCGTGCAAATCGCCATCGCTGGTGCGATCAAAGCCCAATGATAGGTCGCGCAATCCATGACAGTCCGCGTGACCTGTCTGTGATCGCGCCGTGATCGCGCTGGCGATGGCGATCTGCACGCATTGGTGTGGTTGAAGCATAATATAGCAGACTCACAGAGTGAGCCCGCCGTAGGTTGGACTTTGGTCCAACACCGCGGTGGGCAACCCTCTAGTTGGGTTCGCCACTGATCGGGCGCCTTATGCGCTCGATACGGCCCGATCGCGAACGTCGGTCTGCGACCGACGCGGACGAGCCTTTCGCGAAGCCCACACTCGGCCTCGTCGGCACGCGCACCGACGATCGCCACTCTGCCCGGTGAAGCTGGAAAAGCTCCTCAAGCTACCAGCGCGCGTCCCTTCAAAAAGAAAAAAAAAGCAGACTCACTCGAACGCACATTTTTGGAATTTTTGCGTATCTAACAAGAATTGTTGGCTAAAATAGAAAGACACGGGTCTTATCGCGACATTTAAGACTGAGTTTCATTAAGTTAAGACCCGTGTCTTTCTATTTTAGCCGAAATGGAACGCGAATTGAAGAATTGTTGGCATTTGGAAATACAAAATCTAGATTTTATTGTACGGAGCTATTCAGAGAATTCCTTGATAACAGGAGAGGGCAGGAAACGAAAGTAATGAACTGAGAAAACTTTATAGGTAGGTGTACCTAATTACAGACTGTGAATTAATTAATCGCTAATTATGAAATTGTTGAAGGAAGTAGGTAGGCTACTATTAATAAGATCACTGTACGTGTACGTACAAGCTTCATTATTGAAAAAGCTGTTAAAACATGGCTGAAAGATAATTTGATTCTAAAATAGTTTAATTACTTCCTCACACCTACGACACAAAGCTCACCCACGCGATTTCGGTTTTCTTTTAACATTATGAATTTTCTTATCTGAACCCAGCCAGGTAAACCAAACACTAATATTGTGACACTGTAGCACTGTGTTGTATAGCGGTTTTGTTAGGTAAAGTTTTCGATTTCAAATCAAAATGAACATGATTACTATCTAATTAAAAGTTTCAATCTGTATTTAAGTTATATCTTCAGGAAGTGCTAGCACACAGTATCAATTTAGACCCTCTTCAAAGGGGATGCAGGCTGGAAGTCAACAAACAAACAGTACGCGTTTTGTTTGTGTAGAGACACTTATGAGCGCAAGTTTGCAATTTATGTATTTAGTTAGGAAGCCAATTCTAAGTAGTTTATTTGTGCCCGGAGATTTGGTACTTGATCCGTTTTGGTAATTTCAATGAAAAGTAAGGTAAGTAAGTACCATAATAAATCATTGCTGAGGTTTCTGAGGCAATTTAGCTTAATAGAAATGATTATATTACATCATCATTTATACATATCAGTATAATAGGTAATGATTTAATTAATTTATCAATCCATTGCCTGTTTCTAAAATCCTCCCCTTAATATTAATGTTTCTTTGTTCAACCAAATTTCAAATCCCCACATCATAGTTTTCATTAAATAGCCGACAGACCATTAATCTTGTAAGGTAATGTTTTCCAAAAACCGTAGAGTACCTAATACCTATTTCATATAACTCAATATCAGATGTTAACAATTGATGATGTAGCACGAAGCAATTTGTAGCGACTCAATCGAACGAAATCATCCAGTCACAAGGCATACTACAGTTACCCCTTAACTGGTATAGAGAAAACATTTTCCATTGGTTCCGAACCTTATTCTAATGACACTAAAGTTCAAAATAAGGTACAAAACAAGTAAAAGCTTAAATTGGATAAGGATCTGCTCAATTTGATTCCGTACGCTTTACGTGCCGTAAAGAGAGCCAATAAGGTACAGCAGGTAACTTGTTTACGTAGTTTTTAGTCTATTTATCCCTATCGTACGTGCTGCCATTTCCCTTTGCGTGAGAGGGATAGAAATATTGGAAACTTCGGGTAACGCTTTTTAGAGTAGCCCCAACGATTGTGTAGATTACGTGCCAAAATAAGCACCGATTGATATTGTAGTACCTTGAAAAACTTTGAAATAGACCTTAATATCAAAGGTATTGTGTTTTAAATCAGAGGCATTATAGTAATAAATAGTGTGGCTTGTCGTGACAGCTCAGCATTTCTCAGCGAGATCGAATCAGAAGTGAAGTTATCCTGAAAAGAAGAAAAATAGCCGTCAAGGCGAGGGCAAGGAACAAATGGAGTGAGCGGACCAACGACCTTTGTATTAGATGTAAAGTCATTTGTACAGTGAGACAGCCAGCGGTTGCAACCACAGATCACAGAAACTAAAGGGAGATGTGAAAAGGGGGCGGAGCAAGTGTTGCACAATATGCCCAAAAACATAACACATTGCTCGTGACAGCAATGATGACAGCAGCGACGTCATAACGTAAACAGTTTACATTGCTTGCACTACACTAAAGATTATTCGAACGTTGAGTACCGATAACCCAGTGGATAATGAGCACATTTTTGATTACTTTGTGTGTGTGAATTTCTAATGCGACACTGGTTTCAAACTCAGCGCATTAGTTGGCGTCTCTCTATATCTCTATGGTTGCAACTTATGTAATTGTAATAAGTGCGATTTCGCAAAAAAAAAGATAGTGAAGTCTTATGTGCTGATGTCTGCACATGATCTGGCTTTGGGGCAGGGAGTTAAAACCGGTATATTCTCTTTTAATAAGAATAACTATAGTACGATTTTAACATTAAAAAGTGTAACAATAATCCCTTACAGTTGACGTTGCAATGACGCCATTCATCATTATTCTGACTACAGTCATATTTGTAGAAGAAAAAGTCAAGTAAGTAAAAGTCAAATTAAAAGATCATCGCGCGAACCTTGAAGTGATATTACTCAGAACAAATTAAAATGTTCACCATCTTGTATAGGCTTACTAGTGCAATAAACTCCCAAAGTATACCGTACCCGCACAATCTTGAGCCAAAACAAAATTAAATGGCACATAATGATAGAAAATCTCCACTCGTGTTGAAGTAAACAAAATACTATTAGCAAGATGAATCAGACAATTCATTTACTCTCGTTCTACCATTCTTATACGTATGTAGCTAGATTTAGGCAAAGTCTGGCTCCAATCCATCAACGTCTCAGTAATCAATTTATTATTGATACTAGCGGCTGCACGCGGCTTCGTCCGTAGACCTTATTTAAGATGGGATTTAACTGACTTACTCATTTTCACCTTGTTTTGGGCTCGAGGGAAATAATATGTAGGTATCTCAATTATTCATTTTTAATCTATTTAGGTGTGTAATATAAAACGAAATACGAATCTTTGCTCAAAAACATGAAGCGTTAAAGGTAAATTGTGATCTTGCAACACAAGCTTGAATCTTCATTTTGAGTTTGAGACGAATTTGAGTTTATCTATACTTACTAATATTATGAAGCTGAAGAGTTTGTTTCGTTGAACGTTCAGATTCCAAAAATTATGTTTTTGTTGGATAACCCATTTAATTGAGGAAGGCTACATACTATCATGCTACGACCAATAGAAATAGAGTATCGATGAAATGAAGATGAAATGTTGCGAAAACGGGAAAAAATATTCAAACGACTTTCGCACGTACGAAGTCGCGGGCACAGCTAGTGTAGGTATAAAGATAAGATATGCCCCACACCAGATAGCAATTATCGGATGATAGGATTTACAGAGCAAATTGATTGAACCTTGCTGTGATTGATTGAGCTTTTTATGCATTAAATTGAACTCTATTGCACTCGAGATAGGAACGGCAGAGAAAGGCTCAGAAAGTTCTTAGCTGATAAATGATGAGCTTACTGACTACTGGCCCATAGAACAGTCAGTATTTCTGTAAATTTTGAACCTATTGATTTATGTTGATGTTACATGTCTCTCTCGGGGCACATAGCTCGTAGAGACGATGGCCGTTGGGGCAGAAGAGTGGCCACCACGAGCCGGAAGACGTAGCGTGGGCAGATCTCCCACTAGGTGGACCGACGATCTAGTGAAGGTCGCGGGAGGTGCCTGGATGCGAGCAGCGCAGGACCGGTCTTTGTGGAAATCCTTGGGGAGGCCTTTGTCCAGCAGTCGACGTCTTTCGACTGAAACGAACGAACGAACAGTAGTAACGAATATCGGTACTATGAATATAACTATAACCGCCTCTGTGGTCTAGTGGTAAGACCACCTGCTTCAGACGCAGAGGTTCCGGGTTCGATTCCCAGTGGGAGCAGATTTTTCTGTTCGGTTTGGTTGGTGGTAGGGCTTGTTCTAAGTCCGCCTGGCTAGCTACCACCATCTTACCTATGTCTGTCGCCATAACAACAATGTTATCAGCATTATTGTGTTCCGGCAGTTAGAGGTAAGATAGCCAGTTCCTCCGTGGTTGAGGATTCCGGGTGAAGCTCGCTTCCACCTTCGGCCTGATCGTCACTTACCATCAGGTGAGATACAGGCCAAGAGCTTCCTCGCTGTGGATAAAAAAAACCTAGACTATTAAGTAGATCATAATTATTATTACAAGGTCACAGAATATAGAGATTGTTAAAATTTAAAAGTAACTAAGTAACTTGGGTAATATTGGTTCATGTTGATGTTACACGTTACTATATTTATTATTGGACGAGTAAAAAAGCATATATTTGTCTACACTAATATTATTAAGAGGAAAACTTTGTTTGTTTGTTTGTTTGTTTAGTTGTAATGGATAGGCTCAAAAACTACTGGACCGATTTTAAAAATTCTTTCACCATTCGAAAGCTACATAACCCACGAGTAACATAGGCTAAATTTTATTTTGGAAAACAATAGGGTCCCGTAAAATATTTGGGATTTTTATAAGACGTGGAAAAGCGCCATCTATCGTCATTGCTTAAAATCTTCTTGCGCCTGACAAAAATTTTTGAGGTACGTAAATATTCATGAAGGCAAAGCTGTCAAACGCCATCTATCGACATCATTAGTAAATTAGTAACTAAATATTACATGAACTATGAATAGCGCTGTTCGTAAATAATATTGAAAATTTAATAAATAAAGATATTTTATGTAATTGAACCATTCACTGTATGAACCTATTTGAATCATTCACTGTGTTTAAACGAGCAAATCAAAGTGTTCATTAGTGACTTTTTACAAACTTCCTTGCAAATTCTTACTATGTGCCGCCATCTACCGAGATGAATATTAGGGTACGGTTCAGCGGCGGACAAATGGGATGGGCGCGTGGGCGATTGTAGTTAAATAGGATAAAAATTACTTCGTTTTTATTTTCTGTATGTAATTTGTAAATTTTTTGGTAGGGTCTTTATTTTAATTACTTAGGTTGGTAGCTACTTACTTATTTGATTTTAATGATAACTACTATAGGTACGTATAATTTTAGTAGAAAGAAAGGTAATTGAATGACTAAGTGACTCACTCACTCATCACGAAGTCTCAGAAACTACAAGTCTCAAAAGAGTTCTCATAGGGGTTAATGGTCTATTCCACCTGGCTTTGACCACCAAGATGATCAAAGTGGACTCCAGTTAAATTATTTTTTTAGTGTTCTTTGATCACCTATAAATAAATCATACCTCTGAATTATCACATACCATGTCCAATTTGTTTATTGCGGTTTTTAGAAAATATAAAAAATGTTACAAATCAAAATATGTAGTACAACAATTGGACATGTGACTATTCAGAGGAGGTGTATTTTTATTTGTAGATGACGTGGTCGCTTACTATGGGCCTCATAAGAAGGCTCAAGGTCACCCAAAGAGCGATGGAGCGTGCTATGCTCGGAGTTTCCCTGCGTGATCGAATCAGAAATGAGGAGATCCGTAGGAGGCTGTGAACCTTGGCCTCCTGGAAGGCACGTTTGAGAGGGTGAGGCGTTCCTCCTCGCCCTTGAGACACTCGGTTTCACAGTCTTTTCACTGCCGGGCGTGACCCCCCCTACCCCTCCCTACTTTCCATCCCTGAAGGAGCGTATCCCTGGTTGTTTTTGCGACCGGGGCCCTCCTGAAGGACTGCTAGGAGTAGGTACTCACCCTACGTCGCGGCGTTGCTACGTTGCGGCGTAGTTACATTGGTTAGGGCACACTTTTCCCACTCACCCCGCACGGTTTACACCGACTGTGCGGGACTTACACACCGCTATAACCACCGAGTTTCTTGCCGGCTCTTCTCGGTGGTTGCGACTTGCGAACCGGCGTAGATTCACGCGTCGCGAAACTCAACTCCATGCCATGGATACGGAGGAACTCTTAAAGTTCCTCCGGGCCACTCACCCGGAGGTCCTCTCCGGGTTTAAAGCTCACATACGGGCAAAGACCCTCGCAAGCTCTGTGTATGAGGAGCCTGCTTCCCCGTCATGTCCCGAGGACGCCATGTGTGATCCGAACTCGGCCCCTCTACCAATCCCGCTCACGAACGAGCACTCTATTGTGATAGATCACCAATCCCATGCCCCCAGTAGGGACATGGAATGTGACTCTGTCTCAGACGCCGATGACGGTGGCTTCACCACCGTCAGTCGTCCGAAGAGGACCCGCAAATCCGCGGCCTCTCCCCCTCCTTCCCCCCCTGCGAAGGCCCTGAAGGCCAACTCAGGCCTCTCTCAGCCCTCGCAATCTTCCCAGCCCTCCGGCTCGCAGTCGAGCACCGGGCGGACTGTCAGAGTCCCCCCAGTCTTTGTCCAGGACAAGGCGTCCTGGAACAAGATTTCCGGCGCGCTCAAGGAGCGTCACATCAACTTCTCGCACGCTAAGTCGTGCAACGTAGGTATTAAGGTGTCCTTGTCCACCTCGGACGAGCACCGAGCCCTAACACGATTCCTAGATGAAAACCGTATCGGTTATCATACTTTCCCCCGCGAGGAGGAAAGGGAGCTGCGGGTTGTTATCCGTGGCCTTCCCAAGGAGCTAGACTCCGCCTCCATCTTGGCCGACCTCAAGGCCCAAAACTTCCCTGTCAAACAGGTTCATCGTCTGTACAGGACTCGTACTCGTGAACCATTTGACCTTGTCCAAGTAGTCTTGGACTATTCCGATGAAGCGAAATCGATTTTCAATTTGAAAACGGTTTGCTTCATCTCCGGGCTCAAAGTTGAGCCACCCCGAAAGCGCGGCGCTCCCGGCCAGTGCCACCGCTGTCAACATTACGGGCACGCTGCCCGTAATTGTCACGCCCGTCCTAGGTGCGTCAAGTGCCTAGGCGATCACGGCACAGCCGACTGTGTCCGTGACAAGGCCACAGCCACCGAACCACCGAGCTGCATACTGTGTGGTAGCCAGGGTCATCCTGCGAATTATCGCGGTTGTCCCCGGGCTCCACGCACTCAGCCGCGTGCCCCCATCCCCTCTGCCCCCAGGCAGATCAATGCTACTCGCAACTTTGCGGTAGCAAGTGAGGCTCCTAGCCTCCGCCCCAACAGGCCCAATGCTTGGGCTAGGCCTCTGGCCTACACCCAGGCTGCCAGCCTTACTCCCACACCCACCCAAACAGCTGTGGCCCCACCCGCGCTCCAGCAGGCTCCTCAACCCCACCCAGCCCCTAAGGCTACGCCAAAGGCACCTACCCAACAGGCGCCTAACCCAAGTCCCCCTGCCCCTAAGGCACCAGCCCACAAAGTCCCGGCCCCTCAGGCCAAGCCCCAGCCTTCACATTCACCTGCGGCTGACATTAAGTTGGTCAGAGACTTCTTTGGCCAAATTAATGTCGGCGAGATGTTTGTGATCGCCGCAAAACTGCGCGCGACTAATGGCGAAGGCAACATCATGGATAGGTTATCTATCCTCGCCGAACACGTAGACTTTTGCTACGCTATCTCCTCTTTCCACGCTCCGTAATGGCTAATCCCACCGCTAGGATCAAACCCCGGTCAATCACCTTAGCATTTTTCAACGCTAACGGTCTTAGACAGCAAAAGGACGAGGTTACTCAGTTCCTTACCGACCACCAGGTCGACATCTTTCTGGTTCAAGAGACCCTCCTAACACCCTCTATTCGCAATCCTAGGATAGCGAACTACAATATCATTAGACACGATAGGCCCACACGTGGCGGCGGCACGCTTATTTATTATAAGCTTTCTCTGCACTGTGCTTTAGTCGATCCCCCTTCTCTCTCTAACCTAGAAGTCTCACTCTGTCGGCTAGCCATGACCGGACACGAGCCCATCCTCATCGGCTCGGTTTACCTCTCCCCGAACAAGACTCCCTTAAGGAGCGACTTTCAGGCCCTCTTTGCTATGAATAGTGCAGTCATTCTTGGCGGCGACTTTAATAGCAAACACACTCATTGGGGTTGCGTAACATCCACTGCCAATGGCAACATGTTAAGCGAACTCTCTGAGGAACTCATCTTTGACATCTTAGTCCCTATGACGCCCACTCACTATCCTTACAATGTCGAGCATCGGCCCGACATTCTGGACATGGCAATTCTAAAGAATATAGGCCTCCGCCTACACTCTATAGAAACCATGCACGCGCTCACTTCTGACCATCGCCCGGTCGTACTCCAACTAGGCTCTCCTGAGTCTACACCCACTATGAAGACAGTTGTGGACTGGGACAAACTCAAGGTAAAACTTGGGAACTGTCAGAGCCCACAACTGTCCTCAATCCCCGACGATATAGTTTCGCCTCACGAAACTATTCACGCGATCGATGCGCTCACTAGTCACATCTCGGTCGCCATCGGCGACTCGTCTAGGCAAGTGCCTGCGATGGCTAACCACCGTCTCAGGTTGCCGGACGACGCGCGAGAACTATTGAGGGCAAAGAACGCAGCCACTCGCGATTATGACGCTTATCCAACCGAGGAAAACAGAGTCCGCCTACGTTCCTTACAGCGCGCTGTCAAGGCCCGTATCGCGGAACTCCGTAACAATCAGTGGGATGATCTACTTAAAGAAATCTCGCCATCTCACCAAGCCTATTGGAAGTTGACGAGAGCCTTTAAGTCTGACACCGTAGCGTCCACGCCACCGCTTTTACGTCCCGATCAAACGCTTGCGTTTGACGACGACGCCAAAGCCGAATGTCTAGCCGACAGTCTAGAAGCACAGTGCTCCCCCAGTACCCTCCCAGTAGACTCTGCCCACCTCCGCATGGTGGACAGCGAAGTCGAACGTAGAGCCGCCCTCCCTCCGACCACAACCCTAGACCCGACCAACGTCGACGAGGTGCGAACGATAATCAAAGGTTTCCGTCCCAACAAAGCCCCCGGCCCGGACCGTATCTCTAATAGAGTCTTACGCGCCCTGCCCGCCCCCCTAGTATACCTCTTGGTTGCTATTTTCAACGCGGCCATGTCTCACTGCATCTTTCCCGACGCGTGGAAAGAGGCAGAAGTCATTGGCATCCCGAAGCCCGGTAAGAAACTGGCTGACCCCACAAGCTACAGACCCATCAGTCTCTTAAAGACCATGGGTAAGTTATACGAACGTATAATTGTCTCTCGATTAAGAGATTATGTTTTTTCTAATAATCTCTTAATAAACGAACAGTTTGGCTTCCGCGCCTCACATTCCTGCGTACAACAGGTGCACCGCTTAACGGAGCACATACTTAGCGGCCTCACTGCTAAGCCACCCGTAGGGACAGGAGTGCTATTCTTCGACGTAGCGAAGGCATTCGATAAAGTCTGGCACAATGGCTTGATTTACAAGCTTTACGAACTCGGTGTGCCGGACAGTCTCGTGCACATCTTACGTGACTTTTTATCGAATCGCACCTTTCGTTACCGAGTAGATGGCTCCCTCTCCTCCCCCCGCCCCATAAGAGCCGGAGTCCCCCAGGGCTCCGTGCTCTCGCCCATCCTCTTTTCATTGTACGTCAATGACATCCCCAAATATCCGAATACGGATTTAGCCCTGTTTGCGGACGACACCGCACTCTACAAGTCCGGACGTAATCGGAATTACGTCATCTTGGCGCTCCAACGCGCAGTCACACAATTAGGCGAATGGTTCAGGAAGTGGCGTATCGAGGTAAATCCCGAAAAAAGTGCAGCAGTGTACTTTTCTAGGGCTTTGTCTGCGAAACGTCCTTCGGTTCGCACTCGTCCTAATGTCCCCACCCATCTCACCTTATTTGACCAAACTATTCCTTGGAAAAGTGAGGCCAAGTACTTAGGTGTCACTCTCGACCAGAGATTATCGTTCGCTCCGCACCTCAGACGCGTCTTGAGCCGTGCGAACCACTACATCCACCGACTCTACCACCTAGTTGGAAGGAAAAGTAAATTGTCACTTAGAAATAAGTTGACAATTTACAAAACCTGCATCCGTCCAGTGTTGACTTACGCCAGTCCGGTGTTTGCTCACACTTCCTGCACAGACCTTAAGAAATTCCAAACCCTCCAAAACAAATTCTTACGCCGAGCCGCGGATGCCCCGTGGTTCGTGCGTAATACGAATCTCCATAGAGATTTCGAGATCCCATCGATTGATCACTTTATGAAAGAAGCCTCTCGCCGCTACTTTGATAAAGCGATCAACCACAAGAACCCTCTTATCGTTAGCGCCGCCACGTATACACCCCAGAAAGATGTCGCTGCCCAATACCGACGACCTAGGCATGTCCTAGACGACCCGGACGATCCTATTACCGAATTTCTGAACACAGACATCACTGCCTTAAGCACGCCAACTACTCCACAACACAGTAGCTCGTTACACCGTACTCGCCGGCGAGTACGAGGCCCTGCTTTCCATTTCGGACGGTACAGACATGTACCGGGCCGGTTCTCCCCTATCCGTCCCCCGGACACGGCCTGAGCCGAGGTCCGAGCCTACCGTGGCGCCCTCAGGCCGCGTCCGTAGTCCCCTCGATCGGGCCCACTAGAGTGAGCCCGCCGTAGGCTGGACTTTGGTCCAACACCGCGGTGGGCAACCCTCTAGTTGGGTTCGCCACTGATCGGGCGCCTTATGCGCTCGATACGGCCCGATCGCGAACGTCGGTCTGCGACCGACGCGGACGAGCCTGGGCTTCGCTTCGCGAAGCCCACACTCGGCCTCGTCGGCACACGCACCGACGATCGCCAAACGGCTAGAGTACCTTCTGTACTCGCCACTCTGCCCGGTGAAGCTGGAAAAGCTCCTCAAGCTACCAGCGCGCGTCCCTTCAAAAAAAAAAAAAAAAAAAAAAAAAAAAAAGGAGAACCAGAGTGACTGACATAGCCCGCAGAATCGCTAAAATCAAGTGGCAGTGGGCGGGGCACATAGCTCGAAGAGCTGATGGCCGCTGGGGCAGGAAAGTTCTTGAGTGGCGACCACGAGCTGGAAGACGTAACGTGGGCAGGCCTCCCACTAGGTGGACCGACGATCTGGTGAAGGTCGCGGGAAGTACCTGGATGCAGGCGGCGCAGGACCGGTCTTTGTGGAAATCCTTGGGGGAGGCCTTTGTCCAGCAGTGGACGTCTTTCGGCTGAAACGAACGAACGAACGAAAGGACACTAAAATAATAATTTAACTAGAGTCCACTTGGCCCACCCAACACCCCCGTGGGTGATCAAAGGCACAGAATAAATTCAAAGGACACTAAATTGTCGCTGTAAGTCCACTTTGATCACCTGGCTGATCAAAGCCAGGTGATCAAAGTGGAATACACCTCCTTTTAGAACGTAGGTAGTCACTAAGACGAGATTTTGCAAAATTCAACCCTTATGGGAGTTAAAAAGGGGGTTGGAAGTCTGTATTGCAGTCCTCGGTTTTTAAAGTAAGAGACTTGAAAGTTAAAATGTATGCTCACTATGATCTCTAGATATTGTGGAGGTGTACATATACTGTTCGGTACACTGTGGTACTGTGTACACATCGGTTTGCCGACGATATTATGGTCATGGCAGAATCGTTGGAAGATCTTGGAACAATGCTCGAAGACCTTAATCGATTTTCCCAACAGGTAGGCCTGAGGATGAACATGGACAAAACGAAGCTTATGTCGAATGTCCATGTTGCGCCCTACCCAGTTTCAGTTGGGAGCTCAATTCTCGAGATTGTCGACAAGTAGGTATGTCTACCTCGGACAAACGATCCAGCTAGGTAGGTCCAATTTCGAGAAGGAGGTCAATCGTCGAATCCAACTCGGCTGGGCAGCGTTCGGGAAACTACGCAACATATTTTTGTCCAAAATACCTCAATGCCTGAAGACTAGAGTGTATAACCAATGTGTGTTATGGCTCGGAAACGTGGCCTCTCACTATAGGCCTTATACAGAAGCTCAGTTGCACAGCGTGCTATTGAGAGGGCTATGCTTGGTGTTTCTTTGCGAGATCGAATCAGAAATGTGGAGATCCGTAAACGAACCAAAGTCGCTGACATAGCCCAACGGATTAGCAAGCTGAAGTGGCAATGGGCAGGGCACATAGTACGCAGAACTGATGGCCGATGGGACAGAATGGTTCTGGGATGGAGGCCGCGTACCGGAAAACGTAGCGTGGGACTTCCACCTACAAGGTGGACCGACGACATCGTAAAGGTAGCAGGGAAGCGCTGGACGCAGGCCGCTTCCAATCGATCAACATGGAAAGCATTGGGGGAGGCCTATGTTCAGCAGTGGACGTCCTATGGCTGAAATGGTGGTGGTGGTGGTGGTACATTTATACTGAAAATGTATCATTAGAAATCAACCACGGTGGCTAAGGAGATAAAAGGAGGGTTGGAAGTTTATATTATGAAAGGCCTATGTGTTTAAAGTAAGAGAGTTGAAATTTAAAATGTATGCGCTATAGATGCTAAGAGCGGATTTTACGAAACTCCACCCCTAGTGGAGTAAAACGAGGTCCACGCGTACGAAGTCGCGGGCGGCCGCTAGTGTAGAATATAATATTATCCATGCTTAAATAGAACAAAGGTAAACCACGACAAAAACCCAACATTTATACTTTCTTTTATTATTTTCAAGAGGAAAATTGGGCAAAATATATTATTTATAATTTGAACACAGCTTACACAGGACCTTAAGGGATAAATTTGACGAACCTTATTTCCTTGGGGCGATCTTTGCATTAATTAGGACAGTAATTTCCTTTTCAATTTGTCTAATAGGATTTTTGGAATTACAGGCGACAGCACATCAAGGTATACATAGTGGAATTTTTGTAGTTGAAATAAGGACGATATTGCAATGAAAACGTATCGTCTGATGTACTGCTGGAAATGGAATTATTTATTGGAAGAAGCTAGAACCTATCTACGATATAAATGTAAATTGGGAGTCTTTTGATTTGAAATCAGGTGTTAATAAAATTCGTGTCCTGTAGGATCAAAACTGCTATTGCAGATTTTAATTGCATTTTTTCATTGCAGTGATAGCGGCTAAGAATCATACTTGTGACTCTTTAACTATTTGATATATCATTTGAACAGGACAGGTAGACATGATTATTTTAGTCAATTACAGTCAAGTTCTCGCAAAACTCCCAAAAACTACCAAAAGCACGATCTCAAACTTTCTTCATGCATCTTCTGCTAGTCTTATTACATGGGTTACACTTTATTGACTGAGATGTAGTTACATCAAATTTTATTATATTGTTTTGGTCAAGCAAAATGTGTAGCCGTCGATAGTGATGTCCCGCGTTCCCGACTTAGATGGCTTACCGAGGGCCATGTCAGGTTTTTAGTGGGTAGGCACTGCCCTCCTGGCAAGGAAAACCCTACATAACCCACTAACTGCCCCCGCGGTTGGTGGGTACCAAAATTCATGTAATTCTAACGAAAAAAAAGTGTAGTCGTAGAGAAATGAGTAAAATATATTACTTTTGTCTTGTCCTGTTTCTCATCCAACAATCTCGTCTAAGAATATTAGGAATTATGTCTAGCCTGGGAAAATAATTCACCATGACCTTATCTTAATTTATGAGACGTTTGGCCTTCAGGCCTTCTTTTCCTGTCAATATATTTTATCTGAGATTGTCTGTATATTTATTTATATTGAGCTTGACAGATTAGCTTACAGCATTTTTTTTAAAGATAATTTATTTGTTATTATACAAATTACTAATAGTCCCGTTAGCCCCTCGTACTAAGCTAAATATGCTTGTGTCACGAGTGAGCTCACCACAATAGTCGAGCGGCGGCGGGGACCGAACCCACGTTCTTCGGATCACGAGTCGGCCAGTCCGACGCCTTCACCGTTCGGCTATCGTGGTTTTCACATTCAGATACGAGCTGACAAATTACTACACATTAAACTAAGACTTCAGTCACGTCTTTCTGTATGTTCGCGATAAAACTTCATAATTGAATGGATTTGCGAGCGGTTTTCACCAATAGGTAGTAATAGTAATTCATACGGGCGAAGCCGGTGGCAACTTTATCATTCTTGGTTTTGTTATTTTCTTAATGAAATATTGAGTAATATAAGTTTATGAACTGTGATTTTAGGTAATGTTGCGTTTCTCTCTTTAGTGTCACTTAGTACCTACCAAAACTTGAGTATACCGTATCGAAACACGAAACTTTCCTTTTCCCTAGATTGTGAGAACTTTACCCAACCAAAAATTATCTAATACATCTTATCAAAAGATTCTCATTTTTCTCAAACAAAAAGTCATTTGCAACGTCTAATGTAAACAAAATGCAAACTTTTGATTGCGAATGTCACAAGAACGCTTCCGGGAGCACAGGCCCACCGCTGTGACGTTGAATGTGTCACTTACCCTGTTACTTAGCTCCCCGCTGACAGACACTCCCAAAATAGTCAATTTCTGTAGATTACACTTTTTTGGGGACATGTAGGTAATTCCGGCAACTTTCGTTACTATAAGCATGTACGCAATAGGTATGTTTCCTGGGTAAAAAAGCAAGAGTTTATATTAGTCTGTCGGTTAACTTATCAAAAAATACTCGACACGCATTTTTCACTTTTTCAAACTAATGAAAATTGAAAGAGATAAGCGTGCCAAAGTTCAAAAGAAGAGGCCCGTGACTACAAGACGTGCTTAAAAGTGTAGCACTATGACGTCACGAGGAACTATTCAATATTTTTTTATAATGTAATTGACGGACTAAAAGTTTTTTTTTTTAGGAAACTAGCAAAATAGGGAAGTTCGATCCAAAGATAAGACTTACAAAAGTAGTAGTAGCACAGAATAATAATAATTGTAGTAGTCTAACAAACATTTACATAGGTAGCCTATGTGCTATTTAAAGTTCACACAAGATATAACATTGTGTGCAATCAAAATCCGCTTAGTGCTTTTTGCGTGAAGGTAAGATAATTTTGTGCTATATGTGTGCTATGGATAGGGTTGCCAACTATACTGTTTTAAACAGTATTATACTGTTTTTCACTAAATTATACTTTTTACTTTTTTACAAAAAAAAAGTATACAAAAATACTGTTTTCAGCATCGAAGCAGACGCTCAAAATTTTTTTTTGTCAGACAGAGGGCGCTCACTGCGCGCTCACTGCTCAATGCAGTGCAGCTACAAACAAATCAAATCACACTAAGTTTCTGAATGAATCTGTCACTGTCAGTGTGCCAACTGTCACTGTCAGTGACAAATATTCAAGACTGTCAGTGTCATGTCATTCGTGTATGTTACAATTACTACTACGATAAGTACGTTATCAATATTTAACCGTTTTTTGTGTGGAGTGAACCTTGTAGTGATAAGCTTAGTGTACAAAAGATGGAAAGTGATAGTGACACTACTCCTACAACGCCAAGAAAGAAAGCCAAACTATCGAAGGTACAGCAAAAATATAAGCACGAATGGGAATGCCAATATGACTGGTTAACGAGTGATCCACTGTGCGAATTTAATGCTAAATGCAAAATGTGTGCTTTAACATTTACAATTTCTCACGCAACACGCAAACACCAAGCATAGCCCTCTCCATAGCCTATGGAGAGGGCTATGCTTGGTGTTTCTTTGCGAGATCGAATCAGAAATGAGGAGATCCGTAAACGAACCAAAGTCGCTGACATACCCCGACGGATTAGCAAGCTGAGCCCCGATTACGGTAACTTTTAACGTCTACAATCCAGACACGCTTCTCGATTCTGCGATACGATTGGTCAAAACAGCTGACGTACGCTGTTGAACGACCAATCGTATCGCAGAATTGAGAAGCGTGTCTGGATTGTAGACGTTAAAATTTACCGTAATCGGGGCTCTGAAGTGGCAATGGGCAGTAGCAGGGAAGAGCTGGATGCAGGCCGCTACCAATCGATCAACATGGAAAGCATTGGGGGAGGCCTATGTTCAGCAGTGGTCGTCCTATGGCTGAAATGATGAAGATAATTTTGAAGATGTTGAAACCGGAAAGTCTTTATTTACAAAGTCGCTGGATTTTATTGGCGATATAGGCCTTTCATTAAATGAGAACCTTGTCCCTGAGTATCGTAAATAGATTAGCCTTGAGATGTCAGAGCCAGATAGCGGTTAGTGAGCTTCAGTGGAGGGTATTTGCTTTATTTCAAGGTAGGCAGATTACTAAGGATACTATAAAGTAAATGACAAGATACCTAAATAAATAAATTCTTTATTGTTTTATTTTTTTACAAGAGTGCGTGGTCTTAACCTGCCAAAAGCCTGGTCCGTGAGCACGTAGAATCCCGTCCGTCGCACAGTCGCGACAGCAATATAATTACGCGCGAGCGATAAGGATGGGTAGCTTGGGGTCATTGGACGGGATTCTACGTGCTCACGGACCAGGCTTTAGCTTGCACTTATTACGTGTCATGTAAGTTATAAACTGTATTTGATTGAAAAAGAGGCTGACAGAGGTGACTGAGTTTCTCCCGCCACTTCTTCTCAGCTCCAGCCCATATGTTGTCCCCAAGTGGTGGCAAGGCAAGCAAGGGACGTGTTTAAATGCCCTGGAAAGGGCCTATGTACTGAATAAACTATTTCTACTTATCAATAAAGGTCATAGCACACTTATCAACCCAGAGAGGGATCAACGCCTTTCGCTGCGCTGTCAACCACGAGGCGAGATTTTTACGTTACGGTGCCGAGAAGTGTGAGTTGCAGTATGGAGTTTCATACAATTAATACTGACCGCCTCGAGCTGATACGGTTACGATCCATTTCCGGGTTGATAAGTGTGCTTCGTCCTTTAGACGCCATTTGTCAAAAAGGCATGTTCAAATTACCTCATGCGTCTCTAATTAGTGAGGTTGGTAAACGGCTCTCATGTCACTTGCTGTGTAAGCTAAAATAATTTGTAAACATTTGTCTCTGGTAATTTGGAGAGGGTTGTGTAGAAATATATTGTAGTGGAGACCAAATAATGATCTGAAGAGGATGATGATTATTTGTTTAGTTAGAAAGAAGAGTTTTTCATGCTAGGTTGTCAGTAATTTATTTTATTTGCTTAATAATTGCAATTATTATTTTCATTTTTGCTTGTGTTATTGTGACCATTGAATTAAGGATAATCCGAGAAAAATCCATTAGTTTTGTATTCAAAGGCTTTTGGTCTGAATTGATACTTGTATTAGAGATTATTGGCATACTCTGAGATCAACGATCTCGAAATAAGCAAAACATGTCACAAATCACAATAATACTCATATTATTACTTACTTAGGCAAATTACACAAATCGTATAGCAAACAAGCCTTTATTGCGACGTAACGCCAAACAAAATTCCCGCCGATCGGAAAAGCTTTTCGCGATCATTTGGGGCGGAAATTGCCGAAGCAGCAAGAATATATTATTTGTGGAGATGATTCATTATTGGCAAATACGAGTACGTTGGTACTTTAAGTAGTTATGTTTCGAGAGAGATCGACATGCTGGCTGCTTAAAGGCTTCAACAGACCAAACTTGGTGTGACACACTTCAAAGAGTTTCTTGTATTACAACTTGCGCGGGCCTGCATTCAAACTGCGCTGCTACTGCCCTGCGTTTGGTCTGCCCAAGCCTTTAAGACTTCCAGAAGCAAGTTCAAGTAAAATCGGCAGTGGAAAACTGCATACTCGTATCTGACTGTACCAGGTAGTCTGACAACAGAGAGAGATGGCGGGAGATCGTGCAAAGAGCTGTATCCGCCTCTACAACCGACGTGAACGCCTCAACGTGATCACGACCGCTCTTCTTCTTTATATTCGTTTCGCTCTTGGCAGAACGGTCGTGGTCACGTTGAGGCGTTGTAACAACTCTCCGTACGATCTCACGCCATCTCTCTCTGTTGGCAGACTGTCTGGTGCAGTCACATACGCCGTCTCCCACTGCCGATTTCACTTGGTCGGTTCAGCGCATTGGTGACCTGCCACGCGATCGGGTTCCTTCGACTTTTCCTTGGACGACCAGTTGTTCTAAGAGTTGTCATCCCACCTTGAGACCGCTCTGCCAAGAGCGAAATAAGAAGAAGAAACAAGTAAAAAAAAATCAAAAGTCGTTCGTTCGTTTCAACCATAAGGCTGGTTTTAGTGTCACGCGGACCGTCCGGTGCGAACCCGCTCCGCACGGCCAATCTGTATGAACGTCTAGGGAGCGTTTAAGAGTAATGCGGTCCGAAGGAACAGCTCCGCGCCCTAGCAGTTCATACAGATCGGCTGTGCGGAGCGATCCGCACTGACAGTCCGCGTGACACTAAAACCAGCCTAAGACGTCCACTGGTGAACTAAGGCCTCCCTCAAAGATTACCACAACTGACGGTATTCAGGTGCTTCCATCACATAGCTTGTAAAACTGAAAGTATTCTAATGGCGAACACCGACCGGAAAACGTAGTACAGACAGGCCTCCCTCAGTGGACTGATGATCAGATGTCAGTATGTTAAAATTAATAGGTTTATTTCTAAAACAAAAAAATTAATAAAAGGGCAAGAACAGTTTCACAAAAGTATTCTGTTAAGGAAAAAGAATCTAGATTTGGTTGACAGTCTAGAAATTTACCACAGTAAACTAGTAGAGAGTAGGTCCACTCATAACTTGGACGTTGAAAGGTTGCAGGCTGAAATCACAAACTTGCATGACTCGCTTGCATCCATAACAGCTAAATATAATTCAGCCAGGGAACAAATTAACGAACATATCCTGGCAGCAAACAATCTCTTAGATCTAGGCAATCCTACTACGGATTTTAAATCTCTGCCAAACATAACAATGCAAAGTCAGCAACAAACTGATGGCGGCTTGCGGCCTTCAATGTCTTCAAAAACGGGACTGTTGAATGTACATAAATCAAGCAATGTAGTGTTGTTCTCAGATAGGCTAGGAGTTGGTTATGGCCCCATATTAAATAAAAAATTAGATTGTAAAATAATAAATAACTGTATGCCAGACGCATCTTATTGTCAATTAATGAATGGCATAAAAAATAGTAAACAATTACACAGTAATTCTATTTTAATTATAATGTTAGGAAACAGTCAGAATATAAATAGGAAAAATATTCTACATAATTTTTCCATGCTGGCCAGCCTTAATATTCATAAAATAATTATATGTGCCCTGCCATACTGTAAAAATGGCTCCTCTGAAACTAATGAAAGTATTCACTTACTGAATACTTTATTATTTAATTTGACTGTTCGTCATAGCGACAAATTTGTCTATTTTGACACTAATAAATTTATTAATAATAAGTTCATAATGACAGGCAGCTCTTTACACCTGCCTCAAAGCATAAAATTAAAACTTGCTACATTGTTAGCTTATAATATTAACTGTGTTATTAACACAAAACAAGTAAATTCCACTTTTGATATTATTAGTAGAAATACTAATACTAATATTTCTGTGACGACCTCTGATTTAAACTGAGAGGGACGACAACAGACAGGTCTATTAAAGGATTTAATATTGTTCATCAAAATTTACAAGGCCTGGCTGGCAAAGAATTAGAACTAGAATTGTTTTTAAAAAAATACGATGTTCATGTATTATGTTTAACCGAACATTGGCTTAAAAATTATGAATTGATGTTTCATATAGGAAATTATAAAGTTTGTAGTTCGTTCACCAGGGAGTCTGCTATTAGAGGGGGGTCACTCATATTATTAAATAATCAATTTAAATACAAGGAAAGAAAAGACATTGTCTCACTCTCAGTCGAACGAACTATAGAACTTGCGTGTGCAGAGCTAGAGCAGTATATAATTGTAAGTGTGTACAAGCCCCCATCTGCAAATTACCAATTATTCGAATCCACTATGGAGGAGGTCTTAAAAAAGGTATTTAAATCAAATAAGAGAGTAGTTGTATGTGGAGATTTTAATATAGATTTATTAGATAATACTCAATATAAAATAAGATTCTTAAACCTTTTTAAATCTTTTAATTTATCACATCTTTTCACTGAGCCTACTAGAATCACTCCAACATCAGCTACTTGCTTAGATAACATTTTTTGTAACTGTGATATTCAAAGTAAATCAATAATTAATTGCCTTAGTTCAGATCATAGTGGACAATTGGCCACATTTGAACACCATCATGTCCCTAGTACAGTGGATGTTGTTTGTAGGCCAATAACAACTAACCGAATTGACAAATTTAAGAAAAATATTTGTGATGGTATTGATAAACTTATATTAGATGACAATAATGTCGATCAAATTTATGAGGATCTATTCAGTGTTGTGAGTGAGGAATTCAAAACCACATTCCCACAGAAAAAGATCCGAATAAATTCTGTTAAATGTAAATTTGATGACTGGGCTACAACTGGCATTCACAAGAGTAGAAATAAAATGTATGAATTATATAGTCTTAAAGCCGATACGCAAGATCTGAGTGTTATAGAATATGTTAAAAATTACTCAAAAATATTTAAAAAGGTTTGTTTGGCTGCTAAATCAAATCATCTTCGAAACATGATTTTAAATTCTAATAATAAAGCTAAGGCTACGTGGAACATAATAAATAAACAAACATGTAAAAATAAATCGAAGGATAACACTTTTTCACTGAAAATCGGAAACGAAATTATAAATTCCGATACAGAAGTTGCAACCACATTTGAGACATTCTTCTCCAATATTGCGTCTGAAACAACTAAAGAACTGAATTCATCACCAGTTCTTGCAGAGTCTCTTTTAAAATCTAAGGTCACCGAGTGCCAGTGTCTGCTCCAGTTCAGGCATATAGATTGTAATACAATAATTAAAACCTTTAGAGAATTAAATATGAAAAAAACTGAGGACCTTTGGGGAATCTCCGTCAGTATAATTGGAACAATTATTGACACCATAGCTCCTCACCTTGCATTCATTTTTAATACATGTATTGATCAAGGTTGCTTTCCTAGCTTAATGAAGTTAAGTAAAATAATTCCATTGTTCAAGGCTGGTGACAAATGTGACCCCTCTAATTTTCGACCGATTTCTATTCTACCAGTACTTAGCAAAATTTTCGAGAAAATTATTTTCCACCAACTTCTATCTCACTTCATTTTTAACAAATTATTACACAATAAGCAATTTGGTTTTACGAAAGGTAGAAGTACTACTGACGCTGGGGTAGCACTATTGAAACACGTCTTTGATGCTTGGGAGAGTAAAAAGGACGCTGTTGGTATTTTCTGTGATCTTTCAAAAGCGTTTGATTGTGTAGACCACCAAACCTTACTAAACAAATTGCGACATTATGGTGTTTCGAATAAGTCACTTGATCTGCTGAACTCGTATCTCACAGGCAGAAAACAAAAAGTTTGTATTAACGGAACTGAGTCTTCTGGAGCACCTCTTACTATGGGTGTGCCACAGGGATCAATATTGGGACCTTTGCTATTTCTTATTTATATTAATGACCTTCCTTACTTTGTAAAAGATCTGTGTGATATTGTGTTATTTGCTGATGACACATCTCTCATTTTCAAAGTTGATAGAGGTAAGGTAAATTTTGACGATATTAATAACACACTCTCACAGGTTCTACATTGGTTCACTGTTAACAACTTATTGTTAAATGCAAACAAAACTAAGTGCATTAAATTTACCTTACCTAATGTGAGGCAGGTTTCCACGCAATTAATGGTGAAGAATGAACCATTAAATAGCATAAATTCCACAACATTCCTGGGAATCACTTTAGATGCTAAACTTCAATGGGGTCCTCATATTGAAACTTTGTCAAAAAGGCTCAGTTCGGCTGCTTTTGCAGTGAGAAAGATAAGGCAATTAACTGACATTGAAACGGCAAGGCTAGTATATTTTAGCTATTTTCATAGTATAATGTCATACGGCATATTGTTGTGGGGCTCAGCCGCGGACATTGAAACTGTGTTTGTTCTGCAGAAGAGAGCAGTGCGGGCCATTTATAACCTTGGACCCCGATTTTCCTTGAAAGATTTTTTTAAGGAAATAAACATACTGACAGTAGCTTCACAGTTCATTTATGAAAACCTTTTATATGTCCGCAAAAATATAGAGCAATTCACGAAAAAGCGATTTGCATAACTTTAATACAAGAAACAAAAATAAACTTGCCGTTCCAAATTTCAGATTGCATAAGATTGGTAATTCATTTATGGGAAAATGTATTAAATTCTTTAATAAATTACCACAAACTGTTGTAGAACTACCCATTCATAAATTCAAAGAACATATTAAAAGTACCTTAATGAAAAAGGGCTACTATAAAGTCGATGATTATTTAAAAGATAAAAATGTTTGGGATACGTTGTTGCCTAGCTCGCATAAATATTTATAACTTTGTACATTTTAAAGCATGTAAACCTTTGAAAAAGAGGCTGACAATAGTGACTGAGTTTCTTGCGCTGCTTCTTCTCAGCACTGGCCCATTTATTGTCCTGAAGCAGTGGTAGGGTTAATACTGGGACGTGTAAAAGTGCTTTTTTTAAGCCTATTTACAGAAATAAATGAGTTTTAATGAGTTTTAGAAATACACGTTACAGACTTTACAAACAGACAAACATTAAAACATTCAAACACTCGTATACGCACAAGATTTCTCCCAAGACGTTTTGTTAGGGCACACAAAGTTTTATTAAATTTCCCATAAACTCGTAGGCGGTTCACATAAACACGGGCATGTTATGAGAAAACTTCTTACTTATTTGACTTCGGTAGGGTTTGTTCCGGTGTTTATCGTAACTTTGCGGGTTCACCTGTTTACAAGTCAGTATTTATAGAAAGGGTAGGTGCAAATGTTAGGTGAGGAAAAATAGAGGGATACGAAGTTTGCTATGACGCGGACAGAATAAGGTTTCTGAGCGTTAAATACGCAAGTAACGGATTTTCCTCCTTTTTCTGTAATGGAAAGTTTTACATACTTTACCTATTGTGATTTAATTTCATTGTGTTTATATTTCTATTTTAACAATAAAATCATGCAATGGAAATATTGAGAGTGATCCATGATGCCGCGGCGTGTGTATCTTCTGCCATGATATTTGCATTGGCAAATATCCATTGATAGTAGTAGTAGTATTTTACCAACATTGGTCTACACCAATGATGGTAAAATTATGCAAGAAAATGGACTCCGTCCAAAGTCGTAAAGCCCGTAGGCAAAAGAAAATGAATGAAATACGTTATCTATACCTATATTAAAAAACGGAAGAGTTTGTTTGTTTGCTTCAACATGTTAATTGCTAATCTCAGGAACTACCAGTCCGATTTAAAAAAATATTTTTGTGTCGGATAGCCCATTTTTCGAGGAAGGTTTTAGGCAATTATAATGTCACCCTACAGCCAATAGGGGCGAGCAGTAAAGAAAAATGTTGCAAAACGGGAAATATTACTCGAACTATTTTCACGCGTATGAAGTCGCGGGTATAGCTAGTTTAATAAATAAGTTCAAAACCACATACCTATAATTTGTAAATTTAGAAACGTATCAATCACCAAAATGCATAAAATGCCGATCCATTTTCCTTGTTTTCATTTTTCCATCGCCTCATGGAGTGACGTGATGCGCTATTGATATTTCTCGTATAATCCAAGGGCGGTACATTTACCAAATTTTATCAACATGACACAAGTAAATAAGATCAGCCAGCACCAAATTAGTTAAATTGTAACAATTATGATGGTCATTTTTAAGATTATTCCCGCAATATCCCGCAGTCAATCACTTAGTTCTCATGCCTGACTAGAGCAAAAAAAAATAGGATAGTGTCAATATTTAGAAGTCACAGGTTCCTTTACGACAACCAAATTTAAATTACTTTTGCCTATGATACTATCATCGTTTAAAATCTTAATTTCAAAAATAGGGATGGGATATTTGCGCTAAGCCGTTGGCGCCACTTGTGAGTGACAGGACCTTACTCTACAGTGGCGCTACTCCTGTGAGTGCAATTACGATAGTTCTCTTAACCGCTTCAGCTTTCACCAGTTGGCGTCACTGTATTAGCTACTATAAATAATAATAAATAATAATAATAAATCTTTATTTCATTACCAAAGTATACTAGCGAGTGACGTGATATAATGCTTAATTCAATACAACATAGTACATCTGTTTCCGCAATTTATTACACCGATCTTAATTTCGTTGCGGGTCCAATGTCCGTTTAACTTGACCTTTATTGGTTGGGTTTTTATGGCGGTCAAGCTGTAGATCCTGGCTACACAGGAGTTGCAGTGGTGGGAACGAGAGGTGGGAATAGTCCCATAGCGAGTGACATGATCTAGGCTTACTATGTACACTGTGAAGCCAACAGGTGAGGGCAAATACGATAGCCCTGATTTCTGTGTCAAAATAATTTAAAGGTATTAAACATCACAATTCGCGCTGGCCGCTTTCTCCGGTCTGTGGCAAAGAGCAATCACATAGCCTATGGCTTGTAGACCGCTCGAAAGATAAGCGGGCATTATCGGCAATCCCTGATAAGGGTAATGGTATAATGGAGAATTCGCACAACAACCGATAAGACAAGCTCCTGAATGATTAATTTCGGTTTTGTATTAAAACTGACTTCTTGCACCAGGATAAATGGGTAAAACGAAGGGAAGGGTCATAAGGAAACTATTTTATCATTATTATGTAGATGTGTGTGTTCTATTTTTTTTGGTGAATAATTATTGTCATATGTGTCATATGTGTTATACATATGTGTCATATGTGAGTGATGTGTTTTTAATTTTAACTAATTACGTTCATTTGAAACTTAGCACAATATCTATTTGATTAAATGATTAATATTTATTGTGACTGATTTATTTTGTGTGGTGTGCAATTTAATAGTTTAGTAGAGTATTTTATCTAATTTTGGAGTTTGTTATGGCGTTTCAGGGTCAAGAGTATCACGTTTAGTCGAATGGTATCAGAAATAGATATTATACGATATTCTAAATAGATTATGTTCACTAAGGAAAATTGGCCAAGTAAGAAAAGTAATGTTAGTTATAGTCATTGGTTCTTTATTGCTGTATTATTATGAATAAAATATTATGTAAAACAAAAAACATCAGAAATTTTGAGCACTGAGAAAAGGAATATTTTGTTCACAAATTGTTGTTGTACCTACATGGTAACCTTATTTACATGACTTGTTCTGAAAACATACTCATCTCATTTACGTAGAAATAATATCATAACGTTTACATAACAGAACAACAAAATAACACAAAATTATTTTTATTATAATTTTACTCGTAATAGAAACGCCTTTGAATTTATCTTCATCATATCAGCCATAGGATGTCCATTGCTGAACATAGGCCTACACCAATGATTTCTATAATGATGTTGTGAGTTGGTAGCGGCCAGCGATGTGTTATGAGGTCCTTTAAATTAATTTGATGAAATTCTTTTAGCGGTTTTGACGTGAACATAATTTCATTTAACGAACAGATTTTTATTTTTTTGTGTTTAAACTAGTATGTTACAAAAAGTTCTACATAATAGGTAACTCTAGTCAATTACTCTCGTCGCATATACTGAATCAGTAGGAACAGCAGAATAATTTAAGTTCATTTAATTACTTTCTTATTTAATCTACTATTTACACATTTTGTTAAAAGGACAAGCACACCAGGCTGCGCATTTTCGTTGCAAACTCACCCCTATTACAAACATACATAAAGATTTCAGTATTTAGCTTGACGTGCTCTCCCAAACTGACTAAGCATAATCTCCCTGAAAAGCCTTATCAAGTTGACAAATTGACTGGTTACTGCAGATTGCGGCTTTACGGTTTAAAAGCAGCTTAATATGAATATTCATTTCAGCATATTGACTTTACGAAACCGATTAAGATTCCATTTTCTGATATCGATTGTGACAAACAGCCACCATGGTTTAAAATATTATAAGATATTTGAAAAATTGGATTTTTGTAAGTAGCTTTAGTTAATTGTTAAGCCTTTGACTTCAAAACTTTATGAAGTCATCTTTCCACATTGTAGGACATCCCATTATGTTTTTATTTAAACTAAGCTATTTTAGCGTTAAGATTTCTTTCTATTTTAAAATATTTAATCTATAATCAATAAATCAGTCCTAACTATTAATACACTACATTACTTAAATTATAACCGCAATCTAGCGGGTGGAGTGTTTAACTTAATCCGTTTTGCTGAATTTTACTTTTAAATTAATTTAATTGGATATCACTTAAAATTATGAGCGAGCAAGTTAAATTCCAGATTGTAATCTGTGTTATGAAAAGTAATACCTACTTTAAAATTTGAGTGCAGTACGAATTCGTTCATTTTAATTTAATAGAAAGCTTGGCAGCGTCGCTTAATTATTCAAAACTGTCGAGCAACGTTATGAAAATTAGAGCTTATAATTAGGTCAAATGAATAATAAATCGGGCAATGCACGAATTTCAATTAATTTGAAAGCATATCTCAGTTCATTTTAAAAGGTAATTGAGCATAAATTTTCCACGATTTTGCAGTTGTTTAAAATTAAAATAAAAAAAAATCTTTAAATCAAAAATATTTTAAATAGGTATAATATTATAGGTATAATAGAATAGAATCGAATAAAAAACTTTATTAACAATATTTATAATAGTTAACATTAATTTACCTACCTAGAACGTCGTCCACCTACAAGGTGAACCGACGACATCGTGAAGGTAGCAGGAAGGCGCTGGACGCAGGCCGCTACCGAGCAACATGAAAAAGATTGGGAGGCTTATGTTCAGCAGTGGACGCCCTATAGCTGAGATAATGAAGATGATGCCCCCGCTCAGCATTTACCATTTTATTTGATTTGATTGGTTGCCTCGTAATAAATTTTTTACACCCTTTATAATCTCGTAAGTCTACTATCTATACTAATATCTATACTTCTATACTAATATTATAAATGCGAAAGTAACTCTGTCTGTCTGTCTCGCTTTTACGCCTAAACCACTGAACCGATTTTAATGAAATTTGGCATAGATATAGTTTTTGTTCCGGGAAAGGACATAGAATAGTTTTTATCTCGGTTTTTGAAACAGGGACGCCGTGATAAAGTTTTTCTGTGACAAACAAAATTCCACGCGGGCGAAGCCGCGCTCGGAAAGCTAGTAACAAAATAAAATAATTCGCTCCACTTTCATGAAATGTTTTTGTAATATCACAGTCACAGAGTAGGGGCTCTGAGATGCTTGTGGGATTGAAATGCCTAACTCGGAATGTGACGTTATACAGAGGGAATTTGCGGCATCAACCTGTTTCCGTACCTGAATTTGGGAAAACAAAAGGTTAAGTAGTATATTGGAAAGAAGCTAACGGTTGGTAGGTGATATAAAGAGAAGTGAATTACCTTTCGTAGAGAATTTTCATTTAGTCTAGCTAATAAATGGAGTAACTAGGTAAATGCTGAAGAAAGTGAATGTTTTCCATTAGGTAAATCTATTAAAAAACTTTCAGCATTCTTTTTATTTAGTCATCCTAGAACTGTTTAGTTTTCTCAAACTCATTTTGTTCGTTTTTCCACGAAGTGTTTTCCTTTCAAGGTGTTAACGTTTTAAGTTCAATTATTTCTAAAACCATCTTACCTTAGTAAAGTATTTTGTTTCCAATTGAGATACGCTGAAATACAGCCTCATCAAATTTCAATAACCAAAGAATACATTATTGAAATTAAATGAGAATTTGCTTAGCAAACCCCAGTTAACAGAAACAGAGTGAGTTTCTATCATCGCATAGCTTGATTGAATTATACAATAAACATTAAATTGAGGCGTCCTTCAGAGTAATCGTTTAATTGAATTCTCAAAAGGCTTGTGGAGCGTTCATTTGCGACGACATTAATTCTGTTTTAACGACTTCAAATGTTTTCGTATAGCGATTACAATGTTTAGTATCCACCGCTGTGGTTGGCGCAAGAGGAGAGATGAAGCGACCTCTAATCCCAAAAGATAAGACTTATTTTCCTTTGATCTCAGCACTGGTAGATAAAAAAGGAGTCCTTTGCGTTCTCTAAATAACATGCACGTTTTCATCAGGTGAAATGCAGACCAAGAATTTCCTCATTGCGGTTAAAAACGGTCTCAACACGACTCCATGCTGTTTTTTTACAAGCTAAATGTTATATTTTTTCAGCTAGACTGTTTATTTATTTAACCTATAAAACCGTAATTTTATTGTTTAGATAAGGCGAACTTAGTGATAAAATGTTTTCACTGCTTGTTGACCTACGAGCTAAGTAGGAAATGTGTGTTTTCTCAATTATTATTTATCTACATAAAATACTCTAACACAAAAATGTTATATGAACTCCTGAATGCAATATAGAAATGGAATATCCATTATTGTACCATTTGCCAACATAATTTATTTCACAGTTCGAACACCTGCCCCTTTTACTTAATCAATCATGTGAAACGTCAAAAGGGTGAAAGGATTCTCTTATCACTTAAACCAAATGCACTGTTATTCGAAATAAGAGACACCTTCTGAAAGTGGTTTTATACTCAATGTAAATTGTTTGTACCCCATAAACAAACATTCATTCATTAGTAAATAATGTATTTTTGCTTAAATTAAACTTATAGCTGCTTTACGTACCTATTGAAAGAGTCATGAAACTTTGCATATCGTATTAGTTTATGTGATCTATTCATCTCTTTCAAATAAATTTCGATGTTAGTATGAGTGAAAGAGGCAGATGGTCTCGACATAATATTGCGGAGTAGACACCAAACACAAAAGCAAGGAAATCTTTATTATAAGATTATATTTTAGCGCCATCATCACACGTGTAAAAAGTAATATAATCTCAAGCCATCTGTGTTAATGTGTTCTTGGCTTTATAGCAATCGTACGTATCAGTTGCTATGGAAACGGTTTATGAGTGTGTAGGACTTTATTTCGTTTTTATTTTACAAAGGAAAGTAGCCATAACGGAAGGCACATAGAAAGCTACAGGTTGCTTTTGACATTGTTATTTTTACAAGCTTTATATTGACTTCACTTGTTAGTATGTGTGGGACAAATCTTGCAACTGAATTTAAGACCACTTCTACTCAACCGATTGAGCTGAAATTTGGTATACTTATGTAAGTACGATGACAATGCAATGTTATGGTACCATTGAGCTGGTCTGATGATGGAGTCAGGAGGTCGCCATAGGAACTCCTAAACGAAACGGCGGAATCGCATCGAGTTTGGGTTCATTGGATTTGTCTTTTCGAGCAGTTTAGTGCTAGATGATGTCCATGGTCCTGATGATGGATTAGGGAGGTGGCCATAGGAACTCCTAAACGAAACGGCAGAAACTCATCGAGTTTGGGTTCGTTGGATTTTTCTTTTGAAGCAGTTTAGTTCTAGATGATGTCCAGGGTCCCGGTGATGGAGTCAGGAGGTGGCCATAGGAACTCCTAAACGAAACGGCGGAATCGCATCGAGTTTGGGTTCATTGGATTTGTCTTTTCGAGCAGTTTAGTGCTAGATGATGTCCAGTCCAGGGTCCTGATGATGGATTGGGGAGGTGGCCATAGGAACTCCTAAACGAAACGGCAGAAACTCATCGAGTTTGGGTTCGTTGGATTTTTCTTTTCGAGCAGTTTAGTGCTAGATGATGTCCAGGGTCCTGATGATGGATTAGGGAGGTGGCCATAGGAACTCCTAAACGAAACGGCAGAAACTCATCGAGTTTGGGTTCGTTGGATTTTTCTTTTATAGCAGTTTAGTTCTAGATGATGTCCAGGGTCCTGGTGATGGAGTCAGGAGGTGGCCATAGGAACTCCTAAACGAAACGGCGGAATCGCATCGAGTTTGGGTTCATTGGATTTGTCTTTTCGAGCAGTTTAGTGCTAAATGATGTCCAGGGTCCTGATGATGGATTAGGGAGGTGGCCATAGGAACTCCTAAACGTAACGGCAGAAACTCATCGAGTTTGGGTTCGTTGGATTTTTCTTTTCGAGCAGTTTAGTGCTAGATGATGTCCAGGGTCCTGACGATGGAGTCAGGAGGTGGCCATAGGAACTCCTAAACGAAACGGCGGAATCGCATCAAGTTTGGGTTCGTTGGATTTGTCTTTTCGAGCAGTTTAGTGCTAGATGATCTCCAGGGTCCTTATGATGGATTAAGGAGGTGGCTATAGGAACTCCTAAACGAAACGGCAGAAACTCATCAAGTTTGGATTCGTTGGATTTGTCTTTTCGAGCAGTTTAGTGCTAGATGATGTCCAGGGTCCTGATGATGGATTTGGGAGGTGGCCATAGGAAATCCTAAACGAAAAGGCAGAAACTCATCGATTTGTCTTTTCAAGCAGTTTAGTGCTAGATGATTTTTTTTGAAGGGACGCGGGCTCGTAGCTTGAAGAGCTTTTCCAGCTTCACCGGGCAGAGTGGCGAGTACAGAAGGTACTCTAGCCGTTTGGCGATCGTCGGTGCGCGTGCTAACAAGGCCGAGTGTGGGCTGTTCGCGATCGGGCCGTATCGAGCGCATAAGGCGCCCGATCAGTGGCGAACCCAACTAGAGGGTTGCCTACCGCGGTGTTGGACCAAAGTCCAGCCTACGGTGGGCTCACTCTAGTGGGCCCGATCGAGGGGGACTACGGACGCGGCCTGAGGGCGCCACGGTAGGCTCGGATCTCGGCTCAGGCCGTGTCCGGGGGACGGATTGGGGAGAACCGGCCCGGTACATGTCTGTACCGTCCGAAATGAAATGCAGGGCCTCGTACTCGCCGGCGTAACGAGCTACTGTGTTGTGGAGTAGTTGGCGTGCTTAAGGCAGTGATGTCTGTGTTCAGAAATTCGGTAATAGGATCGTCCGGGTCGTCTAGGACATGCCTAGGTCGTCGGTATTGGGCAGCGACATCTTTCTGGGGTGTGTACGTGGCGGCGCTAACGATAAGAGGGTTCTTGTGGTTGATCGCTTTATCATAGTAGCGGCGAGAGGCTTCTTTCATAAAGTGATTAATCGATGGGATCTCGAAATCTCTATGGAGATTCGTGTTACGCACGAACCACGGGGCATCCGCAGCTCGGCGTAAGAATTTGTTTTGGAGGGTCAGGAATTTCTTAAGGACTGTGCAGGAAGTATGAGCAAACACCGGACTGGCGTAAGTCAACACTGGACGGATGCAGGTTTTGTAAATTGTCAACTTATTTCTAAGTGACAATTTACTTTTTCTTCCAACTAGGTGGTAGAGTCGGTGGGTGTAGTGGTTCGCACGGCTCAAGACGCGTCTGAGGTGTGGAGCAAACGATAATCTCTGGTCGAGGGTGACACCTAAGTACTTGGCCTCACTCTTCCAAGGAATAGTTTGTTCAAATAAGGAGAGATGGGTGGGGACATTAGGACGAGTGCGAACCGGAGGACGTTTCGCAGACAAAGCCCTAGAAAAGTACAATGCTGCACTTTTTTCGGGATTTACCTCGATACGCCACTTCCTGAACCATTCGCCTAATTGTGTGATTGCGCGTTTTGGAGCGCCAAGATGACGTAATTCCGATTACGTCCGGACTTGTAGAGTGCGGTGTCATCCGCAAAGAGGGTTAAATCCGTATTCGGATATTTGGGGATGTCATTGACGTACAATGAAAAAAGAATGGGTGCTAGATGATGTCCAGGGTCCTGATGATGGAGTCAGGAGGTGGCCATAGGAACTCCTAAACAAAACGGCGGAATCTTATCGAGTTTGGGTTCGTTGGATTCAACTTCTCGAGCACTTTGGTGCTAAATAATGACCCAGAGATTGAGATACAACTAAAAAGTGTAAAATAAAATTATAATAAAAAATAACTTTTTTAAAAACAAGCTTTATCCTGAAATGCAGTTGTACTAAAACGAAATAAATAATTGTATGCTTGGTTCAAATAATTTCGAAAGCTTGTAGCGCAAACAGAAAAAAAAAGAATAAATTCCATGCGCGATACAAGCTTTCGAAATTATTTGAACCAAGCATACAATTATTTATTTCGTTTTAGTACAACTGCATTTCAGGATAAAGCTTGTTTTTAAAAAAGTTATTTTTTATTATATTTTTTTTTTATATAGTAGATTATTACAGTTTGTTTCTAGTGATATAAAGCTTGTACCTATTTGAAATTCTACATTTCAGGTCGTTGTTAAGGTACTTGTGAACTTAACGTTTGTGTTAAATGGACAAGAATTTGAATTGAACTGCTTTGACAAGATTTTTCTGCTAATAACGGGAATAAATTGTATAAGACTTCAACTTAAATTACGTTGTTTCATAGCAAAATTGGCCTCTTAGGTACAATATTATCCTATGTACCTAAGTTGTATTTACTTCCGTTGCTCTCGTTCTTAACAAAACGAAATATTTTTATCATGGTTTTTATTACAATATTATGATTTTTGTCCACAGATGGACTGGCAACATTACCAAGACATCCACGCCCCACTATCGCCGACGTGAAACCACCATGGCCACCGCCAACGCCAGCAGCCACTATGGCATGGCTGCCCTGGCCGGAAAGTATGATCCTATCAACATCAGCGGCACCTACTTCGGGAGAGGCGTCGTCATCCTCACCAAAACCCTCACTGGAGAAAGCATGGATGTCATCGACGAACCCAGAACCAACAAAACAATTGACATAATTGACGTTAATGTAGTCCAAGTCGCATTCTGCATTCTCTACACCATCATCTTCGTTTTGGGAGTCTTTGGCAACGTTCTCGTCTGCTACGTCGTCTTCAGAAACAGAGCCATGCAAACGGTCACCAACCTCTTCATAACCAATCTAGCCCTATCAGACATCTTACTATGCCTATTCGCAGTGCCTTTAACACCGATGTACACTTTCCTCGGAAGATGGGTCTTTGGAAGGTTGCTCTGTCATCTTATGCCGTACGCACAAGGCACAAGCGTCTACATATCAACGCTAACTCTAACCTCAATAGCTATTGACAGATTCTTCGTCATAATATACCCTTTCCACCCTCGAATGAAGCTGAACACTTGCATATTTATAATCATCTTCATATGGCTATTCTCATTAGTAGTAACCTGCCCGTACGGTCTCTTCATGGGGTTACTAATCACAAAGAACAAGACGTACTGCGAAGAAAGCTGGCCTTCAGACAGGTCGAGGAAAATATTCGGAGTTTTCACTACAGTTTTGCAATTCCTAATACCTTTCTTAGTAATTGCCATCTGTTACACTTGCGTTAGTATAAGATTGAACGACCGAGCAAGGTCGAAACCTGGTGCTAAGAATACTAGAAGAGAAGAAGCGGACAGAGACAGAAAAAGACGCACAAATAGAATGTTGATATCAATGGTGGCTATATTTGGTATTTCGTGGCTTCCCATAAATCTAATTAATATATTTAATGACTTCTACGCTCAGATGACTGAGTGGAATTTCTATTACGTGTCGTTTTTCCTCGCCCATTCGATGGCAATGGCCTCTACGTGCTATAACCCTTTTCTGTACGCTTGGTTGAACGAGAATTTTAGGAAGGAGTTCAAACAGGTGTTGCCTTTTTTCGAATCGACGGGCGGGGTGAGGAATAGCTACCACTCGGGTCGGATGCCCACGCACAAGTCTGACAAAATATGCAATGGCAACGAGACCATTCAGGAGACTTTACTGGCGTCCTCTTTCAACCGAGGCCCGTCTATAAAGCAGAGGATTCTGGAAGGGAACGGGAAAAAGGATAGCGTTGAAATAGAAAATATTTTATTGGAGGATAAAACAATCTCGGCCACTTTTCACACGAAGAGTGAGAACATCAATTTGCAGCTCATCGATGAGGAGTCACAGCTGAGTGAGCCTACGGAGAGTAAGGCCCCGCCTTTATAAATACAATGTAAGTATACAGCTTATTAAGTTTATAAATTCAAAATTCACTCATCCGGAAGGGATTAATTTTAAAAATGATTAAATTTTACCTTTTAGGATTTACCAATTTTAGACGGCCAATTCTCTGAGCTTTGCAAAGTATAATAAAATATTCATTGTCTACAAATCCTTTGTAAGCCAAAACCAGACTTTAAAATGATTGAGTGAAAAGAGTTAATATCATTTTGAACAATTAAACAGTAGCGTTTAAATCGGACTCATTGTACGTATCATGTACAGACCTTTTGATTCATTTGATTAAAACTGAAAGCGATTTAATCAAAGGAATTTTATCGAAAATTTGTTCGCATTGCAAAATCCTTTTAGATGAATGGACGTCTCTCGCCACTAAAAGTTTTTCAATTGCTAATTTAATTTATTAACATAGTATGTAATATTGTTGTACTTAATTGAAACGAAAATGTGTGGTCTTATGTGCTATAGATATAATAGATTACAAACAGTTTACATACAAACACATACATTTAACAGGTAGGTATTATCTTTATTATCAGAAAAGATGAACAAGCGATTGAAGCGGGCCTTTACAATTGAAAATGTATTTACTCTTGATTAATCTTAGGGTTGAAGCAGTTGTAATGGAAATTGTCCATACAGATTTGTTGAAATCAAACAATTTGATTGAATCGATAATATCGTTCAATAGATTTATAAATAAAAAGATGGCTAGCCACTCAATAACGATACGAGCACTGACCTTCTATTTTTATTCGCATATCCACTTTTTTTTTATATCAACTTCTTATCAAGTTCACTTTTTACATTTTCTCTTGAATGCTATTATGTAAATTCTGTCATAATTTTCTTTATACTCTTATAGAAACTCAGTCGCACAAAGAATACTAATCAACTACTTTCGCAATACTTTTTTCAAAATGCTTAGCTTTCGAGAAAATGTTTAGCAATTCCTTTATGCGGAAAACTTTATTAAACCAGAATATTCTTATTATATTTCCTTTGTTTCCATCTTTTGGACTATGACAAATAAGACCCGAAGTAAAAATGATTACTTATTTTATGATGAAAAGTCATTTTGAATTATATTATTAATTTGAAACTTATCCTACTAATATTATAAATGCGAAAGTAACTCTGTCTGTCTGTCTCGCTTTCACGCCTAAACCACTGAACCGATTTTGATGAAATTTGGCATAGAGATAGTTTGAGTCCCGGGAAAGGACATAGGATAAAGTTTTTCTGTGACAGACAAAATTCCACGCGGTCAAAGCCGCGGGCTGAAAGCTAGTAACCACATAAATCACAATACGTAAAGCCTGATATTATGTAATGTATGTATCATGTAGTTATTTTTATGGATATTATTTACTAGTCCAGTCAATAAAGTATTGTAAAATGCGTGGAACACTTTTGCTATGTTCACCTCTTAACTATAGTCTAAATAAAGTCCTGAAGTCAGAAATTATGTTCCACGGATTTCCCTCTACACCGTCGTTAAAGCATTCATTAACTAGACCATTACTGAAAAATAGTTCGTTTTCTTGTCTTACGTTTAGGTATAAAAATAAATATTTACTTACCTCTAATCTGATTTTCTCATCCTGCCCACCATAGTAGAAGTAGATATACGTAATACATAGACATTCTGAACTTATAACCCAGGTTTAAATTCTCTAGAACTAACTAGCACTAGGTAACTGTGGTTTAACCTCGATTTACTGCGGTCAGACATCCAATGATACTTTGATTGTCTATTAGTCTGAGAGACATGTCTCTCAGCTGAGTAGTGATAAACTAATTTTAAACTACCATAGAGCTTCAAGTTTGTATCTTATTTCTCCATAAGAGAGGTACATTGTTAATACTCGTAGATAGAAAAGAAGAGTTTGGTAGTAAAAGTATACCTACCTGCTGAATAGAAAAGTAACGTTAACGGGTGCAAATGAATTCTGAAAAAAAAATACAGTGTTTAATGTGATTAGTCAGCCTTTATATGTTAATTAATTAGTTTGAATTTGCCGAAATATGAATTAAACCTATTATCATCCAGGTACAGTCGAGTTTATAAATATATTGGCAGTGTCAATTTTTCAAAATATTGTTAGCATTTTAACGAACATCATAATATATTTCAATACAATCAAATGTAATCATATTTACTGTTCATTAACATGTTGCAGTAGCGCAGTATTGACTGCGCTACAATATTTTGAAACATCGGGCACTGCCAATATATTTATGAACTCGACTGTACCTGCTACAAGCTTACGTATTTATAAAGTTGGAAATTTTAAGTACACGTCAAACCATAACGACGTTCGTGGCTCGAGTGATTCGCCTGGCGGTGACAGTTTTGTGCAAAGAACGCCTTCGGCATCTCACTAGGTATTTTGCAGATTTACACGCTGCGAGTTATGCTCTTCTACTCGTACTACACAACGATTTCATACGATTTAATTCAATTGTTCATTTTCTTTTTTCATTCATAATTGCAGCAATAATGCAGCTAATGATATAAACAACAAAAATAAACAACAATAAAGTCAGAGAGCAATTAGCAATAAATGGTAGATTTATGCATTTTTTTAAAACAGCCATGATTTTCTTCTTCTCTCACTACATCTATGAAATCTTTAAAATATCGGTTGGATCGATACAAACGCTTGTCAAATATAAGATCTTAAAATTCCTTCTAAGCCACGATACAGTCATTTTGACGGTCGTTAAAAGTCGTCGTATGTAATTTGCCTTTGTAAAGGTATTCATCGTCGCAGTTTGCCATTAGAAACTTTGAATGTCGTGTGCAGATTTTCAGTTGCTCTAATGACAATAATATTAAAATTAATATTTTAACCAAGCAGAGATTGGGAAATATTCGATACAGTCATGAATGTAATAAGTCAAAATAATTTCATACAACGCCAAAAATACTACTGATAAAGACAATGTGGTACAGGATTATATCTAATGAAATACAGTCGATTTTTTCAGTGTACCTAATATAAAATCATGTAGGTCCACAAATATTTGTGGACTGTGTCCCTGTTACCCTCTCTCTCTCTCTCTCTCTATGTTTACCCTCTTAGGGGTGGAATTTCGTAAAATCCTTTCTTAGCGAATGCCTAAGTCATACCATTTACCTGCATGCCAAATTTCATCCCGATCCGTCCAGTGGTTTGGGCTGTGCGTTGATAGATCACTATGTCAGTCAGTCAGTCAGTCACCTTTGAGTTATATAATATATTTAGATTGTTTTCTTTGTTACAGATAAGCTGATTCTACAACGATTCTAAACGACAACATTTTTTTTGTACAGTCAATATTGTTCTTTTAAAATACTTTTGGCAAAGTACAAGTAATTAATATAGAGTTTATAGAGAATGTAAGTGTCATGTAAATACAACGCACAATGTTCCTTGTTTACTAATTCAATAAACACATGCTTGATGTTAAGCTTTGTTTTGTATAGTATAAAGATACGTTAGAGTAACTTCAAAGTTACTGTATTAAAAAGTAATTTAATAGGTCATGTTGAATGTAATTATGCCCACATACACGTTGTTAAGGTAAATAATACTTAATTACTGTTGATTGAATAATTCCTTCTGTATTGAACTTAATAAAACTGATGACTTTTTTCAATCAGGGTACTTGTCTTGCTCTAAGATTAAAAGATGCAAGTATTATAATATTATGTAGCTTACATCTAATTACAGACTAATTACACCAACTAATTTGTCAAAATATGCAAACGCCGTTTGTGATTGAATGATTAGATGATTGTGTTATTTATATGATGCCTTTACTTATAGAGCGATTCTGTAAATATGTCGAAGTTTATCTCAATGTTAGTTTTTAAGTTAAATGTTAACATACGCAAGTATCCAAAGGCCTATGTATGTAACTCGTAGGAATCGAAATTGTAATGTAACATAGTATTAACTTTATGCAAAGAGATGCATTTATGTATAGTATAACTGATAAATAAGTGTTTTGGACAAACTTTTGAGCCCAATTTCAAACTCGATTGAAGTTTTCATTTATATTTTTATATTTCCTTTTCAATTTGAAAGCTATTTCTTTGCATGTAGCTTTCATTAGATATCATAATATCCGTTTTTGTACTATAAAAGTATTTCAAAAAGCTACATGTATTGAGATGTAGTCAAGTTTGAAATGTAGTTTGATTGAAACACTTAAACTAATTGATAAAACTTTAACGATAACTGTATAAAGTTGTGGTTAAACTATATGGAGTTTAAGCTTGTTGGTAGATTTTGTAAATAGAGTACGTAATAGGTTAGGTATGTTTAGAAAGATCCGCTTGTAATATAATATATGTTAAACTAACGCATTTCATTTAGTAGTTTGTATGTTAACTGTTAATTTAACTGGTGAAAATAAATGAGGCTGGCTGTTTTTCACTTTAATATTTTATTCAAATGAACCTTATAGTTTTATATTTAGATCTATAACGTTGTTAACATAGGATAGAGAAGCTATTGTAAGCAAAATTCTTGCACCATTTTGGAAAGAATTAAAACTAAAATTCGCTGTAGCTGCTGCATTAGTTCTGTCGTCTAACCAAACTAAAAACATGCAGCGCTAGATCGCTTATCTGATTATCAAAGTCGCACTAAATTAACGTGTACGGATTGCAGTATACAATAAACGTAGTCGTCGTTCGTCGTCGTCGATTCAGCCGAAAGACGTCCACTGCTGGACAAAGGCCTCCCCCAAGGATTTCCACAAAGACCGGTCCTGCGCCGCTTGCATCCAGGTACTTCCCGCGACCTTCACCAGATCGTCGGTCCACCTAGTGGGAGGCCTGCCCACGCTACGTCTTCCAGCTCGTGGTCGCCACTCAAGAACTTTCCTGCCCCAGCGGCCATCAGCTCTTCGAGCTATGTGCCCCGCCCACTGCCACTTGATTTTAGCGATTCTGCGGGCTATGTCAGTCACTCTGGTTCTCCTACGGATCTCCTCATTTCTGATTCGATCACGCAGGGTAAACGTAGTCATAATAATTTTTTTAACAAAAGTAGGAATGTATTGTAAAAACGCTTTAATCAATGCGTGCTCTATCTCAAAGAGAGATCAAAGCTTACGTACGGAAGACTGCAAATCAACGTAGGTAAGCGATGTACCTCCTTATGCAGTTGAATTAAGAGTGATTTTTCAACCAAAATGTACTACGATGTGTTATCGCTATACACTACACACTCACTGAAATATATACTTTTTGAACGTTTAAGGAAAACATCGTAAAAAATATACGCACAGATTAGTTGTCAATCCATGTGCGAAATTGAGGAAATCCCGAAGCAGTATAAGTATTACCAATTTCCGGGTATTTTTCACATGATTGAATAACTTGAAAGAACAAAGAAGATTAACTATTGACACAAAGTTTGCATTTGTAGAGTTTCGATTGTGTATGACTGATCATCTGAATATTAATCATCAAAAACATTGTTTTTATTGATAAAGGTACACCAACAGCAAAACACATTAGAATGTCTTATAGCAGACATACATTATCAGGGCTTCAGTTTAAATATTTTATTCTAAAAAACTTAAAAGCTGGGCTAATTATTTTCCTTACAAAAAACACTAAAATAGGTAGCACTTTTTGAGATTCTTTAATCTCTTGAAGTATCTCGATATCATGTTTAACTTATCATGTTTTTGTCAAAAAAGTAATTACTTGAAATAATAGAGCTCCCCTTTTTTATTCTCAAAACTGATTAAAACTCACAGAGTATAGATTCATTGCTCTTAATACGGGCCTAAGCTTCGAAACAAACATTTGGCAAGTGCTGAGAGCAAACGTTGGAACAAAATCGGTCAGTGCTCATAGAATTCATCTGGGTGTAGGTAGTCTACTTCTGATTGGGTATTTGCTACCAACTCCCCAATAATTCTAAAGCACAACTTTTTTAAAGAGGCACTTCATTCTGGTCTTAAAAACTTAATTAATTTCAAATTACCTGTAATTAAGATTTTAGGTTGCATTGTAATTGAAAAAAGTACTCTAATTGAGTTGACAAAATAGTGACGTCACTGAATGGGTATTGCCATACAAAATCTATGAGAGAGTTTCGTTTTGACAGTTTTTAAAAGTACGTCAATTGATTGGTACCCTATTGTCTAACAGTGGGAACACACAATATGATGGATTGAGGCAAAATAATAAAAAAAAATAATTAGGTAGATGAGTCTATTCGAGAAGCTGTACAGACTGCCATGGGCAGAGAGAAAAAGAAGGTTGCAAGTCTTATCTGTCACATTGACACTGACAGGGTGACGTTTACATTCAAAATTAGTTACATAGTGGTTTCCGTGAAGGGTAGTTTGTCCGGAAAGCATGGTCGATCCGTTTTGAATGCTTTTAATTTGGTAACATTAAACTGGTATTATTTCGTGCTGTGAAGTGTAGTGGAGTGAAATAAAATCATTGAAACATTTGTAATTTGAGCGGGTATCGAGTGTCGAACTATTTGCAGTGTAACCAACAGAAATAAAACACCAATGCTATTGTGAAAACGATATCCATTTTTTAGTCGACGTTGGCAGAAATTAATAATCCTTGTATTTTAGTTGGCAAAAACAATTAAACATTGGCTATTAGTATATTTAAATCTCACCAACACTATACGGTTATATTTGGCCCTCATTACGGATACCATGGACCTATAAAAAAAGGCGGACGGAACTCGCGCTACAACAAAACTGTGACGCAAAATTTTGGCGTTTGTCTATTGTGTGAGTGAATTTAGGGATGCCATGTTAGCCAAAACATTTTACCCATTTATTTTAAGAAAAACATTGATCGGCAGATGTTACTTGGAAATGTAGACAGAATTATTCCGTGCCATTTTAAAAGGATGAAAGGTGAATGCGTTGAGGTAGGCGCGAAATTTTCAATGTTCAAATTTTCTTACATTGTTTGCAAGTCAGTGTGTCAGGGTATGTACATAATGTTGATCAAAAATGATTCACGCAGTTACAAATTACGAATCTTGTGTACATTATAATCATAATCTTATGCATCATCAATTTGATATATTATTATTATCTCTGATAGATTTTTTTTAACATACAACCTGACACTGACTTGCAATCAATGTAAGAAAATTTGAATTTTGCAGTTCCACATTTTTGGGAAGGATCAAATTTGCCTATGAAAATATATCCCATTAAAACACAATTATTATGAAAAATTATTTTATTTCCATAGTATGCGTAATAAATAACTAAAAAGTCCTAAAATTATTATTAATTTCCCATATTTCGGGTAATTTTCCCACGTAAATAACTGAGAACACTGGTCTTTGACGTATTATTTTTTCGAGTGAATGACGTTTGATTTCAGTTAATTTCAATATTTTAATGTCGGGAAATAAGTGATTGGATTATTATTTTGCCTGTGAAATGTGATTCCTTAATTTTTGTTTGTTCGAACAGAACGGTTTTTACACAATTTCATCACACAAGACATGTCGTATTCGTGTTGTTTTTTCGCTGCTTAAATGTGTCAACTGTGTGAAGTTTGCACTCGAAGTGGTGTATCAGGGTGTGAATGTGTGCGTGCCGGCCTGTACGTACAGGCAAGCTGGTGTATCCTAATGTCACAGTATTTTGTTGATGAGAATCCGTCCGACTTTTTTTATAGGTCCATGACGGATACAAACTGATTTAAAGCGGGCAGCCGACGCACATCCATCGTGAGACTAGCGCCGAGCCAGACCTGTCACCCCAGACCCGTATCGCTGAAGGCATCCATAGAACGGGTAAGTGCATATTTTTTATTTTGGAATTAACTTTTAGGAAAGTTAAACAGTCAAAACATAATTACAGTTGCACACATTTTTTTCAAATTCAACATTCAGACATTTCATTTCGATACAAAGCTGAATCGGTAACAACATCTACGTGAACATGCACGCAAATATTTACTCTTAGGTTCTTACTTTTTCTCTTAGGTCTGTATTAAAAGGTTATAGAATTTTGAGAATATTAGCTTTTAGTATGAACCTGCGATATCGTTTTATTTCAGTGAACTTTTTCTATTTGGAACCATTTTAAATTTTTTCAATCTATTAGCATAATTCGTGTTAACTAACTACAATGATCATAATGACCTTTACCATATTTTCTCACAATTGTCAGTTTTAAAGAATATCTCATCATGACTCAAAATTTTAGACTCATTTTATACATACGCCCCACTCGTCTCAGACTGTGACTAATGCTGCCCACGTCCCACGCGACACGTAGTGACCTGAGCTGTGACTGATAATTCTATTACATTCGGACCTTTTGGTTCCATTCTGAAGCAAGACTGGCAATAAAGGTCGATACTCACGTCAACAGACGTGAGATGCAGTTAAGGTACGGGACGTGGTTGGTGATAAGTCACAATGAAATAGATCGTTGACCTTCCTTTTTTTTTCAACCAGACAACTAAGTTAGAGGATATCACTAGTGTAATAAAAAGTCATACAAAAACATTTACGAGACATTCTAACTGGTAAAAACATCATGTTTTGACTGTGGTCCATGGCAAAACAGCAAAATTACAGCTACAAATTGTATAATATGTCACCGTAAGATTGTGAATTCCGTCAGATTATAATCTGACGTAGTTAAATTACAATCTAACCTAACCTAATAATAAACTGACAGAGTTCACAATTACCTATTTCAATGAATGTTTAAAAAAATCGCCCTTAAAAATCTAAGCTAGCTAGCTCCCAAGCTAACTACCTTACTGCTTTAATATGCCAGGAAATTCGTATACTGAAAACACGTTAACCTAAATTAGGACTTCGCTTTGAAACATGACGAATACGCTTATTTATGAAGAAATGTCATATCCTCATCGCAGACCCCACTCCCAATCGATCAATCAAAATGCTAATATTAACACTTTAACCGCCGTCAAGTCTACCCAAAATTACGTCACCAATCAATACACTCTGCGAGATGTCGTTAGTTAAGATGTTTACTTTTGGAGGGGACTTAATTACGTGCAGGAAGGACTAATTTGTAGTAGAAATTCTTCAGTATAAGTATAAAGGTTTGCTAGTTAGTTCTATGAAGAAAGGGGTAGTAACTTAGGGTGAGGTACACCACCTAAATTTGACCGTAACTTTGACGATAACCGGTGTTTTTTGTATGGAGTTTGACAGATTATTAACGTTTGTCAAAGTTAAAATAAGATGGTGCAACTCAGCCTTAGTTGATTGAGATGCATTTGCCTCGCCTTTTCGCTTTCCGATTTTGTCTTGCTCTACTACTAGTAGGCCAGTATTTTTATCCGTACTTGATGAAATTAACCAATTGTCTTTTAAGACAAGTGGTCAACTACTGCTTAAAAACTGGCCTTAAACAAATAGATTACGTATAAATTATTGGACCCATGGAAAGGCTTTCTGTACTAAATAACTTTCATTAGAATTGACGACATACATATTTTCTAAATACGGTAAAATCGTCTCTCTTACACCGAGAAACTCATTATGAGGGTATTTGACCCGATGGCATAAGCTCAACTATCTCTGTAAGCTCTAAGGAAAAATTTCATTTCCGAGAAACACATAAGCTGAAAGTACCCCCAGCGAATAAGCTTGAAAAATCGGCTTTCATTTATTTCGTGGAAACTGAGATTGGTTTTTAATATTATGATTGTTTGCTGCATTTTCCTCGTACTTGCGAGTACGTACATCACGCGGAAAAAATGGGAAGGCCATACAAATTTTGACAGTCAAACTTGTTTGTAACTAATTTAAATTTCTTTTTATAAGTTTATTGAACCTACTGTAATATTCCTCTGTATTGTAATCCTGAGTTCGTTAACGATAGCTTACCTATCTAATTATAAGGAAATTTGGTAAAGACCGAGTTAAACAACGCTTTGAAATGAAGGTTTCATTTGACATAGAAAACCCTTTCACTTTGTTAGTTGATCACAAGTAATTATTTCACGGAAGCTGTAACACGAGTAGGATTGGCTCATATTTTGCCGAATTACTCTTGAAATCTAATATTTACTTTCTATAGCAAAGCGCCCCGGTTTTGTACTATGTAGGTATTATATTAAGGATAATATAATACCTACATAGTACAAAACCGGGGCGCTTTGCTTTAGGAATGGCTGAAATGATGATGATGATGATGATGATGAGGTATTATATTACCTTCCTGTTGAATCACTCTACTTATTGTTTGCGAAAACTGTACTCAAATCCGATGCGCGTTTTGTAAAATCAATGCGTATAGACAGCGAGAGTGACTGTGTTTTATTATAGGTAAAATGCAAAATAATTCCATTTTAGGACATTTTCAGTTTAAACTATTTTTTCCAAGTTTTCAACCAATGTCTATTTATGCGAAAGATAATGTACTAAATTGATTGGTAATTTCAAATAACTCTTAGAGGTATCACTAGGCCCATTATAGGTATATTTTAATTAACCCATAATAGGTTTTGTTGCCACAGTTTCTCTCATGATATAAATCGGTACGTTTTAATTGCTTCGCTTCAAAATAATATTGTCTCACTATCCAACAGTCCGATTTATTTTTGGAAATAACTGCAGCTCATTAAAGTTACGCAAACCTTATTAATCCTCCTTTGTGATTTTGTGATTGCTACTCGTATAATATAGCAATCACAAAATCCGTATCACATATTATGTGTTGGTGCTGGTGTATTTTTCACTTAATTAATACATTAAAAGCAAATAAATTTTGTATTTAATTAGCAAAATTAATCCGTATTGCGTAAATGAGGCAGAATAAAAGCTTAATGATCATTTTCCAATGTTGGCTTTTTAATTATATTGAATAACTGTTTTTAACATTAGTATAATAATAAACTGCGAAGGCTAATTGCCATAATTATCATAGCCTTGTGCTATTCTGATGTAATATTCAACGAAGTACAGTCGCAGAATGAAAAGGTTCGTCACCTTAGTGTCGGTTTTCGCTTGCACTAGGTACTGTAAGAGTCAAACCTGCCAACATAACAGTGCAAGAAACAGTGCTGCTAACATTTAAATAAATATGACGTTTGCTAACGAATAAGGTTTTGCTTGTTTATTTTTCTATCCCATCAGTGCAATGCAATGATGACATTGACCAATTGACAATAGTTTTTTTCATTTTATAAGAAATAATAATGGCAGGTTGAACCAACAAGAAGGTTTTAGTTTATCAATCATAATAATCTTCTTGACAAGATAAATCGTCAAACAACTTTGATCTGAATAATTTTGAACTTTACTGTTCGTCAAACAGTTAAAGATTATTTTCTCTAACTCGAGATTATTCTGTAACATAGTTTCAAAAGGTATTTATGTGCTCGCGATTCGTTGAAGGAATCAATTTGAAAACTGACGAACCTTTTCATTCCGTGACTGTACATCTACAAGTCCTATTTTTAATATAATATTACAAAATAATACTTTTAGTTTTAGCAGACGCGTCAAGATTGAAGGCAAACTTTGTATTTTCTATTTGCGCTATCCCATTCCGTCGTAAGTGTAACTTTTGACATCATCATCATTATTTCAGCCATAGGACGTCCACAGCTGAACATAGGCCTCCCCCAATGATTTCCACAAAAGCCGGTTGGTAGCGGTGACAACAATATTTCCTGTATTTTCAGAGCCCACCAAATAATTATCCTCGCATTATCACTGTTTGTTTGCTCGTTTGTTAGCTCGTGAATTAGCAGACAAACAGGCTGTGAGCAAACATATTAGGTGACCGACACCGGCTGATTGATCGGTCAAATAATGAGTCGTATTTGCGATTTCAGTTCCGCACACAGAACGGTTTCGGTTATGATTTGGGCTGCTATTTTGGGGCGTTGTGTTACTGTGTTTGTCGGTTAAATCAAACGATTTGTTATAAACTCAACTGAATTAATCACCGGGATATATGATAGATATATGGTTTATTTGCAAAACACATTGACACACAAGAAGCAATTAATAAACACAGGAGTAGCAGGAAAGATATAGTACATTACAAAGAGTAAGAAAGAAAATCCTGCGCTAAGGTATAAGTGTGCCGCAGCGATGCAAAAAAGCAGAGAGCTCAGTGTAGACACTGCTCTAAAATGAGCAGAACACTGATTTTCAGCTCTTGCTTGATAAAAAGAAGGAAGACGCACGAGAATGGTAGAGAATAAGGTGGTGAAAATGTTGTACTATTGTAAACCTACATAAATATCAGAAATTATGGAAATATAATAATAATAATCTACCATACAGGTATTCACTCTTATTAAAACACTAGCGACCGCCCGCGACTTCGTGCGCGTGGATCTCGTTTTACCCCCCCTTCATCTATCTTACGCGATTCAGATTTTTTCATACAAATGTTTTTTCCCGCTAACTCCCGTTCCCGTGAGAATTTTGCAATATCCTGTTGTAACTAAGCTTTAAGTTTACTAAGGTACCTGCATGCCAAATTTCAAGAGTCTATCTTACGCGGTTTAGATTTTTTCATACAAATGTTTTTTCCCACTAACTCCCGTTCCCATGGGAATTTTGCAATATCCTGTTGTAACTAAGCTTTAAGTTTACTAAGGTACCTGCATGCCAAATTTCAAGCGTCTAACTTAAGCGGTTTAGATTTTTCGTACAAAAGGATTTTCCCGCTAATTCCCGTTCCCGTGGGAATTCCTAAGTATCCTATAACCTGCCCAGGAGTATGAAGAATAATTGTACCAAGTTTCGTTAAAATCCGTCAAGTGGTTTTTGTTTCTATAAGGAACATACAGACAGACAGACAGACAGACAGACAGACAGACAAAAATTTTACTGATTGCATTTTTGGCATCAGTATCGATCACTAATCACCCCCTGATAGTTATTTTGAAAATATATTTCATGTAAAGAATTGACCTCTCTACAGATTTATTATAAGTATAGATTATCGACTACATTATGTGACTGTCGTCCGTGCTTTTGTAGTTATGTTTCCGATAATTCAGCAGCAATTAGTTAACAATAATGCTTTAACCTAAAATTATTTGATGACGGAAGTTTCTTGACCCAAGGGTTGTAGGTCCCATCTTATTGTGACAATAGCGAGTAAGAGCGCTTTTACATTTAGGCGATTTAGCAGCGCGACAGACGCGCTACTGAAAATTTTATACTATACTCAACGTCAAATAAATCGCACCTTCCGCGACGCGAACTTTAAAGATTTTCTTCTGACATAATCATGGTGCCCCAACAATATTGGTGTTATTTGAAAGCCCAATAAATATCCTTAAAGAAAAACACATTTCATTTCATAATAAATGATTAACATATACCATAAATGTGACTTGAAAAATGACCTCACTTTGGGCTCACCTGTGGGATCAATTAGACCAATTTTTATGGTTATAAAACCAAATAATGACCTCACGTGTCTTCATTAACAGATGGATAGCGATTAATCCCAACTTAACAGTTTTATAGCCATAAAAATTGGCTCAAGCGTAACTACCTATTTTTTGAAGAAGTGACTCTGGATCCTTCTAAAGACACATTTTTGGTATAAAAGCCTTTCCTTTAATGAAATTAAGCTTAGAACTAGGCTTTCAAATGGTACCAATGTTGGTGGGAAGTGAGGATGCATACTTTTGAAAGGTGCTTGTTGCGGGAGGTGCGATTTATTTGATGCCGAGTGTATGTGACAGCGGATGCATGCCTTCACATTATAATAAAAACAAGCTTTATTCTGAAATGCAGTTGATGATTAATTTAAACCTAGCATACAATTATTTTTTTCGTTTTATTACAACTGCATTTCAGAATAAAGCTTGTTTTTAAAAAAAGTTTTATAATTTTACTTTACACTTTTTAATTTTATCTCAATCTCAGAGCTTTGGAGATCATCTATCAAAAAGACAAATCCAACGAACCCAAACTCCGCCGTTTCGTTTAGGAGATCCTATGGCCACCTCCTGACTCCATCATCAGACCAGCTCAATAGTACCATAACATTGCATTGTCATCGTAGGTACCTACATAAGTATGCCAAATTTCAGCTCAATCGGTTGAGGAAAAGTGGTCTTAGATTCAGTTGCAAGATTTGTCCCACACATACCTACTAACAAGTGAAGTCAATATAAAGCTTGTAATAATAAAAACGCCGCTGCCGCGCTGCAGTCGCGCTACTAATGCCCTAATGTGAAAGCGCTCTAATGCTTTCAAATAAAAACATTAATAAGTTTCTACCAAGTTAATGAGCCTACTCGTTTCAGCCAAATGACGTCCACTGCTGGACAAAGGCCTCCCCCAAGGTTTTCCACAATGAACGGTCCTGCGCTGCCCGCATCCAGGCTCTTCCCGCGACCTTTACCAGATCGTCGGTCCACCTAGTAGGAGGCCTGCCCACGCTACGTCTTCCAGCCCGTGGTCGCCACTCGAGAACTTTCCTGCCCCAACGGCCATCGTCTCTACGAGCTATGTGCCCCGCCCACTGCCACTTGATTTTAGCAATTCTGCAAATACCGCAGTGTCTCAAGTCGATAGTATTTGACCAATGCGTGTTGCCAGTGATGGTATACGGATCTGAGACGTGGTCGCTTACTATGGGCCTCATAAGAAGGCTCAAGGTCACCCAAAGGGCGATGGAGCGGGCTATGCTCGGAGTTTCCCTGCGTGATCAAATCAGAAATGAGGAGATCCGCAGGAGAACCAAAGTAACCGACATAGCTCGCAGAATTGCTAATGAGCCTACTAAGCGTTAGATATTATCTACACCTGAAAATGCCTAATACGGTCTAATAACCATTTGTTTGTCCAAATTTTCATTTCAAAACCTTTACGTAAGTCTCAGGGCAATTTGGGGATAATGCCATCTTACAAGTTATTTCGTAGAACAAGGGCTCTTATCCTCTTGGTAACTTAAGCACTTATGTATTACTTTAACCATAATGTGCTCTATGATGTTCTGTTATTATTTGAGGCTAGATCACATTTATGATTATTGTTTTTCGGCCATTGTTACGAAACATTGCTCAAAATTCTATTCAAACTGAACCATGGTTTTGTCCTGGGATTTGGCTTAAATCTTAGTAATTAAATGAAACCAATCATAGTTTTAAAGCTGTTCTCGATGTTGAATCAAATATTAAGCTACTTTTCATGAGGTCTTATGAATTCATTGAAACTTTGAATTAAAATAAAAAACTCGACATAAACTTAATATTTTTTCTTTCTGCCTCGCACGTTTGAAAGCCGATTACATAGATAATAATGAGGTAGTAAAATACGTAATACAAGTAGTAAAAATACCAGATACCTACTCGTATAAGAAAGATGCAGTCTCAGCCTATAACTTACTCGAGTAAGCTAAGTAAGTACGATCGTACCTACATAATCCTTTACCATCAAAGCTAAACTACTAGTATAAGATCCCGCTATACAACGACCTTCACCGAGATGCTTATTTGATGAAACATATTTTATATTTAATTTAACATGTCAATAATTATATTGCTTAAGGGTTGCCTAATAAATTTCAGTCCAGGATATGATTAATTAATCATTAAAAATAGTTTTTTTTTTTCAATATTTCATCGGTTTGACTATTAAACAAACTCCATACCAATCGAAAGTATGAAGCCCATAGAATATGCAAACGTTAGGTTGCCTATTCTTTTCCAGTCATAACTCTCGGGTTGCCAGGTATAAACAGGTAAATTGATAGAGCATTTTGCACCGGTCTGATAATTTGATCAAATTTAAATGAAAATAAAGATTATTTCATTATGAACACGGTGGTATAGGGTTGCCTGCGAAAAATCAGTCCTGAATGACGGTTGTCGAATTTTGTAAAGTGAAATTAAAACTGAAAGGTGACATTTTTCGAATAGTTGGCAACATTTGGGAAAGACGAGTTGTATGAGGCGTTTGTGTGTCTTATCAAGAGGTATCGCTTGGGTGAAGAAATTTCTCCAGTGTTGCCATGCTTTGGGAGATTTGGTCCAAAAATGTCGAAAGTGGAAATAACGACTTCCGGTCAAAAATTTGGATGATGCCTCCTGCAAAAGGGTCGTGCAAATGATATTTGACCATTTTCATCTCGATCACCTGGCAACACTGGCAGCTACGGGGAAAAGTATTTTTTTTCGACATGGGTGTCTTTAAAGTTAAGGACGGACAGAAGGAGATATGGCAGAAAAAATCCAAAAATGGGGTTTGGTCGGTTATACGACCCAGATTATGGGAAAAATCCGAAAATTCAGAAAATCAAGATGGCGACCGAGTGAGCGGTCATTTTGTAAAAAGTTTCAGATTTCTGATTTTTCAAATGCATTTTTTGGGCAGTTGGCAACATTTGGGAAAGTCGAGTTGTAGAGAGCGATTGCGTAGTTTGCTAAGGAGTATCGTTTGGAAAAACAACATTTTCCAGTGTTGCCATACTTTGAAAGATTTGGTCAAAACATGTAAAAAATGGAAATTACGACTTTTGGTCCAAAATTTGGATGACGCCTCCTGCAAATAGATCAAACTAATGACATTTGACTATTTTTATCTCGATTACCTGGCAACACTGGCAGTTACGGGGCCACAAAATTTTGGGACTTGGATGGTTTTAAGGAATTGTTTCACGGGATTGGTTTAAGTTAGAAAAAAAGTAAAAATGGGTTTCGGCGCGGAATATGGTCTAGATTAAGCGAAAAATGCAATAAGTATGGCAACACTGGAAAATGTTGCTTTTCCAAACGATACTCCTCAGCAAACTACGTAATCGCTCTGTACAACTCGACTTTCCCAAATGTTGCCAACTGCCCAAAAAATGCATTTGAAAAATCAGAAATCTGAAACTTTTTACAAAATTGCCGCTCACTCGGTCGCCATCTTGATTTTCTGAATTTTCGGATTTTTCCCATAATCTGGGTCGTATAACCGACCAAACCCCATTTTCGGATTTTTTCTGCCATATCTCCTTCTGTCCGTCCTTAACTTTAAAGACACCCATGTCGAAAAAAAATACTTTTCCCCGTAGCTGCCAGTGTTGCCAGGTGATCGAGATGAAAATGGTCAAATATCATTTGCACGACCCTTTTGCAGGAGGCATCATCCAAATTTTTGACCGGAAGTCGTTATTTCCACTTTCGACATTTTTGGACCAAATCTCCCAAAGCATGGCAACACTGGAGAAATTTCTTCACCCAAGCGATACCTCTTGACAAGACACACAAACGCCTCATACAACTCGTCTTTCCCAAATGTTGCCAACTACTCGAAAAATGTCACCTTTCAGTTTTAATTTCACTTTACAAAATTCGACAACCGTCATTCAGGACTGATTTTTCGCAGGCAACCCTATACCACCGTGTTCATAATAAAATAATCTTTATTTTCATTTAAATTTGATTAAATTATCAGACCGGTGCAAAATGCTCTATCAATTTACCTGTTTATACCTGGCAACCCGAGAGTTATGACTGGAAAAGAATAGGCAACCTAACGTTTGCATATTCTATGGGCTTCATACTTTCGATTGGTATGGAGTTTGTTTAATAGTCAAACCGATGAAATATTTAAAAAAAAATCTTTTTTTAATGATTAATTAATCATATCCTGGACTGAAATTTATTAGGCAACCCTTAAGCAATATAATTATTGACATGTTAAATTAAATTTAAAATATGTTTCATCAAATAAGCATCTCGGTGAAGGTCGTTGTATAGCGGGATCTTAGACTATACGCCTTCCGCTAAAAAACAAAAGTTTATCCCATAGAGAAAGAGTGAATGCATTAAATATAAGATCATACACGTGTATTCGAACTAGTAACGGACAAACACTCGTATTCACAAACGATGCTTGCTTAAGTGAAGCAGCAACGCTATGCGAAGTCAAACGCACAGCGTTAAATAGAGCTCTATCGCCCGTATCCACAAACGATGCTTGCTAAAGTGAAGCAGCAAATCGAACGCACAGCGTTGAATAGAGCTCTGTGATTGTTCGTGTGTGACCCTGTACGTCCACGCGCACTGTGAGGTCTCATAGTAATGTTTGTGAATACGGGCGTATGGTTGGTTCGTGTCTGTCATTCCGCCACTTTTGTATTATGAATAGGTTTTTATGACCTTTTGCGTTCACGCGCACTGTGAGACCTCATAGTAATCTTTGTGAATACGGGTGGAAGACCTAATCTGACCGCTGAAGAAGTACCAAGTTTTTGTGAGTAGGGCATAGTCTAAGGTCTGATTAAACCCGTTTCGGACGCCTAAATAACGGTTCATTAGTTCTAACACTAAAGTTGCGACCTCACTTCTTACAGCCTTATATACTCTATATGTACAACTTACATATACCTAGATAGAAGAAGGGATTTCACATACTTACAGTACATAAACAACGTGGTATTGCTTGTACCGTCGTTTAATCACACCAATATTATGAAGGCGAAATTTTGTGAGTACCTGAGTGTGTATGTTTGTTACTTCTTCACGTCTACACGACTGGAGCGATTTTAATAAAATTTGGTATAAAGTTAGCTGACACCCTGGATTAACATATAGGCTACGTTTTACCGCAGGTAACTCCGCGGGGCACAGCTAGTTGACTCATTTAAAATGTGGCTCCGCTCCTAAACAAAATATTTTACAACAGAGACAAATTGAGAATTTGACTTATGTATTTGGAAGTCAGTACATTGAACCGTTGCCAAAAATATACTTTGTGTCTACAAACTAATATTTGCTTTAATACACTTCACGGCTATAGCTGAGCGGTTTGCGTACCAGAAAACGTTAGCGTTGTTTGCTAGTTCGAATCTCGCGAAGGACAATACACTTGATTTTAATTACATATGAGTATTTCTCAAAAAAAATGTACATTTTGAAAAAAAAAAGTGTGCTTTGAAACAGTTCAAAAGTTTTATATTTATAAATCATCACACAAAAAAAACACACACACAATTTTGAAGGATGAATATTAATCTTTAAGATAACGAAGAATTATAGCTATAATCCTACTTATTACCAAATATTTAGATGTTTTAAAAATAGTCCTTTTTTACCTTTCATACAAAAACCTGTTTGCCACCCTAGCTTTTTCATGTGTTTTTGTTTCATAAAATGCGATACGTAACTAAATTATTGTAAATTTCTTTGTATTATCGTTCTACAGTAATCACAGTTTCTGTATCAAATTGATTTTCTATGGGGTGTCATAATGAATTGGCAATTTAACCCTTAAATGCATGATTTTTTATTTAGTTATGAAAAAAATATTTCAATTAGATTTTTAGTCACAGATAGGGGGAAAAATAATAAAAAAAATCTTAGTACGAAAAAAAAAGTATATTTTTGAAAATTTACAGTATGTAGCCAAATGTCTACACCATGCGTTTATGCCATAAAATTGTTCGATATTAATTGTTCTATGGTTTGCTTATTTGGCTTTTCTTTTCAGCATGTTTGGCTCGCTATCTGAAAAGGAAATTGAGACAGCTCTTGCTGCTTTAAATGATGGTGCAGTATCAAAAGATGATGAAAATTTTGATGATGATAACATCGATTATTACCCAAACGTACAGGATTTATTGCATGAGTCCATAGATCATAATCTACCCTTGGAACATAACGAAGACCCTCCCATAGTCTATGATGAGGTGCACATATTAGATGGTGTTTCCTTAGCGGAACCTGTGGCGGGTACCTACTTCATCTGCGCAATCAAGTTCAGGTATTCCAGGAATTGCAGCTTGGAGGTCACGTAGCCGGGAGATGATTTGGAAAAAAAGAAATTTACCACCATGGGACGATGATCGCATTGCTTTTTTAGGGGATTCGGAACTGCCCACAGAAATATCTGACCTGGAGGAGCCATTTCAGTTCTTTATCAAGTTCATAAACGATGACATTGTTATTTATGCATTACTCAAAAAGGGTTTAGTTCAAATAATCGTGTCAGTTCTATTGAGATTCGGCTCAATAGAACTGACACGAAACACCATCTGATCTAATATTATGCTCCTCTTCATAGACTACTAGGGAGGATCTTCGTTGTGTTCCAAGGGTAGATTATGATCTATGGACTCCTCATCCAGATCATGCAATAAATCCCGTACGTTTGGGTAATAATCGATGTTATCATCATCTTCTGAGACTGCACCATCATTTAAAGCAGCAAGAGCTGCCTCAATTTCCTTTTCAATTAGCGAGCCAAACATGCTGAAAAGAAAAGCCAAATAAGCAAACCATAGAACAATTCCTATCGAACAATTTTAAGGTATAAACGCATGGTGTAGACATTTGGCTACATACACAAAAACCAAGTCGAAGGTACATTCGGGATAGATTACCAAAAAAATAAGTTATAATAATGAATTCTTACATTGTTTCTAACACGTATGTATTTTTTTCCAATCGTTTTAGCAATTAATTCTCACTGAATCCGAAAATCAAATACCACAAATTTTAACACTACCAATTTTTTCTCCTTCGCGATCGCTACGTCAAATATCGGTTAATTTTTTTTCAAATCTACCTCCATTTGCGGTTTTTTTATTTTTATTTGGATGTTTTCTATGATATTAGCGTACATTCAGAAACGCTTGTAAAATGTGTTACTTGCTATAATTAAAAAAGTACTTCGTAGACATATGGCAACACTATGCATTTAAGGGTTAAAGCAAAAAAACAAAATGAGTCGCTCTCATTTACTATTTCGTTATTTACTCTTTAGTTACGATTTATTTCTACTTTCCCATGGTTTCTGAACAATTCCGTATTTATTTTACACGGACAACAATAGCTGCACTCTGAATGGCTGTTGGCCTGACGTCTCCGCCATTACATCTATCGCGAAAATTAGTGAAAACGTGTGTGTTTTGTGGGATTACTTTTTCGTAACAGGCAGTAAAATCAGCGATTTTATATAGAACGGTAAGTCTTCATTTAACCATTTTTTGTAATACGTGTGGTACGAACATTTAGTAAGCTTTTATATTTGCTGTAACAAATTTTATCAAAAAAATACTTGTTTCTGATCTCATTTTGTCTAATATTTCGTTACGTTTTTTACGAATTTCGTTACGTTACGAAAAAGTACAACATAATGCTGAGTGTATACTGTTATTACCTGACTAAGCATAGTAATATTCACTACTTAATTTATTTCAAAAAATATAGAGCGTCAATAACAAAAGGATTGGATACTATCTGCTTTACAGAAGTGCCACCAGCAAAAAATCATCAAATCATTTAGATTACGTTTTTATGTGATTACTTCTTTTGTTTTTTTAGGAATGCCGCCAAAAACCAATGCCAAAAGGCAAAAAGCTTACAGAGAACGACTCAAAATGGATAAACATGATGGAACAAAAATAATTTTATTAAAATAGTATGAATGATTACTCCCTTATTTTATTTCTAACCCCTTAATATTACCCCGTATTTGGGTGCATACTTACAAATATTTCGAATTGAATAAATTTAGAGCATTCACAATATTTCGCCAATGTATAACAAGCCTTATGGCCTTACTATTTCGTTACTACCGTTTCGTTACGTACATTTTTTTTGAGAAATACTCATATCACAGAAACTAAAGGGAAATGTAACATGGGGGCGGGACCGGCAGCAATATGCCCAAAAACAGAACACATTGCTTGTGACAGCAATGAAGACAGCAGCGACGTCATAATGTAAACAGCTTAGATTGCTTGCGTAGTACTAAAGATTATTCGAACGTTCAGTACTGATACCGCAGTGGATAATGAGGATATACGTTTATACGTATTATGATTACTTTGTGTGTGAATTTCTAACGGGACACTGAGTTTCGAACTCAGCGCATTAGTTTGACGCACTCTATGATTTGAACCGTTTTTCTACAACCTTTTATACAGGGTGGAATTTTGTAATGCCACCTGGAGAGAAAGTACTCTTAATACTGTAGATAGAAAATTTTACTGAATGAAAACATTCCTTTATTTTTTTAAAGAAAGAGAACTGCATTTAATAAATTTCGAAAATTTTTCGAAAATTCTCTACCATACTTCCACCTCTAAAATGGAAACTTGGGCGTATTGTCAAAGTCTTTCCTGGAGCCAGTGATGGTATATGTCGCGTCGCTGACATACGGACTGCGAACGGCGTCGTACGGCGTAGCTTCAGCAAGATTGTTCCGTTGCTCCCAGAAGAAGACGTTTCGGTTGAAGGACGAGCCTTCAACGCGCGGGGGCATGTTCGCGATCGCGAGTGATATAAAACCTATTTGGATATTGTGACAGTGAAAAATCATACGGCTTTCTTTTGTTTTACTCTCTGTTGGATTCGATCAGTACACACGTCTGTTGAAATTATTTCGCATTTTTACTTTAAAATATACCTGATTCCCTTCATGTGACAATTTACTGTAACATAATTAAAATAATTTAAGATTTCATGGTTTTCCTTTCATTTGATTTAACAAGTTTGTTAGAGAGATTTCATCCTTATACTTAATCCTAACGATTGATGCAATAAAAATACAGGGTGTAATTTTTAACAGATTTTAGTTGGTTCGAATCCCGGGTGTGGCAAGCAAATTTTTGGATATCTTTGAATGCAGTTCTATTTCTTTTCAAAAATAAAGGAATGTTTTCTTTGAGAAAAAAATTCTATCTACAATATTAAGAGTAGGTACTTTCCCTCCAGGTGGCATTACAAAATTCCACCCTGTTTTGGAATGTAGCCCTAAAATAAAATTCCGTCACTACTTGACGGTTGTTTGCAATTCACTCCACATCCTTGTAGGAGACGTTCGCTTTATAAATCATCATCTCAGATTGCGAGAAAATAAATTATGGTCTGAAGCTGTTGTGTTTCTGCACTGTCATTGTGAAGGGTAAGGATTTATTTGAATCCGTTTTAAAGTGAAATTTCTGCTACTAAGTACACCCTATTACTGCTAAGTCTCTAGGTACAGTCAACGTCAAATAGTTCGTAACACCCAAAGTGGCCATTAAGTTGATAACACAACCTTATTCCAATTGCAACAAACTCGTTTTGCGAACTTTTTGGCTACTTTGGGTGTGAAGATCTATTTGACGCTGACAGTACTTCTCACAGTACAGTCGCCATAAGCTCATAGCAGACTTATCAACTCGGAAAGGGATCAACACCGTGTATCGCCTTTCGCGAGCTGTCATCGCCTTTTGCGCGCTGTCAATTGCGAAGCGAGGCGGTTACGTCACAGTGTGGATAAGTGTGCGTTGCAGTATGGAGTCTCGTAAAAAGAATACTGACCGCCTCGAGTTAATACGGTTGCAATCCCTTACCAGGTTGATAAATGTGCTTCATCCTTTAAAGTATGGCGTTGGCACACGGTGCGTAGGCTTGATTTGACATTTACAAATAATTTTATTAGACCGCCTCGCCGCGGTAGCACCCGCTTCCGATTGTCAAAAATCGTATAAAAACGTTATTTCCACTGATTGGCAGGAGCTTATTGAGCCGTCTTGCTCATTTTGGAGTCTGAATTAAGTATGTGAGTAAATATCAACTTATTTTAGGAAATTGTTGAGAATACTGGTATTTTGATAAAGTATCGGGAAGTCGAACCTTAACTTCGAACTCCTCCTATGTTCTTCTGATTAATTTCGTTGCGGGTCCAATGACAGTTTAACTTTCCCCCGGGACAAACTTGACCTTCACTGGTGGTCAAGTTGTACATCCTAGCAATCCTAGCTACACAGGATTTGCAGCGGTGGGAACGAGAGGTGGGAATAGTCCCGTTTGGTATTTTGATACTTAAAGTTAAAATATGGTGTCTGAAACGGAAGTCAAAATCGATCTTCAACAAGATGGTGGCACGTTATCGCGCTTGACAGTCTACGAGTCGAAACACAAAGTGGAAGCGACCACTTTATGTCGAACCAATGAAGTAAGAAGACGTCCTAGAAACTGTCGTATTGCTATCTCTGTTAATTTTAAAGACGGTTAAACACATTCAGTGTTCAGTGAAACAGTATTTTTTGTTGATTACGGTTCGTTTTTTGAATCATTTATATCCATAATCCACGCCTGACGATAGTGCTAGGTCTCCGTCTTTTAAATCTGTTATTTTGATAAGTCTCAAAATATTGGCACAAAATATTTAACGTTGCATGATTTTCCCTCAAAATTCAAACTTAAATAATAAAATCCAAAGATCCTAACTTTAGATTGACCTTTAAGCCTGTGTCTAAAAGATTCAAAACTCTCTCCGAACTTCTTGTTTGCGACGTAAACTTCGTATTTTTGTCGTACTTCAAACGAAGCCGTAAAAAGTGGGATAACTCAGCTATAAAATTTAAGATTTCTGTTTCCAGGTAAGTTGATCGCGACCTCCGATTGCAGCCATAAGGTTCAGATGTATTTTGCAGCACTGATTCAAACCGAATATAGTTTAAATCCTCGACGGATTTAGCATAGCAGTAGGGTAATGAATCATAATACCAAACTACTGCCTAAGCTTGAAAACCAGCCTGACCTTTTCCTTTTCAATCAACAACATCTCGACAAAAGAATCGCTGAATACAACAAAGGCTATATTTAGAATTGCACGAAACATTTACAATTGAACAAAACTAATCTTATTTAAAACGAGAAATTGATTCCTATTTATGCAATATCCTCCCTTTTCATAGTTATTAAATTTTTAGCGTTTAGAGTCGCATCTCAACAGCGTATTACACTTGAAAATTTCGACGGGTTCATCCAGTGTCTAAGTAGCTCAGTTGGAAGAGCAGTCGCCCGGCAAGCGGAAGGTCGTGGGTTCAATTCCCGCCTTAGGCAGTTCGATTTTTTCAAGTTATTTATAATTTTCAAATCCTCCCTTTTGTAAAGGAAACTCACTCGAAATTGACCCTGTGCATTGACCTGGAAAAGATGTCAGATTTTGACGTTTATCATTATTTTATCTGTAACGTAAAATAATATCGTCCAATATGAAATAATACAATAGGCTTTTATTGCGCACAAAACGGGGGACGGAAGAAAGTCATCGCTTGACTTGGATGTTTTCCTTGTTTGTAAGAATGTTTGTTTAGTGAAAACAATAATCAGGATCAACTATTACGTTTTTTCCACTGCTAAAATATTGTTTACATTATATTTGGCAAAACTAAAAACATAGATATCACAACAAAGTGAAAACATCGGAAGAAATAGGTACAAATGTTTACTTTGTTTATTCCAATATTTACCCAAAAAATAGAGGAATCTACACAACCCGTATGTTGCAGTTCACACGATGTACTACATTTCTACAAACATCCGTAGCAAATACGGGTTCGTAGTACAGCCGAATTCGTAGCACGCTTGTATATCGTAGAAGCTACGACGTAGCATGACCTCCATATAACTTTCAACTTCACCAACTTCAAGGTCTACGAGATTTTCGTAGCAACACCGAGCATAGCCCTCTCCATAGCACGCTGTGCAACTTTGAGCTTCTGTATAAGGGCTATAGTGAGAGGCCACGTTTCCGAGCCATAAGTCGTCACAGGTAACACACATTGGTTGTAGACTTTCGTCTTCAGGCACTTAGGTATTTTGGACGAAAAGATGTTGCGTAGTTTCCCGAACGCGCTGAATAGGAAAGCGTTGAATGCAGGCCGCTACCAACCGTGCGATGTGGAAGTCATTGGGGGAGCCCGAAAACTAAGGACGGGAACTAGGTATTGCCGACAAACTGTAATGCATTTTGGCAAGTGTATCTTTATGTATTGATGTGTATCCTTTTGTGAACAATAAAAAAAGGCCTATGTTCAGCAGTGGACGTCCTATGGCTGAAATGAAGATGATGATGACCGTCAATATAATCTAGGCGTTATTTAATGTCGAAAACGCCTGTTCGCGACTACTGCTACCGAATAACGATTCCGACCCTCCGGAGGTCATAAAACCTTAGTTACGAATGCCAAATGAGCAGTGATGATAAAATTCACAAAAATGCCTCCAGTAATTGTCCGCCAACTTGGATTGTAGGTACGTAAGATTTTACGCGGGCGAGTAAAAGGATTTTTATTACACATAAAATTATTTTCGTACGGAGCGCCGCAGCTTCTGCGGGGCGTTATATGAACGGTGTAGGGTATAAACTTACGCGGATAATGCCAATATTCGCTTATTTCTTCAGTATTAGGTACAAATATTTGTTACTTTGTGGTAGGATAGATGACTAATGACTATCAGACCTCCCCAACCCAACTAGCCAGCGTGAGAACACGGGACTATTCCCACCTCTCGTTCCCACCACTGCAACTCCTGTGTAGCCAGGATCTACAGCTTGACCGCCACAAAAACCCAACCAATGAAGGTCAAGTTTGTCCCGGGGGAAAGTTAAACTGTCATTGGACCCGCAACGAAATTAATCAGAAGAACATAGGAGGAGTTCGAAATTAAGGTTCGACTTCCCTCCATTGCAAAGCGGATGACAGGTGACAAACAAGGTAGCCAGCGTGAGGAGTATCAAGTGACGTGACAATGATGATTATTGTTCAATAACAATAGTTTATTCATATATTTGAAATTATCTCATTCTTACCCCCTTACTAAAAAAAATTACACGGTTGTTGACCAGTGTTTTAAAGTGACGTTTAGTATGGAAATGACATTTTAAAACAGTGTTCAACAAGTGTGTAACTTAGTATTCAATACACGTGTAGATAATAACTTTTAAAAAAAATAAAACCGACTTCAAATGCGTGAACACAAAAAAAAACTAAAAATTAAAAATATTGCGTATAAAAAAGTTCATCCCCAATTTTCCACCCTTGGGGGTGAAATATTTTCTTCAAATTCGCATGAAACCACCCTTTTGATAATACCTATTCAACAAAAAAATAATCAGTCAAATTGATTTATAATCGGCGGAGATATTGCGTATAAAAAAGTTCATCCCAAATTTTCCACCCTTGGGGGTTGTTTTTTCTATTATTAAATTTAAATGGGACCACCCTTGAGGTATTACCTATACGCCGAAAAAAGATTTGTTCAAATCGGTTCATAATTGGCGGAGTTATCGCGTAACAAACATAGAAAAAAAAAAAAAAAAAAAACATACGGGTCGAATTGAGAACCTCCTCCTTTTTTGAAGTCGGTTGAAAATGGTGTATGTCCCAAAAAACACTGTCTTATCATGAATTTCATCACTTATGATTATGGAATATTAGTTAAGACGGATTTTTTTTTAATTTATCACAATTATTTTTTCTTTCTACTTGACTTTTTATTTTTTGTTTGTTTTATATTAATATCTTTCAGTCCATAACTTAGACCACTACCATCTGTCGCGCGGCTATATTGAATTCTTTTGAAAAATGCTCGAATTAAGTGTATCAAATAAGCATATCTCACCCTGGGCCACTCGATACCTATCATGTTTTAATAAAAGGTTTTATTCAGTCATACTTTTATAAATAGTGATTGTTTTGACATCGTTTTATTACACTTCCAAATTATCATTTAAGAGCCAGCGTTTTTTTAAAATAATATTGCCAATTCTAGACAGTTCTTTATTTATTGTCAGTCGTTTATGTTTTAGGGCGCTTTCAATTTAGACGTTTTGTTTCGGACGTATATCGTGCGTTGGTCGTGCGTTTGCAAGACCGCACGGCGCTCACTGACTATTGGTAAGTAATTGTTAATTTTATGCCGACAATTTACCGTGTGCGGTCCTGCAAACCCACGACAAACGTTCGACACGAAAGTCTAAATAGAAAGCGCCCTTAGCTCTGACTTCCCAAATTTCTTTAAAAATTTGATTTCATTTTGTCTTGTATCATAAATAAACATCTTAGTTTCATTAGATTAATACACTATTTCTACAACATCTCATCCTCAATAATTATTTATTGTTTAAACTTTAAACCATTATGTGCCCAATTGCACGAAAATTAAGAGAGAGAGAAAACAGTATAATTTATCATATGAGTAGGAATTCATTAAGTTATAATAGTGCTTAGAAATTAGTGCAAGTTGTTTTGTTGTTTAATTTCATTTGTCTGAGTATCTAGAAAGAAAGAAAGAAAGAAAGAAAGAAAGAAAGAAAGAAAGAAAGAAACATTTATTGCCATGGACATCACAAAAGACAAAAGAGGTGAAATAAAAAAAAGCAAATAAGACAGAGGTGACATAAAACATACAATGAATGAGCAAGTTTAGTAAACTAAGCAGTGCCACCCTGTCGCACAGCGATGCCCATCGCAATGGGACCCCACTCAGCATATGCCGTGGCCCCCGGTGAGGGAAGCCACGACGCTGGTTTTCAGTGTGCTCCATGCCGAGTGAGAGTCACGGACACTAACCTATATTGCATAAAATATACATACATAAATAGCAATAATAGTGCGCGTATAAATTTTAAGTGTAAATACAGACGTAGTAGAAAATAATAATATACGATACAGACGAAGTAGAAAAGATGTGATAAGATATTTATAAATAAAAAGATATCTCATGTAGTTTATTAAGTATAATCTCACCTCGACCCTCAACTTTATTGTGAGACCTCTGACAGCGCCCTTGGGATTGTTGCCACAAAGCAGACAGCGAGTTTGCGAGTTTATTATGGCTGGCTCTAATCCTTATAAGATCTAGCATATTATAAAGTTTGACGAATCACTCTCCTTGTCGTGTGGAAGTCATATCTCGTGTAGATAGGGTTGTCGATATTAACCTAAAGTAAAATAACGCAAAACCTTGATTGGTTAATAACATTTGACTTAATTTTTACCCGACTGCGCGACGTAAAATAGTGGTATTGTGTTTATTAGTATAGAGATTGGAACTGGGTGTCATACAAAGGCTACCTTTTGCATCATTAATAGCAAATGAACATTTTTCAGCCAAATGACGTCCACAGCTGGACAAAGGCCTCCCCCAAGGTTTTCCACAATGAACGTTCCTGCGGTGTCCGCATCCAGACTCTTCCCGCGACCTTTACCAGATCGTCGATCCACCTAGTGGGAGGCCTGCCCACGCTACGTCCTCCAGCCCGTGGTCGCAACTCGAGAACTTTTCTGCCCCAACGGCCATCGTCTCTACGAGCTACGAACTTATAAAAAAACCGGCCAAGTGCGAGTCGGGCTCGCACACCGAGGGTTCCGCCGTACAAACGTAGCGGTTTACAATTTATGACGTATTAAATCAAATTACTTACTTGATTCCATTGCGAGTAGTGGCGAATTTCAAAATATGCGGTATGATTATTTTTTATTTATTTATTTTTCCTATATTTGCATTACAGGTAGCTCAGCGTTTTGAATTTTTGCGTTGATTTAGAATTTCTCACAGTTTAGAGGAAATTAGATTTAAGAAGTGTTTGATATGAATTTCAAATTTAATATCTCTACGCGTTCATGTGAAAAAGGGTAGGTAGTAAGTTTATAATTATTAAAAAAATATTTTATGTCATGTAAGCAAAAATAATATTTTAAATTTTATATAACTTCAAATTTATCATTTTCGCAATTTTTCCTTTATCTGTACTATATAACGTTGCTTCGTGCCGAATTTCAAGATTCTGAGTTCACAGGAAGTACCTTGTAGGTTTTGATTCCCTAGCGTGTGACGGAAATTCGTCTAAGGTGTCGGTATAAACTGCTGTATCTTTTGATCGCGTTAACTTAGAAGTTTGATTTTTTTACTTCTTAAAGGGACAATAGATCTAGGTATTTGGTATAAATTTCAATTTGATACCTTTATTCGTTCGTGAGAAATAAGGTAGTAAGTTTCATTTTATTAAAATATTTTTATTATACTATATAACTAAAAAAATGTAATTTTCGCAATTTTTCCTATATTTGCATTATATGACAATGCTTTATGCCAAATTTCAAGATTCTGAGTTTACGGGAAGTATCCTGTAGGTTTTGATTCCTTTGCGAGTGTCGAAAATTTGTTGAAAATATCGACATAATAGGCTGTATCTTTTGATTGGCTTGGCTTAGAAGTTTGATATTTTCACAGCTTAAAGGGACAATAGACCTGAGTATTTCATGTGAATTTCAGCTTGATACGTTCACGCGTTTTTGAGATAAAGGGTCTTGACAGACGGACGGACAGACGGACAACAAAGTGATCCTATAAGGGTTCCGTTTTTTCCTTTTGAGGTACGGAACCCTAAAAACACTAAAATTAAATTGCTATCAGCCCTACAGCCAACCTGGGTTTATTCTATTAAGTTGCGAGAGACGTACCCGGCCTAGCCTCGTAAGCCCGGATGTGCCTCAGAAGGAACTGAAACTTTGTAGTCAGTAACGCCGAGACATTTTCGGAGGTGATTTCGAAGTATCGCCGGATGTGCCTTCAGAGGAACTAGCTGGTAGGGTAAAAAGATTATGAGACATGTAGAGGCTCCTTAAGAGCATATGACGATTTGTAAGAACTATTTATTAGTCTAAACAAATAAAGAAATTTTGACTTTGACTAACTAAAACTTTAGCAATAAATTTAAGTTCAAAAATTCGCGCCTATCGAAAAAAAAGAGTGATAGTCTATGGCTTAAAGTATTCAAAATCAGGTATCCGAACTTATTAATATAAAAAAAAACAAAATGTCACTGTCAAATTATCATTTTTCTTTGGCAAGGTGGTTCGTCCGAGAAGACATGATGTGCGATTAATTTTTTTTCTTCATATAAACGTAGTTTAATTGCAAAACTGACCAGTATAATTTAAGTTAAAATACTGCTAAACAAGCAAAAAAATTATTTTTGTAGTTTTGTAAGATTTTTTTTTGTTTGAAAATAAAAGTTCTTTGCAAGGAACATTCGGTCTTGATGGTGAAAGTTTTATTTTTGTATATTTTTTCTATTGAGATGGGATTGAGTATTGGACTTTTAAAATTATGATATGATTGAGAAAATTTACCATGAGAACGTTCTGATTTTTAGTTTAGTGAATATTATAATTAACATGAATATTTATTTTACTTCTTGTACATTTTAACCTATCATTAGTGTATGTTATAAAACCGATAGTACTTATAAAAGTACTAATTATGAAACATTAAATAAAATTAAAACCGTTGTTCCTTTTCAGTTACATTTATTAATATCGTTATTGTATCTTTATGTAGTATTAATTTATTAAGAAGGTTTCATTTATGTTTTACTTTAAAGTATAAAATACAATTTATTTACTTTTCCTTTTTAAAGTCTGTAATACCGAATGTTCTTTTAAGAGAAAACATTTTTTTATTATTTTTCACCTAAAATAAGCTCTATGCACTATTATATAGGGCCCCTGAAAATATGAATGTAAAAGAAAATCTCTAACATAGAAATTTTTTTACTCGAAGTGCTCGGCGTTTACTACTTCAAATTATTCGTTCTTCTGAAAGCACATTTGGCGATACTTAGAAGTCGACACAATTTACTCTTCGGTCTTACGAGGCTAGATTAAGTAAGTTAAATCCTTTGACAGAACATCGTATGGTTATTAATAAGAGAATATAATAACTAACTTCCTAAGCTACTAACATATTGTTAGCGGTGTTAAAGCTTTTTTTTTATTAAATGAGTACCTATTTAAATTAGTTAAAATATAACTTCCTACTCCTAAAGTAAAATGATCAGGGGGTGAAGTGTCCCGTAGAGGAAATTTATACTCATTTGACGAGTAAAACAATTGATCAGCAAAAAATGCATAAATAGAAACATGCTGATCATTAAATTTTGACGAAACAGTGTTTCTTTTTGGAGTGTTTATTTTCCTTTCATTATAATATTTTCTGACTCAGTAAAAACAACTTGTAGAGGAGATTGCGTGCCTCATATCCACATTTCTATACCAATTTTAATTCTTAATTTGTTTGACGACAAACGATTCGCATTTCATTGTTTATTTTGTCAACATAACATCGTACAGAACAAATATTAATTAGGAATGTAAACACGATTATTATAGAGTCAAAAGCAGTCTTTATTCCGTTAAAATAAAGTTAAAAATATGCACCACATTCGAGTTGATCTTTCCCACTGAGGTTTCCGTGCTCTACATTTCTTTTCTTCGATATCTCACTCAAATATTTGGACAAACTTCACAGTAATTTGCATTATTCCGTTAGTTTAAAAAATGTATTTCACAGTAGGTACTGGTGCCGCAACGACAGTGTAGTAGGTATATGGAATTTTAATTGACAATCAGTTCTATATCCATCCCTATATCCCTCTTTCACAGTTATTATGAACTCACAAATATTTTATTGCCTTTCATTGCATTGTACAGAAGACGGCACATCAAACTAAACACTGTACCTCATAAGCACTTGTAATAGGGTTAATTTTCCAACAAAAATGTGAAGTCTAATTTACTGTCGTCTGTACTTTTGTATTTCTGACAAAGGATATATTTTTATTCTTAGGAGGTTTCTCAAATACAAAATGAGCAGAGTCCCTAGAACTACATTTATATAAACGTTTAACTATCGTGGGCAGGTTATTCTGAATTTAGTCCGCCACTTATATTCGAGTGGACAGCGACTTTATTGCGAGAGCAATAAACGAGTTTGCAGCTGGAGAGAACTATATTACTCCAAGATGTAAGAAGCACCCAAGAGATCGCTTTGTGAGCTGAAAGCAGCTCTAAATTTAGACTTGACTTACTTAACTTATGGTCCTATGTCCCCTAGATAGGGCAGAGGGCGTCCACAACAGTCCTCCATCTCGTTCGGTCTTGAGCTTCTCGCTTGATCTCGCTCCAGGTCTTGCCGATCTTCTTCGCCTCGTCCGCTACAGTGCGCCGCCAAGTTTGCCTGGGGCAACAACGTTTGCGTTTTCCTTGGGGATTCCAATCGGGATGTGATCGGGGTCCCTTCGGAGAGTGTGGCCAATCCAGTTCCACTTGCGGCGCTTGATCTGCTGGTCGATCAGAATTTCGTGGCAGCGTTCCAATAGCTCGACGTTGGAGATTTTCTCGGGCCAGTATATGGCGAGAATTCGGCGAAGGCAGCGGTTGATGAAGACTCTAAATTTAGAGTCCTTAGCTATTTGATGGGTAGTTCTAGAATTTATTATGCAATGTTATCATCATCACTATTTTAGAAATGATAATATTATTATTTAAATTTCTTAGCGAATAGAGTTGCTTCTCAAACTAAATATTAAATAAACAACTTGCTTAACCAAATAACAATGTAAGCTATGCACTAGATACTAACCTATTTAAATATTTGCCAGTGAGACCCAAACTAAACAGTATTTAGATTCGTTCTTTCCAAATTAAGATTCGTTCTTTCGTATATTTCCAAAGTTGGTGGTTTCAAGAAAAGCTTTAAAGTAAAATACTAATGCTAGAAAAGTTCTTTTAATCAAAATTAAAGAGTCTAGGAGCCCTGAAAAGTTGTTCCGCTGGATTACTAGCAGTTTTCATCGAAAAGTTTTCGCTCTTAAGAAAAACTATCTCTCAGGAAAGGATAAGAACGACCACGAATGACTTTGTTGGTTCAGTTAAGAAAATATGGGTCGTATAACTCAGTTGTAAGTACACTGTACTCAGCTGTACGGATCATTATGAAATACCTTGAAAATGTGGGTTACTTTTATACGAAACGCACTGTAACATTACTGAAATTTAGATTAAGGTGATTTAGATAATGATGATGGGGAAAACTTTTGAAATCGGTTATTATGAAGCTAAGACTATTTTGTGATTACCACTTTTGACATTAAAGTACCAAGGTTAGTGCTAACTTTGGTACTTAAAATGATCGTAAAGATAGAATAAAAAATAGAATTATGTATAATAGCTTTCCGCCCGCGGCTTCGCCCGCGTGGAATTTTGTCTGTCACAGAAAAACTTTATCGCGCGCGTCCCTGTTTCAAAAACCGGGATAAAAACTATCCTATGTTCTTTCCCGGGACTCAAACTATCTCTATGCCAAATTTCATCAAAATCGGTTGCGAGGTTTAAGCGGGAAAGCGTAACAGACAGACAGACAGACAGACAGACAGACAGACAGACAGAGTTACTTTCGCATTTATAATATTAGTTGGGATAAAAGATTCTCAAGGCATGTCTTTATACGTTACTGCTATGTATACATTCTTATATCTAGTCTCCATAAAAGTCTGTCCATACTCCTATAACTACGAGTAACTTCTTCAATAATATCAAACACAATAAGACTCAGTTGTACCACCTAACTTTAACCGTAACTTTGACGATAACCGGTGTTTTTTGTATGGAGTTTGACAGATTTTTGACGTTTAAAGTTAAAGTAAGATGGTGCAACCCAGCTTTAAATGAGATTAAGACTTTATACAGTCATGAATATTTTGAAAGTGAATTGAATATTCAGGAGTATCATAAAGTTAATTCATCCATTATCATTATTATTCATAACAAATAAGTGACTTGATTGCTCATGATTAATAATTCGTCGTTCGTCGTCGTCGTTTCAGCCGAAAGACGTCCACTGCTGGACAAAGGCCTCCCCCAAGGATTTCCACAAAGACCGGTCCTGCGCCGCTTGCATCCAGGTACTTCCCGCGACCTTCACCAGATCGTCGGTCCACCTAGTGGGAGGCCTGCCCACGCTACGTCTTCCAGCTCGTGGTCGCCACTCAAGAACTTTTCTGCCCCAGCGGCCATCAGCTCTTCGAGCTATGTGCCCCGCCCACTGCCACTTGATTTTAGCGATTCTGCGGGCTATGTCAGTCACTTTAATAATTATACGTCTGCTATTGCTTTCCCCTAGATGATATTTAATTCAACGACCGTGTGCATTCATACAGTTAACAGTATTTCCAGTATGGAAGCACATTTTGTTAATCAAACGGCTGCGTGTTTAATTAAATAGCTTAATTTATATTTATTTCAGTAATAACTGCTTTTAGCCAGTAACACAGGAAAATGAGTCCAGCGAGTCAATCTGCAAATAAATGGTGCAACTCTTTCTAAGGATTTTGGCCTAATAAAAAATATTTCTTTCTTTTCTTCTTTCCACTTTAATATCAAAATAACCAACCACGTGTAAGATATCCTTCAGTATCCATTGATATTTTACGGAAATTGCCTTCTCAGAATACTCATAACTCCAAAAAACTAAGTAAACACTCAACAAACCTACACAATACTCATTGCTCTTCGATGGAAGCAGGAAAAACAATTCGAAAACGTATGACAAAGCCAATTCCACTTTATTGCGAATATACAAACAAATCCGTTTGTGGTTCGTTGTTCATTAAGTTTGCAAGTTTAATCAACGTGTGGCTTGATGCGCAAATCATTTGATTCTGCCGTTTTTGTACGACTTTTAGGCTGGGTTGCGCCATCTTACTTTTACTTTAAAAAACGTTAAAAATGTGTCAAAACTCCATACAAAATACACCGGTTATCATTATAGTTACGGTCAATGTTAGGTGGTGCAACTCAGCTTTAAATGAGCCACAATTTAAAAATGACAAAAAAGTCAAACACAGTTCATAACACGATTTTTTTTATATAAAGTGGCAGGTGTTCTTGGATCACTCACAAGCAATCAGTTCACCTTTTTTGTCTGAAATTTTACCGTAGCCTACTTTTAGTAAAGTTACTAGTAGACTTTGACTCAGACAGATTTTTTCTGCGAAATTGCCATTTTTGTGGAGTGGCGAGATTGTCTAAGTCTATTATTTAATGTATTCTTGATAATAATTTATGAGTTTAGTTTAGTTTATCGCTAAATAGTTTTATCATTTGGTATTCCTATTTCCAGCACATTTGCACTACAATATGTTCGGTTTATAAAGCTGTTCTCTCACACACTTTGTGTACTTGTGTACAGCGTTTGCAAATGGGCAAGGTATTAAATATTCATGTACACTTCAATAGAAAATGGAGCATTGAGTGCGCGGTTAGTACACAACATACCTACATATTGTCATACAGCCGGTTTCTGATTTCAAATTTTAGGATGAACCCGCTCATTCTCTACTTAAGCATACAAAATAATACTAACTAACTATACAGTGTGTTTGGGATAATATAAGGTGATGTTGTGATGTCAATTTTACACGACAAAAATGCCCCCACATGTGGGCCCACCCCCCTTCTCTTGGAATGGGGGGGCTTAATTTTTTAAATTTATTTGACTATTATGACTAAGAAAATGTATTTATTATGGTTGGAATTATAATTTCATTTTGTCCAATAACAATAAATTAATATGAAGTTATTACATAAAATATTATTATTTTACTGAATCTTAAAATGACTTAAAAACTAAAATTTAAAAATTATTTTGTTATTTTTATTTGCTAAATATTTTATAAAAGCTATGTCCTTTAAAAGGCCGTTATGCCTTTAACGAAAAAGACAGCTTTTGTTTTGATACATTATGTATAGAATTTACCCAAAAAACAATGTAATGCAACTTGCATTACAATTAAATACAGCCCCGGAAAAGCATAAAAGGATTTTCCGCAACTGCAAGAAAATAAAACAACACAACAACAACAACAAAAAAGCACTCTTTGGGCAGTAGATACCATCAACAAACCGTTTTCAGCCAAAAGTTCTATAAATTTTCCATTATATTGATTACTTTGAACACTTTGAAGTCAATATAAATACCAAGTCAGTTGAGTTGGCAAACAAGTGACGTCACGGATTGATCTTTTTGACAGCTCAGAAAAGTAAAATGACTGTCCATTTTCCATTTATAGAGTCACTCAGAGATCCGTCTCATTTACACGCATTCAAATAGTTTTAATGCTAATTATAAAGGTAAATACAGTCGACAGCATATCAGACTATAATTTTCTATTGCAAAATCACACCTATATCAGTCACTTTAAGATGCTATTTTATCCTGCTCGATGTGCCGTCTGTCCACACTGACACTTCTGTCTAATATTATGCACACACACGTCCCAGCCATAATTTCGACGACTCGCAAATCGATTACGCCATTCGAATGGGCTCCAATAAAATGGCTCGGTTTTAGTATCGGTAGCGTATGTGCGAACACCATAGGCTGGTTTGAAGTAAAAAAAAAAAGTGTCTTATTAACTTTATTTATTTTTGGGAAACATACAGTTACAATATAATTTAACTTATGCATAGAATTAATGTATGCAGTAGATATGAAAATTCTGTATTTTTAGTATATTATTGCGTAAAATACAGTCAAGACTTCAAACATTTTTACCCGACTGCGCTAGAAGGAGGGTTATTTCAACATTGTTTAAAATTGGTAGGATATTATAGTCAAAAGGAGTCCCTTTTGGCAAAGACGTGACAGCGGTCAATGTATGTAATAGCACAACAGGCTATGTAGCTTCAAATGTTATGTAGTTTCATAAGATTTTAGATTTGAGCATATTATTAGTCTTCAAAAGTAGCGTCTTGTATATTTCGTAAGATTGCTTTCAGGAAATTTCTCATTTCTGCCTAACATTGCTATATATGGTACAGATTTTAATTTCACATTCAGCAAAATCGAATCGAATATACTCGGATGTGTCCAATCACAATTTCTCTCTTTCTTTTCCATTCGTTAGGTACCTACCTAGCGTTTTAGGAGGCTGTTTCTTACACATATAAATCTAAGCTTCACTTAAAGCCCTTTTCAAAATGAATAGTAGAATTATAAGCAAATTCAAAGTTTTTGAAATCACCATCATCATTATTTCAACCACAGGACAACCAATTGGAAAAAAATGATTAGTCGGTTTGAAGTGATAAAATAGTGGTAGCTAATAGCCAGGAAAACTTAGCACAAGCCCTACCATCAACCAAACCGAGTAGACAATTGTAAGAAGACCCCCATTAGGTATCGAATTCGGGGCCTCTAGTCTGAAAGTGATCTTTAATAGTGTAAATAGATCAAAGAGGTGGTTAAGTTTATTTTCGTTCACTGATGGAAGGGCCCTCCCCAAGGATTTATTCTGTTTTATTCCTAGAATTTATAATGACAAAGTCATCATCATCATCATCAACAGCCCTTTACAGTCCACTGCTGGACTATGAGCCTACTCCACTATAATGGAGGGTTCTGCCATAATCCCCACGCTTGGCAGGCGCGGCAGATTGGAGATCGCAGTTGAAAAATTGATGTTTTTCAGAGAGCACTGCTGCCCGTTCTCTGTTTGATGTGTAGTCCCTAAGTCGCCTCTTATGACGCCCGCGGGAAGAGTAGGGGTTGGTGACAAATGTATTCTACTCTGCCGTCACCACACGGCTATAATGTCAAACTCAACTAAATGATACTCCTAACTAATTCACGGTCAACAGTACAATAGGGTGCGCGAACACCGTCGCACAAGTTTTAACAAGCGCAGCGCAAACTGTCTCACATTCACGGTCACCGATCTCGACTCTTGTTAGCAACAGTTTAACTTTAACTACTAAGTTTGTCGAATCACTGAGTCTAGAATTTAGATTCTAACGATATGAGATTATTATTCAAAGTTTGACAAATATAGGCTTTATCGAGGGAAAGTTTGCTGGACTGGAAGGAGGTATTATAGAGAGTTTGGAATCGAAATAAAATAAGAAAATATTTTTTATTTCAAGTAGGTACTCTTATAATTATTAATATTGAAATATTCGTTGCAACTCGTATTTCTTTGGCGGCTAAGATGTAGGCTCAATCTGTCAATTTTAGGTAGTAGGACTTAAAACTAACAATTATTAACTAAAACAATAAGAGGAACATAAAAAGTTGTGATACTTAATGATATAAGATCTATTTAGCTGCTATATGATAGACACGACACAAGAAAACAGACACATTCACGAAATTAGTAAGTAAATATTTTGTAAATTCGTAGGTTCAAATTACTGTATAAAGAGCACAAACCTCTCACATGAAACCAATTTTAATCCAAGTGATACTCCTTTAACGCCAGAAAAGCCAATTATGTCATACGACAGCCTCTTTTGGTTTATTTCACGACTGAAGATTTTCCGTTAATTAACCAAACTCTGTACATGATTTAATTAAACCATTAACGTGTCTGTTGTTACCTATTAATTTCTTGAAGCATTAATTATAGCTCCATAAACAATTTGATATTAAATGTTGCCAAGAATATCCGTTTTATCAACGTCTTCTAAGATAATATTTAATCTTCATCTTCAATATTGTGTACGGATATTAAAGTATCATCCTCTTTGTAGCTAGACTTTGTACGAACAATATTTTAGTAACTAAACACTAAAAATCCACTATTTTTGGTGTGGTATTTTTAGGCAGGATAATTGATATCAGGCACTATAATCACACAAAGTCTCTTTCCGCTATTTGTCCCTATATGTATAATATGATTAGATCTTTAAAATTACGCAACGGATTTTGATGGGGTTTTTTTTAATAGATAGTGATTTATTTATTTATTTACACTTTTGCACATACAACTGTACAGTGGCGGACTTAATGCCAGGTGGCATTATCTGCCAGTCAACCACGGGTCGAGTAGAGAGACTAAGGCGGTGCAATAAATATGACGTTTAATTAATATACTTACATAGCATTAGATAAAATAAATAACATAAGAATACATAATTATTAATATAATAGACATACACCTAGATACATAAACATAATAATAATATTGGCGTACACAAAACACATGTGATTCAAGAAGAAGGTTTATATGTTAGGGTTATATTACATACTTAGCACCCGTCCGAAGCCGGAGCGGGTCGCTAGTTATAAATAATATGAAACTTAGTGAGAATAAATATACAGGTATTTTTACTCTTTCAGACTTACTTTTGTTTTAAAACGGCTTAAGGAAAATATCTTTACGCTACATGTCAAGTCGTCACCCTATGAAGCTCTAACGAGCGAGTGCACTGACGAGTGAAAGTGAAATGTTTGCTTGAGCACGCTTATAACTTCACGCACTGCTTTACCGTAACTGAATATTTGTATTGATGCCGCCTGTGATTTAAATGTAATAAATAAAATAAATAACTTTTACATAGCTCCATCTAACCCCAAACTAAGCAGAAGTTGTACTATGGGTGCCGCAGACCAAAAATAAACAAACTTACTTAATATACAGAAAAATATTTATTTTATTGTGCGAAGTTTGAGCCCGTAGCCTCTGGCATACCAGCACAGCGCGTGAACTACTAACCTTTGAATTTTATATTTACTTTAGCTCATATTTATGATAAGGCAGTCAAGCATAAATAAGGGAGGCCCCTTACTAGGTGGACCGAGGATCTGGTGAAGGTCGCGGGAGGTTCGTGGATGCGGGCGGCACAGGAACCGTCGTTGGGGAAATCCTTGGGGGAGGCCTTGTCCAAATATACAACACATAAATGAATCAAAAAATAAAAATCGTGATCATGCACTCTAAATATTTATAACTCAAAGGTGACTGACTGACTGATTGACATACTGATCTATCAACGCATAGCCCAAACCACTGGACGGATCGGGCTGAAATTTGCCATGCAGGTAGATGTTATGACGAAAGGATTTTACGAAACTCCACCCCTAAGGGGGTAAAACGGGATCTACGTGTACGAAGTCGCGGGCGGCCGGTAGTTGAGTTATAAACCATGAAAGCGCAATTTGCATCGCAATACGCGTCATTGTTTTTCGTCGATATGAACAAAACCTCTTCCGAATGGGGCTAATATTAACGCTAGTAAATAACCGAAGCTGCACAAACAGCACATTGTTCTGCAATATTGAATGACGCGAACAATCGAGCGCCGAGTGCGGACACCAAACCAAATATTGCTTTTTGAAAACCGCATACGTTATCTACGGCATAGAGATGCGTTCAAAAGCTTCGTAAATGTAGAGACTCTTGTATCTTGTGTGGTATGCAAGCCACCAGTGATTATTTTAATTGAATTAATATGAAATCAGACACTGCGCATAAGGAGATTTTTTGTGTCCATTTGCTTTAACTTGACATCCTTGTCGGTAACAAAGTGTCTGCGTAGCGACTCAAACTACAAAACTTGCAAGATTTTAATTTGGTTCAGATTTCGATATTTCCACCTCTTTGGATGATGGAAAATGGTAATTTTGGAATTATTTTTTCACGTTTACGAATCATTGACACCGAACCAAATATTTTTGAATACCGCAAGAGAGAGAGGAGACGACATAGAAATGCGTTTTTAACTACAAAACTAGCAAGAATCAGAGAACCAGATATATCGGTACGCGATTTTTTAAATTGATTTTTTAAACATATTGATGTTTCTTCAGTGTATCCAGTGATAATAAGTAAATTTCTTAACTGCCTTTACAAATTACTCATTACCTACTGACTTATGAATTAGGTACCATAATCATTATCAGTTTAAAAAAATATCGCCTTAATATAATATAGTTTGGTTATAACCGCGGCGTCTGGAACGCAACTCTATGGCGTCCATGACGTCACACGATAATCAATCATTGTGCGCCAATGCAATGACACAGCCCTTTCAGATTTCTGTTATTCGGATGACTATGGAAGTAGGGTTAAATGAACCCGCCAGTAATACATGTTCTTGATTTCGTATCTGAGTGATGACGAAGACGATTACGGGGAAGCAAGATTGATGGCGGGATACGGAATGGCTTGTGTTTTAAATTTTTACAGATCCCATAAAATTACAAATAAATCTCGTCATTGAGGTTCCTATTGAAGATAAAACATTATTTTATTGGTAAACATTGTGTACAGAAATTGAAATGGTATACATTGCTGTCAATGTATTTATTTGTTGTAAACTATAATGAGTATACGAAAGACCTATAGCCTCAGATCATAGAAGGGAATAGATGTGAAACGGGGGCGTGGCGCGTGTCTCCGCGATATGCCCAGAAACGAACATCGGCCGCGTAGCTAGGTTAGTCGCGATTCAGTCGTACTAAGGAAATGTTCTCCGAATTTTTTGGATAATGCGTCGTTACGTGCAATAAAACAAGTGAAACGAAGAACTACAGGAACAATGGAGTCATTTACTACATGTAAGTATTGCAAATCCATTGGTATTTTGGTTATAAATAAAAAAAACTTAACATTTTTACGAACGAATTCAGTGCCGTAACAGTTACTGCGATATCGAAATCAGTGGTGATAAAAATTCTAACACATTTGTACATTGACGATTTAGTTAGCAACCACTTTATGTCATGCTCAACTACTGCGCGATGTATTTAATTTCTTCCGATATCCACTATCGTGTGAAAATACACAGTACGGCCGCATGTGCCGGTCGTAACATAGTGCCGTGCTCGTGTTCTAATGCGGTTTCCTATTATCGATAAATAGAAGTAAATTATGATTTTCTATTTTGTAATTTTAAATAAAAAAATTATGTGTTACTTGCGATTATAAGATTTTACAAAAAAAAAATAACAGTAGAAGTAATTAGTAACTGTCAACTATGTAATTACTATAAGAGCTAGTTGAAAGCCTAATATAGGCATTATTTTTGTTAAACATATGCGGTACGCAGATCGCCATAATTAATCCTTCAAGGCCCGCGAATCTAGACACAATAGATAATCAATTGTTATGACATTAATTAATGCCGTCTGGGACTCAAGCGGTTAAAAAGTAAATGCGTGATAGTAGTTAATAATAACGTATAATAATAAAAAGGTTTTCATACATAAGCATTTTGTGAAACCAGTTTCTAGCCTTGCCCCTAGCGATTTAAAGTATCGATATCTTGTCGACTTCATTTTATCTTTGTTCTCTCACTAGTTTTCAAAGTGTGCGTCACGTCACGCGGCCATTGATTGGCCATAAGGCACGCCTTCTGGCCAATCACAGCACTTTTAAGCCGGTTGCACATGTTGTCGTAGACTCTCAGTCGCTTTGTTTTTACACAGTTGAATGTGTGTGTGGGAGCTGTGGTGGGGGAAATGTGGGGACACTGGTTCTCGTTGTAGTTACGCGCGACTTCATATCTATTCTCTTTCTATGATCTGAGCCTATAGCCATTAAAACAAACAAAACTAGGTACAATAAAGTATATAATATGTAAGTACGACATTTTGGAACTTCTGGAAATTTTCAAACTTGAACACAATAATCATAATTATCAGATCAATGAAGTGAATTCAACTTTATTTACAATAAACAGAATTTTTTTTAAACTAAGGCAAACTTAACTCTAAACAAATTAATCTCTTCTGCAGGAACACGACCCTCTATGATACCAGAGGCAAATGGAAAATTTTGCTCACACTTTCCAGGCTTGACTGGTTGGGGAGGCATATCATATCTGTCCCTTATCATATTTCTCCCTTATTCGCCTCCTAGGATAAATACGGTACATCTCCTAGCTTTATAACTCATACTACTACGGGTATGTAAAGCTACTAATGATTACACCGAAGTTGTTTAAATAAAAAGTGTTCTTTCACAATAATAATAATTCTGAGACATGTAAAACCAAATAACGGTTTCTTCCACGTAGTAGTAACACGCATTGCTTTCTTCAGACCTCTTTCACGTGAAATCAATCAGACAAAAGTTAAAATGTGGTTGGTACACAATGACCTTGTAAACATTCCTTTGTGTCCCCTAAAATGAATCGGAACCGAATCGGATAGCACTTAGTTGTTATTTACACGTCTCGTTGAAATTTCCAAGAAAGTTTTGCTGTGAACACTCGCATTCTTAGGAAAAGTCCACACGAGTGCTGGCTTAACTAAAGTAAATAATTTTTTGGGGTATAACAGTCTTAAGTAAACCTTATAGAACATTTTTTGTGTACCTACGAGTAATTTCCTTTTCCGTTTATTTATACTGGGACATGATTTAACACTGATTTACTACCATCTGTATTTTTATGTTGATTTTTTCAATTTAAGTACAATGTTAATCTTTCTCAAAGTAATTTAAACACTTGATAAAGTCAGATCTAAGGTAATTGATTTTTCTTAATCTTTGCCCATGGTCTTTGCCTATTTGAAATTCATTGTATGATCTAGCTAACAACCTACTTCGTAGTAGGTATAGTCTATCCAATATAGCTTGATTAGAATGACAGCTGCCATCAAAAGTAACGACATAACTTTGTAGTAGCGATCAATGAGAGCTAAATATTGGCGGACAAGAAATAATTCACGTCTGACCTACAAACAATTTCGAAAAAACATTTGTATGAAAAAATCTAAACCGCGTAAGATAGATGAAGGGGGTAAAACGGGATCCACGCATACGAAGTCGCGGGCGGCCGCTAGTTCTTAAATAATCAAACATTGGAAATCAATCACCGGTATTTTTTTTGGGTATTCATAGCACCGTTGCTCTAGAAGAGATGCCCACCGCCCTCTAGCGAGAGGAAAAAACCACTGAAGAACACTGATGATAATGACTACGACTTAGGTTGTACACCCTTGACATGAGTTTTAAATTTTACTGTCTTTAAATTTAAATTTATAATTGTCATGTCTATGAATAAAGATATGAAGAAAAATTGGGTGCATTTTTTATATCATTTTTTCGAAAACTTATCGATACATCTATGTGAACCGTACGAAACATACCCAGCACTAGTCACATTCGTTTGATAGCTGTCATTCTAATCAAGCTATATTGGATAGACTATAGTTGTTTAGTTCGTAGTACCTACGTAGTTTTCTCTTCTGCATTATTATTAGTAATAATTATTTTGCCACGAATAATTTACCTACAAGCAAGCACAAAGATTCAGTATTCGCTTTTACGGCTTCACTCTACAAATGCGACTTATTACCAACTCGAGGTAGCAAGTAGTGTGAACTGGGCTTTTACGAGTAACTTTAGAAACTTGAACCAGGTTTAAGGAAGCTGAAATGTACTTCTTGTGAATAGCACTGCACACGGCTTAGAACTCGAAGTGCCTGGTTAAGTTTAAAAGTTTGAAGCCAAGGCAATAGCCACGGCTAATTTACGCGTTCACACTCGTGCAAAGCTTTGAGCTTATTATGAAGCCAGCTGTGGGCGACAGATTTCAACATGTAACGTGTACTGGCCAGAAGAAAGGCCTCTTTAGTTTTAGTTTAAAAGTAGATTTAGTTTCTTTTGATTTATATTTTTCAAAGAAACTCCTACAGATAAACTATGTGAATACCTACTCATTATTATCGTTCATTCGTTGCAGCCGAAAGACGTCCACTGGTGGACAAAGGCCCCCCCAAGAATTTCCACAAAGACCGGTACTACGTCGCTCGCATCCGGGCACCTCCCGCAACCTTCACCAGATCTTCGGTCCACCTAGTGGGACGTCTGCCCACGCTACGTCTTCCGGCTCGTGGTCGCCACTCAAAAACTTTCCTGCCCCAGCAGCCATCAGCTCTACGAGCTATGTGCCCCGCCCACTGCCATTATATACTATGGCTAAACTAAATATCCTTGTGTTAGAAATGGGTTTAGCCTAATAGTACACCGGACGATATGGGTTGAACTTGACCCTCTATCTGACGCTGATACTGATACCGTTGAGCGATTTGTTGCCTTATTATTTATTTTTATAGACAATGTAGCCATTTTACCTTCATATTAATATCAACGCTTCTGGTTTATACAAAGCGTCGTCCTTATTCAGTTTCATACTGTAGGTACATTCCGTAATTTTTGAAAAAATATTTCAATTAAAACAAACTAAATTATATCGTTTTAGATTCATTTTACTTATAACATCGACACCTGTATGTTATCATTTTATTAAAAGGAGAGCAGGAGTGTCTTTTACAATACTTATTTTAGTTCAGAAACTACAAAAGAGTTACTCCCATTGTGTTTAAGTAACTCAACGCAGACTTACTGTAACATCACATATGTATTTATATTCCAGTACATCAATCACACACACACGGATCTTTTCAAAGAAATAAATGGCAGTCATTTTTCACAGCGTACCCACCGACCACACGCTGACGGCTGCTACTTAAGGCGATTAGAGTCCTCAATGACCTTGGGCGTTTGACCTTCACGCCGCGAGCAACACCCGCGTACCCCGCACCAAAAACTCCGATTTGACACCGATCAAAAATACACGGGCATAGGTAGATACAGAATAGAAGCTCTTTCTTCATACATTATACTGCCTATTATTTTAAACTTAAATTGATGAACCTTGATGTCGGTGTCATTTAACTCAGGCGTAAAGGTATTTAATAAAAATAACAAAATCCATGAACATTCTGTACGGGATAAAATTTTATTTTATTTTTCGTAACTTTTCTAATGCTTTTGTCGGTTCAGTCGTTCTCGAAATTTGAACAAACCCGACTTTATTACAAGCTTTTATTTAGCTTGCAATTTATGATGTATGTATGTAGGTAATGAAGAATGTTCACTAATTTTGTTTTTTAGCTTTCTGTATTCTCTGTTAAAAATAAAAAATACACGTGAAAGAATTATTTCGATACGTCAATTAGTTTCCAAGATATTGAATTTTAAAGGTGCGGGCGGCGGCCGGCCCGCCATTTTATGCGCGTGACTTCATATTACAGTGACTGGCTCAAATTTGTATGGGTGGAATCTTGTAAGCTGAATTTTGGTTTCATGACATGCTCTTAAAATTCATCACCTTAGAAGAGGATTTCAGTTATTATCTGCGAAACTGTTTTAATAATATAGGTACGTTTCATGGTTTGGTAATTTAGGGAAGTTTATTTGCACTTAACATGAAAAATATGGTATCAATGTACTGTGTACCTATGCACCTTCAGTGGCAACAACAAGGTCTACTGAGTACCTATAGTCTACTAAAGGCATGAAATAGATTAATTTCACTAAAAATTAAAACCAACTCCAAAACGACTCACCAAAAGGTAGGCTGCCACCGACTCCGAAAATGGCTAATTTTGTAATCAGTATCCAAAATTTTTAATAAGCTCTATAGAACAATTCAATACCACTTTATCTTATTTTTTTTTAATGTGACAGGAGGCAAACGAACAAACGGATCACCTGTTGGTAAATGATTACCGTCGCCCATAGACACCCGCAGACCCAGGGGCATTACAGGTGTTATTTTTAATTGTGGTATTTTCGCGAAGAAACATATTGAAAATATAAATTGTTTTCTTCACGTAAATCGATTAAGTTACAGATTCTGACTAGCTCCTAATTTGGATACTGATTGCAAAGGCCTAGTAAATAAATAACGTAATAATTTTTCTACTTGTATTTATCTAGTGCAGTTGTTTTGGAGTCAATTATAGTTTTTTTACACTAATAGATTCTATTCAGGTAGAAAATAGCGTCTGAGCGCGTCATAATTCAATTGTATCATCTGACTGCACGTACTCTATGAACAATTCTGACATAAAATCTATTGTCGAACAAAAGCTGGGTTGCACCATCTTACTTCAACTTTGACAAGTGTCAAAAGTCTGTCTAACTCCATACAAAAAACACCGGTTATCGCCAAAGCTACGGTCAAAGTTAGGTCACGTCAGGTGGTGCAACTCAGCCAAAGAAAAAATTCATTTTGATCGCTAATGTCAGTTTGTAGCGAGTGACACAACCTCCCCGTCTGAAGGCCAGCGGCCGACTGCCGCCCGCACCCCGCGAAGGCCCCCTCAACAGCAAAACGTTCGGAATTTATCAAAAGTAAAATTTATGAATGAAAGTAATGTTCGATTGAAAAACGCAACGTGTCAATTAAAGATTAAAGAATTCCTAATCTATTCGTGCAAAAATCTTTTAAATTAACATAGCCGTTTTGGAGGAGTAGGGAATTTAAGTAAAAAATCGATGTCCCGTATTTATTTTTTTAATCCAAAACAAAGAGACGTAGCGAAAATTCAAACGTCACAAATGTAGTCCTGGAACTGTTGTATAACATATATTTTTTTCAACTATTTCTATCGAGCAGTAAAAGAGGAGTAGGCTTTACAAAATGCCCATTTGGCGCGGATTGAGGACTCTAATCGCCTTAAACTAATGTAAGTGCGAAAACACTATTTTATTAGAGAGAAGTGAAAGACATTATCGTTAGAACCATTTTATTAAAACAGACTGGTAAAAATACTTGTACAATGAGTGGTAAGGTCTTCATAAAATTTTGAGGTGAAATTAAATGTATTTTTCAGGACAGCTTTAGCTTTTAGCAATTTGATCAATCCTTACACAAACACATAGAATGTAACTTAAAAATTAAAAAATAATTGCCTAGTAGCATAGAATTTGATTTCATGAATATAATTTTTTATTCAAATATCTTTTAAAGAGATAAATGAAGATAATTACTGAAAATAGCTCCTTGCCTTTCAGTCGATTCATACTTACCGTATGTTAGTTTCGTATCTTCCAAATACCATCAATCAATTCAGTTAATGCATTCTATAATGTAGGTACACAGGTGTACAAGAACATACACAGATCAATCAAATACCTTATTGGACAAGGACAAGGGACGCAAATACCTTTTTTGCCGTACAAAAATCGAATATGCAAATATAACACTTTGCAACTTGCACTCCCTTGCATAAATCCCTCCAGTACGTGGATCTAGGTTTGAATAGGGCTAGGGTTGCTAGCCGGACATGTTTGGCTTTTTACGGACTTGTCCGGCCTGTCCGGCTTTTGTTACTTACGCTTTTTATGTAGCTGTGCCGCGCCAGTCGAAAGTCGAGCCACAGAATAAATGAAGCACACAGTATTTACTAATGTGCTTATACAATTTGCACTCCTTTTCCCCCTCCCCTCCCCCCTGAGACATGGCAAAAAGGTATGTCCGGCTTTTAGGGTACAATGTCCGGCCAAATTAAGCACCGAGTCCGGCTTTTGTGTTTTTGGCAACCCTATAGGGCTGAACGTTGCTTTTTAGACGTGACGTGTAAATATTGGCAAAAGTTAGCCGCGGTGCAAAATATTGTGACATCGTCGGTAAATATGTTAGTTTCCAGCAAAATAAACGCTCATTTTAGAATATTTCTGTCAGGAGAATGTAGGTTTAAATTGAAAATGTTCTTTAGTTATTTATACTTTAATGCTTGGGGTATAATAAAAGAGTATGATATAGAGTTTAAGTTTTATAATTAAAGTTTGTCAGGTCTTGGTGGTTGAAAGATTAAAAATTGGCGCATTCAGGTACAATTGGTAGCTAGTTGTTTACCTGGCCAGAGGTTATTGACATTAACCCCCGGTTCACACATGTCCCCGTTATACTGTTCCGTTTTATCGTTTACTTTTTTTTTTCGTCGATGGCGTATGACATACGCCGTATGTAGTTGTAGGAGCGACTTCACACATGACACAGTATTCTGTATACAGTAATACATACAAAAAACGTACACGATAAAACGGAACAGTAAAACGGAGACATGTGTGAACCGGCCGTAAGGCTGAGTTGCACCATCTTACTTTAACTTTGACAGGCGTCAAAAATGTGTCTAACTCCATACAAAAAGCTCCGGTTATTGTTACTGTTACGGTTAAAACAAGGTGGTGTGACTCAGCCTAAGTGGTTTCAAAATCTTACCTACTACAACAGACACTACACTAGTCACGTTCAAATTCTAACATATTTATATTTTCCTCGGAATTTCTCATACTGAAAAGATATAAATCGTTTAGGTATAAGATGATCATTCAATCCTCAATTGCCCTAGTCATTTGGAAAACACAATCCTGTAAAAAATTCTCAGTAATATTTCAACATGCCTAATAATACATTAATCTTTCGATTTGACATGCCAAGTCATCCCAGATTAAAGCGATGAAAATAATTTAAGGAGCATGAAAAATCTTTCAGTTTTCTGTCTAAAATATAAAGGTCCCATCTTTTCAGTATGGCACCGATCGGTTTCCGATAAAACCTACATAGCTAGGTTTTAGTAGTCATACGTGTGTCATATCTAAATATATAAAAGGAGAAACTGACTGACTGACTGACAGATCAACGCACAGCCTTAACGGCTAAACGTAGGCACTTGAAATTTGGAAGGGACGTAGTTTAGGTACCGTAGAGGTGCACTAAGAAAGGAATTCCCGAAATTCCCACGGGAACGGGAATTAGCGGGAAAATTCTTTTGTATGAAAAATCTAAACCGCTTAAGTTAGACGCTTGAAATTTGGTATACAGGTACCTTAGTAAACTTAAAGCTTAGTTACAACAGGATATCGCAAAATTCCCACGGAAACGGGAGTTAGCGGGAAAAAACATTTGTATGAAAAAAATCTAAACCGCTTAAGATAGATGAAGGGGGTAAAACGGGATCCACGCGAACGAAGTCGCGGGCGGCCGCTAGCTATCATCTATCTATCTATACAAATAAAAATGAATTGATGTTCGTTGGTCTGATTAAAACTCGAGAACGGCTGGGCCGATTGAGCTGATTTTGGTTTTAAAATGTTTGTCGTAGTCCAGGGTAGGTCTAAACGGTGAGTAAATACGCGCACGATATTGTTTTTCTGTGACAGACAAAATTCCACGCGGGCCAAGCCGCGGGCGGAAAGCTAGTTCATAATATAATCTTGAAATAGGTCAAGAAAGATAGGTCTTTTCAGTCTCAAAGTCCGGTGCTCAGAGATTTTGATTTTATAATGCGATATGAGCTAGCTATTTAAGTTTTCCTTCTACAAATAATATGTAAAAGAGAAGCTTAATTTCTGCAATAGGCGAACCAATCATCTACACGGCTGCAGTCATTATAGTCAAAATTGCATACACTAGTTTATTTACGAAATTCTAAGATTGGGTTGCACCATCTTACTTTAACTTTGACAAACGTCAAAAATCTGTCAAACTTCATACAAAAAGCACCGGTTATCGTCATAGTTACCGTTAAAGTTAGGTGGTGCAACTCAGCCTAAGTTTATACTGGATGCTAGTGGCCAGTCTAGGGACCAAAGTCGGTGGAAGATTGAAGAGGAGGCCTATGTTCGAAGACGAACCACAAAAGCTTCTATTAGATAGAGTTAGAAGTATAAACTCACATAAAATTGATATCAATTTATGCCACAATTTGAAATACATATTAAAAACTGCTAATTTAAACAATCACTGTTCATGTTTTCAGTCCCTTTTACCACAGCAACCTTTATTGAAACCAGTTTCTAACCGTGATCATCGCGTGCGGGGAATCCCAATTAACGGACTTGGCACAAGTTCAGTAATTTACAAACTCCAGGATTGGCTTATTCATTGCCGGAAACAAGGGACCAATCTCACTCGACCTAATTTCTTTGAATGGGCATTGTTGGCTCGTTAGGCTTGGTTAATTAATGCCAATATACGATATAATTATGTACGTACATGTCGGCTTTCTTGTACGAGTATTGTCAGGCGAATTTACGATATGAATACAGTTCTTTGCTCGTTAATATAAAGGCATAAGGAAAAATAGTTAATAGTATTTTACCATATTTTTAGCATTTCCGTAAGGATTTTAAGAACTCATCAACGGGTCATTAAATCTCCACTACACAGGAGGACCTTTACTAATTTTCCAGAGGCAAAAGATGCAGAGGAACATATTTAAAATAACGTTTTGGATAGGTACTTATTTATCTCAGTGATACGAAAGACTTAAACAATTATTCAAAACATTTTTAAATAGTCAAACATTTCCCGTGACACCAGAATTTTCCCAGCCAACATAAATTATCTAACAAAAAACAATTTCATACATCAAAAGCGGCCTCATTTGTTACCGCGCCACTTGTTGAAGTCAAATGCACAGAAGCAGCCTTTTTAAAAATATTTCTGTCAACAAAAATAGGTTAGTTGTACGCACAGACAGCGTCAAATATTTCGTAACACCCAAAGTGGCCAAAAAGATAACAACAACCTTATTCCAATGTAACAAAGACATGTTGCGAGCCTTTTGATTACTTTGGGTGTCACTAACTATTTGACGCTGACTGTACAAAGTTGCCATGCAATATCCAGTTTTGTGTCTAAGGAGAAAAAAAGGAGCCAGCTACTGTGATATAGTTTTAAAATGTGAGCTAATATAATTATTTTAAAAATTGTTTTAAGAGTTGGATCTGATACAAATTTTATGAAACTTGAAAAAATCTATTACCTCAGGTGAGAATTCAACCTGAGACAGTCGCTGACGACTGTTCTTGTAAGCTGTATTTCTTAACGTTTAAAAGCAAATGTAATCGCTTCTTCTTTTGCATCTTACTTACTTCGACTTTTAAGGCTCTTGGATTCTTATCGTTACACTTATTTCGACACTAACTACTTTTACTTTGCGCCAACGATGATTGAAGCCTTGATTGAAGCCTTCCCCATTAGCCTCGAGACATGTCTAGTCTAGACGCCTTTTTTCCCAATTTCCCGCGGGAACTCACTCGGATACAATGAAAAAGTTATAAGATAAGATTATAGATAAGATTTATTTGTGTTAGATAGTTCGATAAACAGTCATAATAAGTATTAACGGTATGCTGTAAGATATTAAAAATGGTTTATTATTGGGAGCTAATTCGCTCACAATTGAAACATTCCGATCATGTTCATGACTAACACATTATTATTTTTTTCAATTTTTATTTTATTTACTAAAACAATGAATGAAAGGGAAATTGCACGTGACTCAACAAGTCAACAAATTGAGGATCGTACTTTCCACAGAGACATCCTGTTTTTTGCAGGACCCCGCTTAGTAGAATACGTGTTTAAATATTAACATTCATCCAGTTTGCAGTGACCCGAATCGAATTTTCAATTCAAATACACCATTAAAAACTTTAGTAGAATCTATTTTAATTAAGTTAATAAAAAGTTTCGGTCGCTTCTATTCTATTTTTTTTTACGTTCCTTAAAAGGGGATGCACGAGAAATACTTGGAATTTTTATGTGAAAACGTGTTTAATAATACTGAGGCATAATTATTGATGTTGCAATTAGTATTATTATATTATTAATTGGTTTGGGACTTGTTTAGTATGATATATCGCTAATATGCATAATCTTTCCTCGTAACTTAAATAAAAAGATACACACTCGTTAAACGGCAGTTTAAAGTGACATTTCCATACTAAGGCTAAGTTGCACCACCTCATTTTAACCGTAACATTGACAATAACCGGTGCTTTTTGTATGGAGTTTGACAGTTTTTTGCCGTTTGTCAAAGTTAAAGTAAGATGGTGCAACTCAGCCTAAACGTCCACTTTTAACAAGTGTTCAACGAGTGAATAACTTTTATTAGATAAGGGGTTAAAATAAGCATTTCCAATATTTAAAAATCTATTAACGCATATCTACAATCACTATTATTACGAGTATAAAAATACTAATAAATCTATAACAAAGTTTTAAGGATTTTTATTGGTTACTTTGACATTTCAAACTTTCTTTCTAGGAACTTCCGAAGCTCATTAGCAGCAAATAAAACTTAGCGGATTCCCAGAATACTTCAATTATTGTTAACTATTATTATTTAATTTTGTATAATTAAGAAGCTAAAAATACTCTTAAAAATCAAGAAAGCAGAAAATAAATACTAAATATCAGTCAAGCGTTTAAACAGAATCGTTTTGAGCTAATTATGTACTTCTTACGAGTACCTACTTCTTTTATTTCTGAATTTTTTAACTCAGTCATTTTCGTAATTTTTTACTTTGTAAGTGGTTCCACTTCAAGTACTTTTTTATTTTACGTCTTTTTTGCTTTCTTACGCCTTGATAGATAGTTATTAGTTTTGTCATAATATAATAAGAGTAATTTATCAATTAATTTATATGATCCTCAAAAATCTAATTGTAGAGGTTTTTCTCCTAGTTATTCGGGTTTTTCTTTTATCAGTGCGTAAAACACTTTATTAAATAGCATAGCGTACCTTTTACCGCAAAACAATCCAACTAGCTAACAACTAAGTTATTTATCTACTGCCAAATTGGTCCATATTCAATCTACACTACACTTCTGCTACCAATAGCGTAATTATTTCTCGAGTAAATACTCTGGTGCCCAAATAGGCAATTTTCGGCTATCATGTTTGCCCTCAGGGGTATAAGCGTGAGGGCCAGTGCCAATCTTCGTTATTGAGGATTGTTTGGGCATACGGGCCCAGTGGACTGATACAAAGGCAAATGAAAGAAATAGCTGGTCAACCGTGCTTTCGATAAGGTTGCAAATGTGGTGAAATTGGACTTTATGAGGAAGAATAGGGAAAAGATAAACTTAGATACGATTAGGACGTTTGTCAAAGTTAAAGTAAGATGATGCAACTCAGCACTCAGACACAGATGTTTTATCTCCAAGCAAGCAATGCTTTGTGTAAGGGCTCGTTCCCACGGCAATTCAGTTTTGCAGGATCCGTTAACGCAGGGTCCTGCAAAACTTTTTTTTTTGCGTCAGGAAAATGTACGTGAGAACAAACTTGTGTGGTGTTTAAAATTCGTAAATCAAATCAAATCAAATCAATTTATCTATGAAAATGTGGGTAAAAATTAAGATGAGAATGAACATGAAAAAAGCACAAACACATTTACCATCACTGGCATACAAATGTTATTGAATAAATATTGAAAATCAAATTACAAATTCAACCGGATCGGTTTTTTGCGGGACAATGTAAACGGGATAATACTACTTCTAAACGGTATCCTGCAAAAAATAGTTCCTGCAAAAAACGGGATGTCCCCGTGTTGGTCCCATTGCCTTAATTTTATTATACGAAATGTTGTATTGTTGCAAATGACGACATCGATTTTGTGTGTATCAATCTTATAAGCACATCAAAAATTCGTAATTCGCGTTGCCTTGTAATTTACCTACATCATAAATAAATACTTTTTGTTTAATTTATACTAATTCTACGCCACAAGCGCTCGCTTTTAGTAGATCTGTCATGGCTAACGACCTTTCATAACTTAAGTGTTACCTAAGTACCCTTTACAGATGTCCCTGGAATACGTCTCTGTATCTTCAAATGAAGTTGGTGAAACATTACGAGCTGGCTTGATGAATATCCTTCCCTTAGCGAACTTATGAGCTCGTGAGTCCGTGCCTCTTCGAGATATCTAGACGAGAAATTGTTGTTGGTTAGTAAATTAAGTATCGGGTATAAAAAAGTGGTAATACTTGAAAGACTGATGCCCGTTTTTACCATCAATCCCTAATTTTTAAGTGACACCTATGAAAACAAAATTCCTGTTTCCATAGGGGTCACTTAAATATTAGGGTTCTATTGTTGTAATACAATTTAAAGACCAACGTTTTTTGTTACTGATTTTTTTTTTTCATGCTTTACTTATTACGTCGGAATTATAATGGCTGATGAGATGACCAGTGTTGAAAGTGCCAAATCCTCTGTTTGCCTTTGGTTAATTGCATAGAGTCGTGTTCCTGTAATATACATTCATCAATCGCAGCATTCAAGTCTTAGGGCGTCATCCGCCATCTTTGAGTCAAGTAGGCTACTGGTGTTTAAAGTCACGAGTAGACCATGACACTATGACACTGAAAAGACTGACGCTTTAAATATTACTATTTGTTAAATAGTATTTAAGTAAGGAAGTAGCTACTTAGAACTTACTTAAGCCCTAAGCTTTTTATCCTCAATCCTTTTTTATCAGTGCTCAAAACTAAGGCTGGGCACCATCTTACTTTACGAGTAATTTTAACAAACGTCAAAAATCTGTCAAACTCCATAAAAAAAACACTGATTATGTAACTGTCAAAGCTAGGCGGTGCAACTCAGCCTAAAGGCCTATTCAAACCTGAGCGATATTCGCTGCCACTGTGGGTAGAGGTACATACCACGTGGTAGCGAATACCGCTTAGGTCTGAACAGTATTATTAGTGCATACCCACTGGGTTTTCTCTGCCGCAGACGGTAGCGAATACCACTCAGGTCTGAATAGGCCTTTAATCTGTACAGTCCATCTATCATTACCTAAGTGGTATGTATTTACAGACCCTGATTTCGTCTCTGTGCCGAACGAACTAGGTCGACGTTACGACCCCTTGATGGATATCCTTCCTCTCCATTATTGCGAACTTATGAGGTCGTGGAGAAGTGTGTTTATAAACCTAGTCAAGGAATAATAATATAGAATTGTGACATTTTAGAGCAATCTGTAAAATCACCCTAGATTCTATTCTGTGATTTTTCTATTATAACTTTTGGTATTACACTCTAGTAAAGTTTGGTCTGTCACAAAAAGATTTCATTGAGCTAAAAACTATCCTATATTTTTCCCTGGGACTCAAATTATCTCTCATCGAAATCAATAGTTATTTTGATATTTATAATATTACTAGCTTTCGGCGTGAAATTTTATTTGTCACAGGAAACGTTATCGCGCGCGTCCCTGTTTCAAAAACCGGGATATAAACTACGCTATGTCCTTTCCCGGGACCCAAACTATCTCTATGCCAAATTTCATAAAAATCGGTTCAGTGGTTTAGGCGTGAAAGCGACACAGACAGACAGACAGAGTTACTTTAGCATTTATGATATTAATAAGGAAGTAAGGATAAGGATGTACCTGTCTATTAGTAGGTACCAATCCAACCAATCAAAAGCGTCGATTTAAGTTTAAAAGTGAATTAAGTTTTATATTATCCTACTAAGATCTATCTAACACTCATATTTCAAAGCAAATAAATATTAATTTCTCGAGTCTCTTTCGATCATTGATGAATTTTCCAGTTAACCCGTCTGGCCAACGTAGAGTGTTAGGTTAAGCCAAATCCTTAGGCTGAGTTGTACCACCTTATTTTAACCGTAACAATGACAATTACCGGTGCATTTTGTATGGAGTTTGACAGATTTTTGACGTTTGTCAAAGTTAAAATAAGATGGTGCAACTCAGCCTTAATTTGCCAGTGGTAAATTACGGTTGTCCTCCTGCAGTGGAGACCTAATGATCATGACAATACACTGGACATAACAATTGCTATAAACATTAAATAAATATCCCGGAAATCCAGTAACGTGGACACCCCGTATAACGGTCCTCTTTATACGTCCACTTAAAACGTAAACTAATTAATTTTGTTTGATGCAAATGTATGTAAATAACTTAGACTGTCCTTCTTGGGGTGGAATGGAATTTTATTTACAAAGTTGCTCCTTTGATGTGGTGGTTCTGGAAGGCGGAAATTTAAAAAAGTTGAATAAAGCAAGATTCTTTTAAAAATATCTTCTTTTTTTGGGAGATGGAGACTCTTAAAATATTTTTAATCCAAGTGTATAATTGCGAAGAAGTAAAGTTTTTCATTTCCTTTATTGTTACCCAAAATAGAAATGTCCAAGGATATTTATTATTTATTATTATTCTTACAATATACCTACGTCAAGTAACAAAATAAAAGGCAAAGTGCTGTACTTAAGTGTTATTCAGGACACGATTATGCAATTCACACTAAAGGGTTTGTTAATATTGTTCAAATTGCTTAATTTATAAAAATAAAAAGGCTTACTTACTTTATAAGGAAAATAGCAAAATTATATCTAATCGGAATGAAGTCAACCAGCAACCAAATGTAACAGGCTACAAAATGAAGAGATAATACCCTCGTAAATGAATGGTATATGTAAAGATATGAGTGTTCAAAGGAACCCTAACAATCGGGTGACAAAAAGGCCGCGCGTGCGATATCATCGGGCTCTGACAGTAAACTCGGGGTCGTAACGAAAATCCAATTTTCGTAGGCACTTGTTAGACCCCTACTATATGTTTGCGAAAAAATCAAAACGACCAAAAATTGAGCGTTTAAACAAACAATTTAATTCAATTTTATTTATTTTAACCCGTTGACTACGCATTTAGAGGCCCCGTACCCAAAAACTTGGCGCGGGACGTCCACAGACGAGCTAGACCGATGACATCATAAAGGTAACAGGAAGGTGCTGGATGCAGGCCGCTACCAACCGGTCAATATGGAAATCATCAGAGGCCTATGTTTAGTGGACGTCCTGTGACTGAAATGATGATGATGATGATAACTACGCATTTAAGTCGATGTTTTTATCATCATTAGCACCACTTTCTAGTCTCCGCCTTGTCTGCCAGGGATCTTTCTTAAGTCACCACTCTACCTACACTTACTCCGAGTAGAACTAGAGTGGACTTATGCGGGACCACACTTGGGACCCCTTTGGCCACCCAAGGGTTAACATAACATTTCAGAAAAGTAAATAGTAATGTAAAGTCTATGCTATAAGTGTTACTGTTAATGAAGCTGTGGCTGAAATGATGATGATATTGATTTCTAATAGTCGTAGAATCTATAACTAAGATTGAATCGAGTTTAGTGCGTTGTATTCTAGAACTCATAGTAAGGCGTGTGTCCATATTAAACCGCGCGATATAAAACAGAACTTCGAAGCTTCAGTTTGTATTCTTTCCGCGATCGCCGACATTTCTATAAGGTTATAAAAGGCCGAAGGCGAATTCTTATTTTTTTTTTTTTTTTTTTTTTTTTTTTTTTTTTAAAAGATTATTAGTAATTTGTTATTACACAAATTACTAATGATGAACAAAGGCCTGCCACAACATTATTCTCCGCTACAGGTAGAGACAATTTTAATTTTAACTAAAATGCTTATTTTACTTCGAAATCTTTTGTTTTTATTTGAAATCTAACTTGTCTTTATCAAAATTACAAATCTAGAGCCATTTTCAGTTTTGTTGTTAACGAAGCGTTGAATGGCGCGCCCGGAGATGCTTAGTTCAAACGATCATTGCAAACGTTGTGATAGGGATAGAGACATGCGATTTTTGGTTTTACGAAGGTAATACGATAGAGAATAATACAAAGTAATAAAAACCACCGGTTATAGGGGCATTTTTTGGAGAAATTTATCAAATAACCAAAAAAACACGAATTTTTAAGCAGATTTTTTTCAAAAAGTATCATTTTTTATTATTTGTTGGCCTTTTTTGTGTATTTTATGTATTTTTTTAGTATTGCCTGTTATTTAGCATTATTACTGTTTTTATTTTATCAGGATATACCGCTTAGTTTAAAAGTTATTACGTTTTCTTTACAATAAGTAATTGCAAGAAAAAAAAATCTATAAAAAATTTAAAAAAAATCTCAAAAAAATTTTGACCTCTTTTTTGTCGATAAAAATAGGTCTAGTTTCATCTATTTTCATATGTACACTTTAACGTGACTCACACTGTATATAAAAGAAAGTCGTGTTAGTTACACCACTTATAACTCAAGAACGGCTGAACTGATTTAGCTGAAAATTGTCAGGGAGGTAGTTTAGAGCCAGGAGAAGGACATAGGATACTTTTTATCCCGTTCGAAATTAAAAAAAAAGTCTGCTTATTTATTGCCATTAAGGCGGAACAAAGTTCACCGGGTCAGCTAGTTAGAGATAAATGTAGGTGTTGACTTTCTTAAATAGTTTTTTTTTTAGAGTGAGTGGAATTTGTCGGACTGCAGCTTTAGCTACCGAGCTGGGTGCGGAGACATCGGTTAATCTGTCAAAATTAAACAGTATCATGTTATTGTATGATTATCTGTGACTTGGGTGTAACTTAAGGTGTGGTCATCACCATCATCATCATCATTTCAGCCATAGGACGTCGACTGCTGACCATAGGCCTCCCACAATGCTTTCCACGTTGATCGATTGGTAGCGACTTGCGTCCAGCGCTTCCCTGCTACCTTTACGATGTCGTCGGTCCACTTCGGTCCACTAAGGTGTGGACGACTGCTTAAATACCCGACAAAGACCGATGCAAAGTTAACATAGAAAAGCTGAAAAGTTTCTCATCAATTCTCTTCCATAACTGCTCAAATAAATATTGGTTTGGTTGGTTTTTTCCGTCTCCAATGTCTGAGTGATCAGATTTTCGGAATATTTTGTGGGAAATGTAAAAAGTTATTCGTATAATGATATGACACGAACAGCGCCTCAGGCATTATGGTCCTCGTAACCATTGGCGCCCCAGTGTTTCCTCTATAGGGGGCTATGGCATTTGTTATGTTGGTCTAAGAAAAATATAAGAGCGCCCTTTGGGTATAATAAGGCCACAGCCTTTTTATGCGGCATGTTCCTGATGCCACTTAAATTTTATGATGCACGTTCTGGATGCAATGCCAGTCAGATTCAAAGGGTGAAAAAATAATCTACCAAGACATCGGGGAATTTTTTTAGAAAGAACATTGACAACACATTAGTGCTTCATATTACTAAATAATTAATATTTTTAAATATTCACACCAGATCATTAAAAACGCAAAAATAACATCAAGTAAAACTTTAGCACGACTCATAAGTTTAAGGTATGACTTATCGTATGCTCAAAGTCATATTTAGAAGTCTGATAATAAACATAGAATAACTACTGAATAAACATTAATAAGAGGTCTGCGCGCACAGTCACCCTGTGCACACAGGAACCAATCACAGAGCTCTAAACGCTGTGCGTTCGATTTGCTGCTTTACTTCAGCAAGTATCGTTGTGTTACTTGTTTATGTAAAGATGTGTTGTTGGTAGATCTTTGTCAATAAATAAATAAATAAATATCGTTTGTAAATACGGGCGTAAGATGTTTCCCCGAATCTTGAAACAATCGAATTGCTTAATTGTTATTCGAACCTAAACCTTCGCTTGCCCGGACAACTCAACTCTCTCTTAACAACTCTTAACGCTAATAACCATTGTGCAGAATAACAAAGTAACGTCTCGGAAACATTCAGTTTTGAAATTAAGTCGTTATGAATGGACTGCTTTTTAAAGCAGCCTACTGTTTCCCTCTCTAAAGCCAGAGAGGCACTCCTGAATCCCTCCGCAAATGGTTCGCGACTGAGTGCCCCGTAAACACAACAAATGCGCCGTTTTGAATTCGCCTCCGAGTGTCCCACTTCGCAGCTTTTGGCTTTTTGTAGTTTACTTTTCTTAGGGTGTGTGGTGCATGTGATTTCGTCGTTTATGTTCTATCACCCCGTAAGTCATTTTTAGCAACTTTTCAGGATTTCATTGGACAAAACAACGCGTCTTTCATTCTCTAGTGAATGGCATAAAAAATAATGTCAAAACCGCAAAAAAATTACTTACGTGGTGATAGAACTTAACCAACGATTTGGCAGTCTAAGTACGTAGCAAATGGTAGCCGCTTGGTTGAATGGTTATGTGTCAGACTACGTCAGAGGTTGTGGGTTCGGTCCCTGTACAATACAAATTTTGTATGTGCATGTATTAAAGTCTGATGTTAAACAAACAGTATTTAAAAATTATGTTAGTGCTGAACTCTACTCACTTATTAGAACAAACTACAATCTAATAGAACTGCAATACTCACAAATAACTACGAAAGCAAATCGGAAAAATTGAGAAAAACAAATGTATTCGCGTTAAATATTTTATATCTTCATGTACGGTCAACAGCACGTCAACGTAAACACTGTGGTATCTTACGTAGTTGCGATAGGGGCGACTTTGCAACAAAAATGTATAGCTTGATGTGCTGTCGACTGTACCTACATTTTATATTTTCATGTTATTTTTAATACAAATACGAAGAAGCTATAAAAAAACCGATCCACGTATAAGATACCGCTTGACGTGCCGCCCATACACCAACATAAGTAAAACTATCAAACCCAGGGTTACTCTTTGCCCATCGTGGGTAGCTTTAAATAAGGCTGTGTACACACCGGAAACTGAACGCGAAACTATCGGATTTTAATTAAGCCCGCTGCGGATATTTGAAATTCTAAGTAGCCACCAAAAACCAATAAAATTGCGGACGGTCCGCTTTAGTAGGGCTGCCACGGAATCCGATACAGGACGTCCGATTAAACGGGTTGCCAATAAATATACTGAAAGAAAGGAATGACCTATTTCACTATCTTATTAAAGAGAGTTAACTTTTTATTTAAGGAATCACGCACACGCTTGCTGTTGGCGGCTTTATTTCAAAAGAATATGTCAACTAATACTTTCTATGATTTGTCAAAAGTCGAAGACTCATGTCGACAAGTCAGCGGGCTTGGTCTAATATTCATAATTTTTGATTTTACACTTCAATATTGTTTGAATATAAATCTAAAACAATATGAAAATATAAAAATATCGAAAATACTTTTTTCGATATTTTTATGATATTTTCACCAAAAACATATTGAAATTAACAGTTGACGGACGTATTTGGATTAGTATATAATATAAAACCAGCGCAGATTTACAAAATATGACCTTGGATTACAAGCCATTCGAAATCGGATATGTAGTTTCATTTAATAATAGACTTGATGATTAATGTCTTCATAGTTATGTGTTACGTGACGCCCACCAACACACTAGATTGAAATTGAATATTAGAATTTTGACAAGTTTACCAATGTCTCCGTAGTTCATAACTAGTTTGCAAACTAAAGTTAGAGGATTCAAAACCCACCTGAAATAGTATAAGGTAATAATATGTTTAGCACTAGCAACCCGCCCCGACTTCGCACGCGGGTGCTAAGTATACATATAAATCTTCCTCTTGAATCACTCTATCTATTAAAAAAACCGCATCAAAATCCGTTGCGTAGTTTTAAAGATCCTAAGCATACGTAGGGACAGACGGACAGCGAAGCGACTTTGTTTTATACTATGTAGTGATAGTGATGATTTATCAAAACACAAGATTGGAAGTGAATAACACCACTCTACTATTCAACCAAGAATATCTCTTGCCCACAGTTTTTTCTTATTACAGACAGGAAAAATGCATTTTATGTGGAAAATTATCGAAGCAATTCTTTTAATTCAAACGGCAGACTTTGTCGTTAAACCTACACAGTGTCAGCCCAAAACTCCGCCACAAGAGTGGCGTTGTCAGTAGCCTTCATTAAATTTTCCTGCGTGCAGTTGTTTGGGCTCGCAGGGCACGACATCATGTGCTTCCTCGACTGGGGAACAAAACCACACTTGCACTCCAAACTTGAGCCATCCAAAAATCCTCGTCAGATAAGAAGAATGTCGTCGTCATCATCATCATCATTTCAGCCATAAGACGTCCACTGCTGAACATAGGCTTCCCCCAATGCTTTCCACGTTGATCGATTGGTAGCGGCCTGCGTCCAGCGCTTCCCTGCTACCTTTACGATGCCGTCATCACTAGAGCTTTATTCACTCAATCTTTCTCAGGATCGCGCCAAAAAAAACGCTCGGCGAATCAAAATGACTCTCTCGCTCATAATGAACAAACTTTAGCGCGGTCAGGATTTAATAAAGATGTCGGTGAAGGCATAATTTGTTTGGGACGAAGACAGTTTATTTAATTTGGCTATTTAGAAGGTATTTTATGATAAAAAAGCCACGAGAAATTATTTCTAAATATAAATAGGGGAGAGTTCGGTATATTGTACCGCCGGGTAAATTGTACCACCCTCATATTTCTTAAAGTATTTATTGAATGTCTGTAATTGCAACATTCAGCGATACACAACTAAATTCAATGAATATCGGCAATGTGGTTTTTGCCGTGACAACGAACACGTGTGTTTTATTTTGAAAAGTATTTTTTCATTGTTTTCAAGTAACTTTTGACAATGCATGTTTAGTTTGTAATTTTGTTAAATTTAATCACAGGGTGTTTCTAATATATTATTTAGAAGCGTAAATTAGTGTGGATTACAATTATTTGAAACATTTTTCGGTATTTATAAGCTATATTTTTTACCGATTTTTTAAAAGCACTATCACCTAGTCGGCTAAATTGTACCACATCAAGTTGTATGGAACTTTACCAAAGGATTTTGAATTTTTTTTAGTAAATCATATTTTGACTTTATAATAGCGTAGTTATGTTTGACTAACAATAAATGAAAGCAAAAGACTGGCAAAGTAGATTAGGTACAAGTGTGCGTTACGATAATTGGAATTACAAAACTTTTACTCAAAATCGTGACAATGTGTAAAACAATATCGATTGTCTATGTTATTAACTACTGTTCCTTTTCGTTACCTAATTTGTTAAGAATGTATCGTATAATATTTTGCCATAATTTTTTTATAGGCTTGAAATTTATTGAAATACAATTTAGTAACCCTGTGGTACAAATTATCGAACCGGTTGGCTAAATTGGACCGAAGCTCTGAACTCGTATTTTGTTGATTTGTGCTAAATATACAACAATTATGATGATTAATACCTATGAAATAGTAAGTCGAATAATTTCTCTTTAATTATATACCATGAACATTAGCAAAAACAAAAGAAAACTATGTGTAAAATGGGATTGAAAAAAACTGGTCCAAATTACCGGACTCTCCCTTACTTGTAATGCATACTTCCGTACTAGTATTTTAAATTCTACAGTAATTAGGTATCTTATCTTTTCACGCTTAAACTACTGAAACGATTTAGATGAAATGGCCAGGGCACATAAAGCCTTTTTGTGATACACTGAAAATAACGCGAGCGAAGACGCGGGAAAAAGCTAGTAACTTTAACTAAACTGCCATTTTATCCTGAAAATCATAGATATTTTATTGGCATACTTGACTCTACATATAGGTACTATAGAATAAATGTCCTCCTAGACTGCATCTTACTTAACACTAGGTGCGATTGCGGTCAAATACCTGCCTTGTCTTGCATTAAAAAAAATGTAGCGACTGAGGCAACTGAGTTTAATTGAATGTATAGCAAACCTGCCTAGAGCGCCATCTATCGGCATGTTTATTAGACTAAATTTAAAAAAATATTTGTCTATGGCAATGTAGCTCTAAGCACGCTTCTCTCTGGCCACCCGGCACAATTTGTAACAGCTCCGTAATTTTATATTTTATAATCGTCAAGAGTTTGGGAGTAAACTTAATTCACAAGTGTTGTTGACTTTCAATTCGGGCCCTTCAAGATCCCTATAAATGTTCTCATAAATTACCTACTACTTTTTATAAAACTCAATCAAAAACCGATCTCCTCAAAATTAACCAGCTTAATTAGCAAGTATTAAAACTTTCATTACTTTATCAAACACAAAGTTTCTTCAGAAAATATTTTGGAATGTTTGAACTTACTTGAATTATTTATTACTGAATGAACTGCAAAAAGTATTTGAACATAAAATTTTGTTTGCAACTTACATAGTTAAGGTTTGATTTGAATTGAGTTATTGAAATTCTTTTAAAGTAATCAGATAAGTTAGATTCAATTTTGTGTGATTTATTTATTTAAGAACTCAATGAAGACTGCAGTATCAAATACTGACGTTTTCAATAGAAGTAAATTAAAATTAAACCTGCAAATAATATAAAAGTTTTTGCCATTCAAGACACCAATTGAATTAGCTAATCTCGTAGCTTGTCACTTTTATAAATGCTTAACTTACGTCTTTAAAAAAAAATTGAAAGCTTGTATAAACAGGCTGGCAAAATTCTGACCGAGTTTTTTACTTCTACACTAGACGAAATTATTTTCCAGTAATGTCCAGTGGAATAATACTGGAGCAGAGAAAAACACTTTAACAGCCTACTTACAAAAAATTAATAACTTTAGTTTCTTTCAGTCGATAATAATATTACTGCAGAGGTAAAAAGCCATTTTGTAAATATGATTTAGTCTTTAGCTTTAGTAGATTGTGTTTTAGAAAATAACAAACTGAATCGCTTTATTCTTTCAGAATGATTACCTCAGCATTGTCTCGCTCTTGAAGTGAAAGGACAATTTGTTCGCTAACAATGGAGGATTGGTCTTTGTTTTGTCCATTTCTAGATTTGATTCTGAACAACTTGAAGGTGCTCTTACAAAAGCATTTTTCGAGCAATTTGGTAAATTGACAGAGTAAAGCAATATCTCGGACACAACTTGAAACATTTACCGTTTAGCTCTGAAAACCCAAATATATTTTAATTACTTAGTTACTACATGAAGTTAGACTTTAATCTTTAGAAAAGTAAGTAAGTACATACTTTAGCGTCATAGATTTTTCCTAAAAACAGTGCGAGACGTTTTTGCAGCTTCAAAACTAACGAAAGTTTTCTTGTCGATGTCGCTTTCGTGTGGTGTGCAATAAGGGGTAAGTAGGATTCCGTGGAGGGTAGTTGAACGGGAAGCATGGTCGATCTGTTTTAATGGTTTCAATTTATTATTTAATGGACTTGGCGTCTTGAAACCTGCTTTCGGGCATACTTAACTCCACGGAATCCATGAAAAATCAATAGAACTGAAACATCCACGTTCTATTGATAACTATGTCAATTTTCACTCGACATTGGCAGAAATAAACCTCCCAGAGAGGTTTGGTTGCCATAAAATAAAAAAAAATAAAAAAAGGGGTAAGTAATTGTATAAAGTAAGTATTAAATGAATATAATTGTGGCAAATTTAATTTGACTTAGGACGTCTACATCCCTGAAAAGGGCCTAAAATGATTTTTTTATTCTAATTATTTTCTCCACTCATGTCACGTCACGTCATAATGTCATATGGATTTATTTGTCTGTATAAGAACACCTTTAGGAATCAAATTATTTCTTTTGGGTACCAAAAATGGTTTAGTTGTCAATACGAATAATATGATGAATGATTTCCACATGGCACACCTGTGTACTTTTAATAGAAAAAGACTGACAAATTTCGCAATTTCGTTAATCTATAGTCGTATGCTATTCTGTGGAAAGTATAAGTACATTTTATTATATATAATTTTTCCATATCAAATATCTTCTTTCAATCATTTGTTCAAATTGTTATGGCGTGAACGACTTGCAAACACTGTGTACCTGTTTCAATCATTTGGTATTTTCAGAAACAATTTACTATATTGAAAACATGCTTATAGAAAGCAATGCCTAATCTTCCTGAGTGTTTTCTATGGATTATTTAGTTCTCCCAGTAATAAACATATACCAGGAAAATGTCATTGATAACACATACGAGTTCTTCCAAATTGGAGTAGTCTCAAAATCAAGAAGAACAAAATGTAGGTACATACAAACACTTAATTTAATGAGTAGAGAGATTTGATGTTTATACAGGGTGTTTGGCGCAACGTGTGCCAAAATTAGTAGTTTTTTTAAATTGAAATTAAATGATGCGATTTGGGTATTTTGGTGAAATTACTAAAAATTTATATAAAAGTAGCCGCCTGGCATGGAACGTTATGGGGGCTGAAAATATAGAAAATGACCCATTCTATCCGCCAAATCATTTTGGCACACGATACGCCAAACACCCTGTATATTCACAAACACTGTAAATCCTCTAATTACGTTCCTACAAAAGTGAAAGCTTCACGTAATTATAATTATGATTAATTAATCCCATTGAATACACATAACAAATTGAAGACAACATAGCAAAATTCTATCAATCATGATTACATAAAGACACAAAGTTTACTGAATGTGGAGTATTTAATGGGTTTGAAACTTCAGGTTTAACATTCATAACATTATCATTAGGGCTGATATAAATAGGGGGCATTAGAGACAAAAATTTGTCGCTAACTCCATCGTTTTAAAAGTTCTAATTCTGTGAATGTTTTCAACAACGAAAAATCAGATGCGAATGCATAAGGTTTCATTGCATATTCCCCGAAAGCTATTATTCCACTAATAACCCAATCCATGGAAGATAAAAGCAAACAAAAATGCTTCTTAAAATTTTCAAGGCAAAACAAAAATACACGGAAAAAGTTAAGGTTCGACTTTAACTTTTAAAGTTAGAAACCGTAAATATCTCGTTCGGAAGTATAACAGCTAAGCGATTGGTCAACAAACCGACCGAAAAACCAATTTCCTCGAGTTTCGCTTTTAACAAATTCTTGGACGGACAAATAAATCTTGCAAAGCCAATGAACCGATTTCACAATCAATTTATTTATAAGCACTTTGCTACAGTTTTTTGCGAATTTTCGACAAAAGTTTACTTTGTAATCATTAGTACAGATAAATAAGAAAACAAGGAAAATGTTGATCTATACAGCGTGTGGAAATCCTTGGGGGAGGCCTTTGTCCAGCAGTGGACGTCTTTCGGCTGAAACGAACGGACGAACGAACGATACAGCGTGTCTCAAAAATAGTGTAAAGCCGAAGCCCAGAGGTATAGCGTCGCTAGGGGCCCTTAGGACTAGGGCTATTCGTTTTACAATTTCTCTTGTCGTTAAAACTCCTTTTAAAAAATCATAACTTGAAAACTATCGGGGTGATTCGGGTAGCCCTGGTGCCTCTGGGTTTCGGCTTGACACATTTTTTGGAACAGTCTGTATTACCTTTTCTCTGACAGTTCAAAGAACTTTCCGCAGGTTATTGGCAAAATTCTGCGAAAAACTTAATGAAATCGGACAAATTTAGTTTCAGAGACATTTCCGTTGAACATTAGGTACTTCTTTGTAACAACCAAAGAATATTTACTTTGTAATAAGTAGTAATTTTCCCAGTTAGCTAGCATGAAAAATGAAGTAAATTGGGGTTAATGTTTTTGGAATAAATGTATATTTTTTAATAATAAATAAACTTTATTTCTCTTTCACAGAGGTATAAAATTTATTGACTCTATCAATAAAATACTCGTAATAAGGTTCGTTCGTTCGATTTATTCCACGAAAAGATTCCCGAGCACCAAAATCTGGTACCTACTATAAAAGACCTGAGTACGTTTTGAACGTGCTAATTAATATTCATGATTAGCACTATATAAGTGTTGTAAGCGTTTACAAAACCCCGAATAACTATTTTTATGGTCATTTTCAAGAAAAGTTTGTATGTTAACCTGATTTTTATGTTTATGCGATAAAGCATTTGTATAGTCTTTTTATGCATCTAGAATTCTAGACGATCTACGTGTACCTTCTCATAAACATGACGTATATTCCACAATTTATCACGAAAAGTGCATCTACGCTACGACAGCGTCGTTACTTGTGAAAAATGAGGTATTAATTCTCGGTATATCCCTACAAATCTCGGAGCCCGTCTGGGTAAAAAGTCCAGGCAATATATCTTGGGTGAGACATCGTAGACTAGCCAAGTGTCGGGAGAATCAATTCGCTTGACAGATAAGACGTATCACCCCATTCGTCGTCTGCAAACGCAGTGTAGTTTGCAGTATATTGAACTGCAGGGTTGAGGTTAGAGAGGCACTAAAGTTTGTATTTGTTTAATTTTGTGAATTTAATATTTTTGCATTATAATAGTCATCATCATCATCATCATCATCATCTCAGCCATAGGTCCACTGCTAAACATAGGTCTCCCCCAATGCTTTCCATGTTGCCCGGTTGGTAGCGGCCTGCGTCCAGCGCCTTCCTGCTACCTTTATGATGTCGTCGGTCCACCTTGTGGGTGGACGTCCCACGCTGCGTTTTCCGGTACGCGGCCTCCACTCCAGTAGTCCATAATAATAGTGCAAATCTGAAATACCTTCTTCTACGATAGTTTATTTGGCAATATAAATATCTCATTATTCATTAGGTACATATCCCAGTACCGATTATTTCACAGGGTTTCATTTGCTTGTAAAAATAACGTTTATCTCTAAAGAGAGCCTATTAGATTGTCACTTTTTTAATTTAATACAGGTCGTAAACGATTTACGAACAATAAAATTATTACGAAAAGAAACAATAATTAATTGTAACCGAACTTTATTTACTCCTGTTATGGTCTTTGAATTTGGACAGATTTTAAAATCAAAGAATAATGAACTAGTAATTTATTTTTACTTTTGTTACGAGCTTACTGTTCTACGAGTAAGCAAATTGTAGGTACATTTAAATTAAATGTCCATTATTATACACATGATTACACAGCAAGATTAATAAAACAATTCAATGAATTCGAAAATATCAATACTTGGTAAATGTACATTTTTAATATATTTTTATTTTTCACATTTCAGTAACTTTATTGATGTTCATTCATCTAAATCTTATAATCCATTTCAAAGCCTATACAATAATGTCCAGACTGTAACTTTAGTACTTGTATTTGACGTGAAAATTAGAAAATTTCAATTTAAGTGCCCACTCACGTTTCACAATCTGACGAGCGAAAATTCAGTGAACTTCAGAGATGAGTAATAACAATAGTGCGTCCGAAATAGCCCATTGTTGCGTTGCAAGAATGCTAAATTTCAACATCGGCGCCCATCAGCCCGACGTTTGAGTGGCAGGTAGGAAGTGGCTATTTAAACCATCAGACGGAATTATAACCCGAGACCTTGACGAGTTAACTGCCAGTGGTTTGAAAAAGAAATTTCCTATTGTAACGCTGAAATGCATATTTGGAAGTCAATATCTGAAATCAACCAGTCAATAAAGCTACACAATGTTATCGTTTATATTAACGAGACATTATCGAAATAAAAAAATGCTGTATACGTAAAGCTTAGGTAAGTCTTCTGCGTAAACACCGCTGTCTTTACTTTTTGCATAGCACCTATCCACACACAACCGTCGCGTCGCTGTCCATTCACGATCTTTTTACCAACTCTCCATTTATCTAGCTTCGAATGCGTTCACATTGATCGAAATACCGCATTGAACGTAGAGCGGTGTTGGTGACAGGCGAGCCCATTGTCGGCGAATAACAGTCAGGGATTGTGTGGCGGTGAACGTCAATCGTGCTGTCCGTGTGTATCAAACGCAGGTGTAAACAACCTTTTGCACATATTGATTTGTTAAGGTATTCGCCTTTTGCTAACACGTGTTGTGGTTTATTGTTTAGGTAATTAATATTCCATTATTGTTGTGGTTTTATTTCAAAATTGCCTTCTATGAAACTCATTAAGAGCAGCGTTGTGTTCCGGCAGTAGGAGGAAAGATGGCCAGTTCCTCTGTGGTCGAGGGTTCCAGGTGAAGCTCACTCTCATCTTCGGCCTGAGGGCTTAGTGTGAGTTTATATCAAACGTCCTCACTAGTGAGCGCATTAAAAAAATATATGAAAATTTTAGTTCTTCAAAGTTTCCGCTATGGGCGCTGTACAATCCGTCATTCATTTAATCACGCTCACTAGTGAGGACGTTTCAAATAAACTCACACTAAGTCCTCTGATCATCACTTTCCATCAGGTGAGATGCAGGCCAAGAGCTTTCTCGTTGTGGATAAGAAAATAGGTATGTTTTAGATGTGATGACAGTCTTGGAACGAACAGTTACGAACAATCGTTTTACTTTAAAGGTTAGGTATCTATGTTACTTTTAAAGCTGGACGGATGTAACGCGTAATGTAATCCACCGTGTAATGCAATGGAAATAGTATGGAGACTATGGGCAGCGCTTTACATGAAGGTAATGCTCGTATCGCCGTCATTCCTGTTACATTACACGCAATCAACAAACAACCATTATTATAAATTTTCAAGCACTTTCTAATAAACTGAGTAGATCTAAACGTTCAAAGTAGGTAGGTACCCAAAAGCGAGACAAAGCCTGTTTTACAATTTCGAGAAAATCCTCTGTCAATCATCTTTTAATCCATCCATCTTTATTAAAGCTCTCCGAGAATTCCTTTACCTTGCATTTTGCTCCTTTTCTTTCTACAGAATCGCTGGGGTGACCAGGCTAGATTTATTTTCTAGGAATTGTGGGAACTGTTAGTTACCATATCTCTCTGATTTAAATAGCTGACAGTCTAAGCGATGTATTTTCGATTATAGAATAATAACTATAGGTACAGACGTCAAGTTAAACACTGTGGCCAGTTAATTACTAAGTAATAGAGACGATATGGCAAAAATAATGTAGGTATAGTCTGATATGCTGTCTTCTGTATCTACATAACATACGAGTAACTTTGATGTTCCGTTACATCATTTTTATAGTCGTAAATTGTAAGTTGCAAAATTTACGAGATTTCTCCAGGGAAATTCGGGTTTTATCCCCATTTTTATAGAGATATCTACCTCCTACCCTAAGAAGATATCTGAAATTATGTATTCTAAACTCAGCGCCATGAAAAAGGAATGACTAAAGAAAATAATTTCTAACAAGCTCGTGTTTCCAGGAAACGGGCTAAATCAAGATTCTCACACACGCACGTTCCAAATATAGCTTGCTAATGATATACTTCGAGATATTGATCTGAATCCGCAGCTATGTCCGCTAAACTTTAATATAATCATGGCCACCCTACTCGATATACAAAGACCGAGTTTTTATTAGATCAATTAGATGAGATTCTTATCGCAGATTCAAAGTGGCCCAATCGAATTACTTGCGAATTGTTTTCAATTGGAATGAAGGGACTCGAATTGCAAACTTTTCTTTTTTGTTCGCAAATATTTTTCCCTGAATTCTTTCAAATTGAATTGTCATCATTAAAATCTTAATGATGTGCTATGTGTCGAGCTTTTCACCCGCATCTTTACAGAAGGACCGATTTAACTATTTATGTAGCCTCTATCTTTTTCTGATAACAATAGTAGAGTTGCATCAAAATCTGTTTAAATATTTTTCAAATTTGCCTGAAAGAGTATTTAATATCCAGCTATCCATTTTCACAAACTTTCACATTTATATTATTAGTAGTATTAGCAGATTATGACATCAAAACTTCACTGAGTTCGCTGTTTGGACGAGGCTTTAAGTCTACTAGATCACGGAAAAGTTTCTCTTGTAAGCAGAGGTTGTCAACTTACTAGAGTGGCGGTTAAATTTCCGTCTTGCCAACCATCAAAGGATTCCAAACCATATTCCTATACTGCTTAGCGGCTGCTCTACTTCACCTGGATTGAATATTATGTTTTCAATAGTGGAATACCTATAAGTAAAGTGCAATGACCATCTGGAATAGTACGTATACCTTTAAAGCGATAAAAGTATTTTTTAAATGTTTATGACGTCGTGGTTTTTCATTTCATTCCCTGCTTGCTTAGGCTGGGTTGCACCATCTTACTTTAACTTTGACAAACGTCAAAAATCTGTCAAACTCCATACTAAAAACACCGGTTATCGTCATAGTTACGGTCAAAGTTAGGTGGTGCAACTAATCCTTAGTATTAAAATGCTGTTTAGATACCTATATCGTATGAAGTCACATTCCAATTGACAGACTTATCGTGCACTGAAGCAGATAAATAAATCAGCCCCAATAAATTGGTTTCTCGTATTCAAATAACCAGAAATTCGTGATAGGTATCCAAAACTATTGGAAATTAAATCCGTCTCGCCTCAGAATGTTAAATATGCGTACAAATACCTAAATGAAGATATAATTGGCTTATTTGCACCAGGTTTACTTTATGAATTAATAATTACATTTATTTTCAAAGAAGCAAGTAAAGGACAATGTTCGTTCTCCATACATTGTTCGCCTAAGAACCAACAATTTTGACATATTACTACCCGAAAGCGAAATAATACGATTCTGTGTGTAAGAACAATGATTCCTGATGGACACTTGCCATAAAATTAATGATTAAGAATATTAAATCACAGCGATTTTATAATATGTCGTATAAGACAACATGGCGTCTAATGTATTGTGTGAATGTATGAACACCGATTCGCGAAAAATGTTTTGTATTGTCGTCACGCCGAGTCGCAGCCAAATAGTATAAAATAATAGAACAAGTTTTAGAAATGCAACTCGGCATTCCACTTTTATAATATGCCCACATATTGCACGTAAATAAACAACATGAATCGTAGGTTGTTTCCACCCTTGTCATCTGACACATGAAATAAACTCCTATTGTATTATAGATATCGAAGCCGAATCGTATATAATAATAGAATGGGTTTTGGAGATCACTCGGGGTTCCACTTTTATAAAAAACCTACATATTGCATAAAAATAACACGAATCATGAGTTTTCTTTTCACCATTTACATCTGACACGAGATAACATACTCCTATCTCCATGACTACCGTCGTAGTCTATGCCAAAGACTACAATATTTTAAGCAAGAAGTTTCAAACCTTAGCGGCTACAGTAACCCCTGGGCCACATACATCATGATAACATTCAGTCGACACCGGAACGAAGTCTTGCGATTATGCAAAAAAGCATCGTATTCTAGTGCGGCTATATCACGTTCAACCGGGGTTTTAATTCGACTAAATTCCTGACTAAAGACTGGAAGAAAATACGCCGCATTGTATGAGCACTTCGTGTTCGTTAAAGCGGCTTCAGATCTAGAGCCCACATAGTTTTCTTTCCAATAATATCCGCAAGTAGCGCTGCATGATCTTTACAACAAAAACGGCAATAGTTATTAAGGTGCCAAAATTATATGATTACTTTGGCACGGTATTATACACGTTCGAAGATTTGTCATTTTCATTCATTTCATCATCATCATCATCATTTCAGCCACAGGACGTCCACTACTGAACATAGGCCTCCCCCAATGACTTCCACATCGCACGGTTGGTAGCGGCCTGCATCCAGCGCCTTCCCGCTACCTTTATCAGGTCGTCGGTCCACCTTGTGGTGGGTTGACATTGCAGAATATGACTTTTGATAGGTTCATCATAGAATTCGGCGGGGATATCCTCACGGAGGAAGTTCGAAAAAGGGCGGAACAAGATCATATAATAATGCAAGGCCGAAGCTATAAAGCGCGTGCTCCTACATGTAATCCGGCGAGTATGCAATAAATAGTAATGTCTGGTAAATAGTGGTAATACGTATCGTTCGTTCGTTCGTTTCAGCCGAAAAGACGTCCACTGCTGGACAAAGGCCTCCCCCAAGGATTTCCACGAAGACCGATCCTGCACCGCTCGCATATAGGCACCTCCCGCGACCTTCACCAGATCGTCGGTCCACCTAGTGGGAGGCCTGCCCACGCTACGTCTTTCGGCTCGTGGTCGCCACTCAAGAACTTTCCTGCCCCAGCGTCCATCAGCTCTACGAGCTATGTGCCCCGCCCCGTCTATGTCTATATGCGCTACGATTACAGGGTATCATTTTGCATAGTCGCAAGACTTCACTCCGCTGCTGTCAAATCAATGTCGCATAATGTTATCGCAATGTGTGTGGCCCTTGGCCAAATCACAGAAGCCTATGCGAAGAAAGAGCACTTGAATGACAATGAAAATCAGGGTTACCATTTTATAAGATCTCCTCACTATTGAGGGTAACAAAGTAACATTAATAATCTAGCCATTAATTACATTTATTACCTATACGAGAAAGTAAAGCAACATGCGGTTTTATTTTAATTTGTAAAATATTTGTAACAGTTTGTTCTAAGTTTAGTTTTACAACAGTATTGCTGTTTCAGCTGTCACTGTGAAGCTTTGGGAAAATAAATAAATAGAAAAAATATTAACATAAATATTTATTTAAGTTTTTATGTTCATTATCATAATATGCCAATTTAAGTTACACTGTGTGACAGTCTTTGACACTAAACAAACTCTTCAGCTTAATAATACCTACCTACAGGGCGTTTTTATAGTTACTCTTGCTGATGAAACAAGAAGGGTTGATTCTACTACTGAAATACAACTACTTTTCTTACAGGACCAATATCAAATTCTCAAAAAAATTCACATTCTCGTGATGGTGATAATTTCTATGGAGAGGTTTTTTTTTTATATTCGGTCTCTTGGGATAAGTTATTCCATTTGAGCAGTAGAATTAATCCTTTTTATTTGATCACATATAAAAATAACACAAGTGTTTAGGAAAACTTCTTCTTTGGTATGGTATCACTACGGAGTTATAATGGCGGCAACTCTGTATCACTGACTTGTAACTTTCAAACAGTATGAATAATAAGGGCACCACATTGGTTTTCTTTCTGAAAAAAGGCTTTCACTTTTAGTACTAACCCTTTAGCACTATTTCATTGAAATAAAAATACAATAAACGCACAGAAGACTGAAATTGAGTCAACTGACGTGACATTTATAATTTGTTGACATTATGACAGTTTGACAAGACTAGGGATTGAAAAAGTTTTAATTGAAAAAGTAAAATGACAATTTATTAAAACGATTCACAAGGATATAATCGATTAAAAATATTTATAAAATGTTCTGATACTTGCCTGTAGCGATTATCCAATCCTGGTTTCTACTGAAAAACTACCTCGTGGCAAGATTTTAATAAAATAATAAAATCTTTATCTTCTCTTTCACAATCTATAAAAGTTCATTTGGTCTATTATTATACATGCGCTATGAATGAGGGTTTTCGCGATTGAAAAATCCGCGAGATGGCAATACGTAGACGTGAGGTCCAAATGCTGCATGATTGGTTATTTTTGACATGACTTTGACAGATATGTCAAAATCCACCAATCATGCAGCATTTCGACCTCGCGTATACGTATTGCCATCTCGCGGATTTTTGACATGACATTGACAGATATGTCAAAATCCACCAATCATGCAGCATTTCGACCTCGCGTATACGTATTGCCATCTCGCGGATTTTTCAATCGCGAAAACCCTCATTCATAGCACATGTATGTCACAGATATGTCAAAATCCACCAATCATGCAGCATTTGGACCTCGCGTCTACGTATTGCCATCTGGCGGATTTTTCAATCGCGAAAACCCTCATTGGCATAGATTATGAGAGACTGGCAACTATACTAGGTTGATATATGTTTCTCTCACTTCAACTGGCATTGGATTCAACATCGGATTCTGACACTTTTACAGTTATGATACCATGAATCATTTTATTTACGACCTTCGACCAGTTGGACACTTTAGATAGCTTCTTGTAATAGTGTCAATATCTTTTTAGCTTTTAACGCAAATCTAGCCTTCAAAGCAGTTTAATCGATTTATTTTATTTTCAAAATCGATATTTTATTGTCTATGATGGCCGCAGGAACATCACTATACATGGACTCCCAGCAATAAAGTACGGTAATGCCTCGTACAGATTTTATCGGCAAAAATTATGGAACTTGATAGGTTTTAGACCATGCCACGCACCAAAACGTCCGGAAGTTGTAATAGTATTATAGAATAAACGTTAAAAGACTTATTTATTTAATTTTTCAATGCTTAAGTGTCCATTAGAATGAAAGGGTGCTTAATATATTTAAAAAAATAGAAAATAATTATGATGGGTTAATGTTTTTGGGCGGTTTTTAGGCGGTTTCTGACAATGTCCTTTGCATTAAGGTGTGTTCACACCAGACCAACTCATTCGCGAGCAATCGCAAATTAGTGAACACTGTTGGAATCAAAGCATTCATTTGCGAATACTGAGCAAGCTGCTTATCTATGTTTGGGAGCTAGAAAAGCCGGGTCAATGTACTGACATTTTATCTTGGATGTACAGGTAAACTTAGTCATAAGAAAATTAAAAAGAAAGAAAGATTAAATATTGTACAATAACAATTAAATGAATGAATGAATAAAAATTTTTTTACTCTGAGTAATGTCAACATAATAACATAACATATAATTTATTAGTACTTTTAATTATTTTTTTGTCTGCATTCTGTATTAACTTTAACTGTGGAAACTTTGCTGATTATTTGTCTGTATATCAAAATTGATTCTTTCCCTAATATAAATAAATAAAATAAAATAAATCTTATCAAATTTATGTTTCTCGAGAAAACAATATCGAGTATCGACTTCATAATACAATAATACATATATTGTCAGAATCGAGATCCTGTTCATTTACACTTGATCCACATCCAAACATTTAGGGGTTGAGTGAGTAAATTCCCCGAATGCTCATTACACACGAACACCTCAGTCAGGGCGCACCCTAATTAACCTAACATGTGTTAACTCAACATTGCCGGCTACATTTGCTGCTGATTTTGAGTTAAATTTTTAACCAACTTCAAGACAGAATGAAAGAAAGAAAAAAAGAAAGATACATTTATTACAATGGACATCACACATTACATAAACATGACAGCGGCACATAATAATGGAAGAAGAAAAATAAAAACAAGAGTAAACTGTGTGAATGAAGTGAGTTCGGGTGTATATTTTTGTGTTTCTTTTTAATTGGACTACTAAGATAGTTTAACGTCTAACACTATCAGTCAATTGACATACTTTAGTCAAGATATATCCAGATTTTGTATCAGAGACAAGATCTAAATTAATATAGTTTATTTTAGAGCTGATTTTACAATCGTTGGATAACTTTTAACTTAAGAATAAGTTTGGCACATTCACAGTTTCAGTGTGGAAAATTTATTCTTCAGTTAAAAGATATCTGACGATTGAAAAATCGGCCCTTAGAGTAATGTTTTGGAAATATTGACTTATTGTTCTTACCCATTTCCAATTCACGTCAAAGAAAGAAAGAAAGAAATATTTATTACGATGAACATCACTTAGAGAACAAAGAAAGTATACTGAAAAAAGACAGAAATAGCACTTAAATCACTAGTTAATTGTTTTTGAAACTACAATCCTGGTTCAGAAGTATTAAGTCTTCAAGTCAATTAAGAAGTTATGATTTACAAAACATGAGCGATCAAAGGCTTGAGGACGCCTTTTAAATGAGCGGGAAAATGTGGGTAAATCATAAAGGTGTTTTAACGAAACGTTTCCGCCGCACCTGTGCTATTTTCCGGGATACTGGGTTATGTGATTTATGTAGACCTACATAATCGTACTTAATCATTTATGTAATATTTATGATTACACAGATATAATTTATCTACTTCAATTATATCTACTATGCACCCTTTTAAAAAGTTACACATAAGTTAAACATAAGTTTAAATTAAATTATTTTCATTTATTTTTATTTTTTATCTTTAAAGAAACAAACAGCCTTATTTTCATACATGGAGGTACTATTTTAGTATGGAAATGTCACTTTGTTTTCAACGTTCTGTGGTACCTAGGTACTTGTAACTTTTATTTAGGTAGAAGTTGTGTTTAGCGCACGCTGTTTTCAGGCTGGGTGCACCATCTTACTTTGACTTTAACAAACCTCAAAAATCTGTCAAACTCCATACAAAATACACCGGTTAGCGTTAGTTATGGTCAAAGTTAGGTGGTGCAACTCAGACTTAGCATGAAACCAAAAGTTATTGTTGTTCATAAATAGTTTAGTGTAAACTTGTTGGTGATAATTTTAAATAAAATAAAATAAAGTATGTTTAACTTAAACAAATCTTATCTACCTCTACAAAAGTTAGAAAGATACAATTTAGGCAGTCTTGAGTTCGCAAAATTATCAAAAGTATTTCTCTAGCCGATAAATTGTATTAGAGGCATCGGATCTTGAAATTCTGCAAAGGTATAATCCATTTAAGAATTATTATTGCTATTAATAAGGACGCTGTAACGTAAGCGACATATTACATTCCTCTCACCTCCTTCCTCCTTTATTGCTATATCTTAATTAAACCGGTGCTTTGATACTCAACATCTTCAGAGATCAAACAGAACAGCCTGTTCACTTCATTAAATATTGGACACAATCAGCAATTTAAAGATATTGATTTATCACATAAAATATAAACAATAAAAGATGCAAAGAACACGATTTGAAACATGTTTGACGTCTAATAAATTGAAAAATCCACTCTTATTTTTTCTATGAGAGGTTCTTTTTCTTTTATAAACCCTGACTCTGAAGTTATAACCCTAATGTCACCAAAGATTTTATTGAGATTGGTCGTGTAGCATTCAGGAGGAGTTCGAAAAATGTTTAAATGCACTACTAATACGTTTGCAACAACACTCTAAAATGGGCGCTCTTTACTCATTAAAAATAAATAAAAACAGGTATTAGAAGTCAGTACATTATATGCTTAAAAACTTTTTTTTAAAGTTCTAACTTACCATAGAGATCTAAACTAATCGAGGGCCGCCCACTATGCAGAGACAATGGCGGAATAAATATGAATTAATCTCGGCCACTTGACCCGGAGGCTCGGGAGGCTTTTGTTTTTTCCCTCTCCTCCACGAGAGACCTCTTGGGTATCGAGCCTCGGACTAGATGGGCTAGTTTAAAATAGGTATTTTAAGTCGAGCCTTGGTGATTCGGGGTAATAGGTATTCTTCTCATCACCAGCCGATTTATTGTCAAAGTGGGGGCAGAGCATATAAAGGACATTGTCAGAAACCGCCTTAGATTCCTGGGCACAGCAGTAAAGTATCAAAATTAATCTCTTACTTTTTGAATACTTAAATATTAATTAGATTGTAACGGACACTAGAGGATTAAAAAATGAAATAATAAAAGTATTTTATATGTATTCCATAATACTATGACGACATCCGGACATTTTAGGGCGTGGCCTGCTCCATATCCTATGAAGTTCCATAATTTGTGTCGATAAAATCTATGTAAAATCGGCACAAGGCAATGCCGTACTTCATTGTTAGGAATCCATGTAATAGTGATGTTGACTGCGGTCATCATAGACAATAAGATACCGATCTTGTAAATAAAATAAATCGTCCAAATTGCTACAGTATGACTAGATTTTAATTAAAAGTTAAAAATATATTGCACGATACTACAAGAAGCTATCTAATGTGTCCAACTGGTCGAAGGTCATGAATAAAATAAAAAGAATTGTGATCATAACACTGATATAGACAATGACAACAATATGGGATCATCTTTAATATATCTGTTACAGTTTCAAAATTCGATGAAAAATCCAATGCCGCTTAAAGTGAGAGAAATGTCTAAAGTTCTAATAGAATTGAAAGTTTTATTCGCTCAAAATGCTTATAACAATAATTGGTAATACATTTCAAATATTAAGTACCTTTATAATGTATCGATAGAACCAAAATGATATCCTCTCAGCTTGGAAAGGGAAAACCCAGGATTGGGGGAGCGCTCCAGGCAATTTTTAGAACATTTCATAGGTGGTAGTAAATAATATTTATTTTATTATTAAAATTGAATATTTTGATATTGATAAAATTGAATATATCTTTCGATTCAAATACCGAATATTTTTCAATCGATAATAATTATCGAGAATTGTTAATAATATTCAATTAAAAGTTGTTCAATCCCTAGTCATGCATAGACTAAGACGGTAACCATGGAGATAGTTAGTTTGGTAAGTCACGTGTTAAATGTCAAGAGTGGAAAGTAAACATAGGATTCATGTTATTTATTTACGTGCAAAATGTAAGTAAGTAAATCATAAAAGTGGAACGCCGAGCTATTTCCAAAACCCGTCCAATATTATAATACAATTTGGCTGCGACAACTACAATACAGAACATCTCCCAAATCGATGTGCATAAAATAATATAATACAATACTAGTAAGTAAGAGGTTATGATAACAATATTGCTATCAATAAGTTTATAGAATTGGTCCGCCAGGAATAATTGTTCTTACATAAAGATTTGTGTCATTCAGAACCTAGAAAGTATTATTTCGGCACTGTTGATCTAACGGCGAACAATGTATGGAGAACGAACATTGTCCTTTACGAGGTTAAACGCCACACTATGTTTGGAACTTGTATGTGCCCTGAAATGGGCCTAAATGTTACTTAAGATTTTGATATTTTATTTTTTTATAAGCATAAGTCATTATGGTGTCTGTACCTATACAAGTCATCATCATCATCATACCTTTAATCTCCACTGCAAGAGGGCGACTATCGCTAATTTACCAGAAGAAAAAGTTCAGGAAGAAATTGATCAGGCCAAAGCCTACTTAATTACATTTCCCACGCTAGCCAGATTGAGTTAATACGAGTAGAAACTTTTAGTGTAACATGAGAACAGCTTGACCAATCGGCATTGTGTAATTAATTGAAACCTCAAAAATTCTAAATATTTTTCGGGAACCGTGAATTCGGTGAAAACTGAACAACCAGAAATCTATAATCCGTAGTCTTTTCCACGAGATATAGATTTCGATGAGGATATTGTTTGCTTATTTTCAACGTTGTTGGGGCAACCCTCGATTATTGTTATGGATACTGCCTGTAAATAGGTATTTTGCTAAAGATGAACTACACTGAAATGTCCCACCGACGACATTGACAGAAGGGCGCCACCATCTTCGTTCAACTACATGGTTTCCACCGTGGCAAAAGTCGGATCTAGCGATCCGCTATTGACGGTGGCCCCCCTGTAAGTGTCAAATAAAGGACATTTCAGTGTAGTTCTTCTATATTCTTCGCTTAGTTTGGGATGGCGCTGTGTTAAATTACTTTTTTTTATTTATGGCCAGTTTTTCTGAAAACCTATATAGTCAATTCGTTGTGTGAGGCGTAATTACAAAATATTAAACAGTATAAAATGTCACTGAAACATGTCAAAGGCATTATTATACCAGGAATTTAACCAGTTTTTCAGCGGGCTATTAATAAATAGTGAGCTCGCGTGTGAGGTGCAAATTGAGTGGCGCTCCAGAGGTTTAATTATCAGAATATTGCCGTGATAGCATCGAATATATCTTGTAAGCCTTCATATTGGTATTCCAGTTTTATGTGTGTTTGTTTATTACCAATAAGAGGTAATTGTGTTAACAATTATATGGATTCCAGGAATCCAAGGGAAGGTTGCTTCCACCTTTGGCCTGATCATCACTTTCCATCAGGCCTACAGCTTCCTCGTTACTGATTAGAAAAATGTGATGGAAAATATTTTAACTGATTGTTACCCTATATTGCTGGCATAAGTTTATTTATTCTTTTAGAGGAAAATATGTATTTTTTTATCAATACAATCTATGATACCTGAAAAAAAAATCTATGTAGGCAACTTTAAAAATCCATATTCCATATTTTCAATAAAAAATCTTCCTTGTTATTTTAGCGAAGCCTTAGGACGTTTTCGACGACAATAAAACTGCCTTTAGAAACATTGACTAAATAATTTCCTTTTTTAACAATTTTATTTTACCAATTAAGTTCCTGTAGCACTGGAACTGAAACACAATAAATAAAAAGCCATACAAATTCTATTTGTCTGTAGGTTAACATGTTCAAAAGTTTTTTAGTCCGCACGTAATCGTAATAGAGAACAACTTTTGGCGCAAAGCGGACGTGGCGGTTGTTTGGCTACAAACTTCGCAACTGTTGGTATGAATGCTCAGTTTTACGCTAATTTAATGTTCGTTAATTGATAAAACTATCAACAAACGTACTTCGTTAAACAAAACTAGCTTTCGACGCCAACTTTACAACGAGTTTGTAGCGCAATGCAGTTACGCGTCGCTGTAGCAAAGAAACAAAAACGTTTTTCCGCAGTCAAAGCTTATGGCGCAGGATTTTTAAATTGAATTGATATCAAATAAAAGATAACTCTTAAGCAGTTAGAGAAAATATAGCTAGTTCCTCTATAATTGATAATTTCATGTGAAACCTGCTTCCATAAGCAAAATCGTAAAAGTGCCGAAGAAAAAAACCATTGACATAATTTTTATAGACCGAAAATAATGCTGTCTCTTCAATCATAGACGACGTTGACGTACTTAAAGTACTTTGCTTTAGCAAATCTCTACATTTGATTGAAGTGACTGACGCAAGCGCCGAACCGTAACTTTGTAACATTAAAACCAAAGTGAATTCGATCGGAAACTTACCTGAAATTGAGGGTAGAAGCAAACGACCGTAAAGGCAACCCTGACTCAGTTGGCTCAATATCTCATAAAAAGTGTTAAACGGCGCAAAAATCTACGATAACACGTTGGAAGCAATTTCCTTTTTGTAACAAGATTGAGAATTGATTCTGAAAATATATTTCGAGATATTTTTGCTTTTATAACTAGATGTTTTATAGTAAAGAAATACATTATAAGTGGACGAGACACTATTCAGTAAATGACATCAATATTAGGTACTGTCCTTCCTCCTTCAATATGACATTCTAAAGCTGGGTTGCACCATCTTACTTTAACTTTAACAAACGTCAAAAGTCTGTCAAACTCCATGCAAAAAACACCGGTGACAACACACACACACTCCATTAAAATAAGGTGTTGCAACTCCCCACCATACAAATTGCTTTGTGTCGACTGTGTAAGAAAGCTTATGTGAATTAAGCTCAAGAGTAAAGGCGCATCCATATTATGTAACATACTAAATAACTTTTTTCTAATTGTTGTTACACAGTCTGGTCTCACCTCTACAGCCAACTGTGTGCCAGAGGCTTTAAGCTAATTAATGTAAATTTTATTTCCCTGTTCCCTCTATTCCATTATTATAGTTTGTGCAAGGGTTCCGTTCCAACTGGCTGTCGTTAAACTTAATTTCCTCAAAGGATACCTCTCGCTTTAGCAGCATACCTACTCTAAAATATAGAAGGCCTTACTACTATCAACTTGTTTATAAAAAAAATAAACTCAATGGTGCCGTTTTTATGGAACTTATCTAAAAATGTTATGCAATTTGAATACTCGTACAGATTAATACTTACTAAATAAAAAGCTAAAAACTGTGTAAAAATGCAGCAAATAAGTTTAAGAAAAACACACAAACCTCCTTGGCACTAGCCATGAAAGAAAAAAGAAGAAAAAAAAAGAAGTCAGTGCAAAAAGTTCCATTGTTTTCAGCAATCACGGAAGGAGTTTTTGGCGGGAAAGTGAAACGTCATTTTTTTTTTAAGATAAAACTTAAAAGCTCATTGAAGAATAAATTAATTAAATTATCACCGGGCAACCTTCAAATTTCACTGTCCACCGTGTCTCTATAAACACTCGACATTGGCAAAACCAGTGTGCTTCAAATTCGCACCATTGAAGCCATTAGACAGAATAATAATAAATAATAAGATAAAACTTGTTTACTATCATAATTTACTAAACACTGGCCATGTGCAAACCGCAGAAAGCCAAAAAGAAAAAAAGTATGCTAAAAGCCCAGTTGACTGAAGTGTTTAAGCCCAGAGCGGCAAGCGTATTTTTTTATTACTTTTTTCAGGCTTTAGGAGAGATAAGAGCCGGTGGTTGGGTGGCCAGTTACTGAATTAACTGATGAGAAAGCGAGCCAGGCCTTTCATATTAGATTATTATGAATTTTAATTTGGTAGCGGCTACCGGCAACAGAAGCGTTTATTTTGTTTGCAATGTGAGTTTGCATCGTTTTAATTTCTTGGGAAAGTAATTTTCTGAATGCGGTTATGGAATTAAGTTCTTTACTCTGTGAAAGTTTGCGTTAATTTTATGAAGGAATGGGCTTAATGTTTTCCATTCTATTTTAATGTTTATGAATAACAATTATTTTCTCGACATTTGCTTCTTAGTTAAGTATAGAACGCATGGATTTTCTTTCAATACAAACACGTGACATATCATGTACGTTTAATACATAAATATACTCCATGTATCGTAAACCATGTACGTTTTACTATAGGGACCTATTACATGAACAATTTTACACGCCAATAACATAATTAGCAAATAGCAATATTGTGGATAGGCACGGAAATTTTTCCTTATCGCAAAAAGATCGGTAATATCATAAATAATTTAGTTATAATATCGGAATCGTCGAGGAGTATCATGATAAATTGATTTCCCATAATTCTTCGTACGGCCTATTTATAGTACGTCGAGCTGAACACGGCGATATCTCTGTTATAGTAGATCCGATTGTATAATAAAAATGTTCAGAATCGGGTATACTGTACTGTCCACAGTACAAACTACAACAAATATTTTAATCTGATGTGCTATCAACAGTAAAAACTATTAACCTTTACACGCCCAATAATGTATTCAGCAACAGAATAGGGGAAGGGGGGGCATAGTGGAGTACTTAACTTCAATCGAAAAAATAAAAAGAACCAGATAAGTTACGAAGACTAGTTTTAATCGAAATGATACTACAAGTATTATATTATAGATAACTCTAAAAAAAATTACGAATTATTAACTATTTTGGCATAAAATAAGTTTTTTTTATAGTCTATAATTTTCCGCTTTGCCCTTATCACAAGGGTAAAGTGGAATTGCACATTGGGCAAAGTGAAAAAGGCACTTATTAAGCGTTTATCAACTGTATTTGAGCATTTTGCTAATGAGGTCAATTAAATGAAATAACATAAACAACTTATTTAGTAATTAGGAACTGTTTTAGGCCATAAAAAACCTTGTCCCTTACTACTGCAAGATCATATATTTTTTGCTCCAGTTTTTTTGAAAAATACTGGACGAAACCCATCAATCTTCTTCGATGCATCACCAGATTTCAAATGACAATGAAGAGTTCCAATTAGGATACCATATTTTGTGATGCCGAACTAATCGTAGTAAGACTCGCTTCCTCCATCGCTCTTCTCATTTGATCTTCTCTCCATGAGCCTTGGTTCGTTTTACTTTTGTAATAATTATGAACCATCTGAAAAAACAAATTAAATATTTCTATGTGGGAATCATTCCACTTTGCCCCCTTGTAATATTTTCCACTTTGCCTTTTTGATAATAATTACAGTTTTCAATTGATAACTAAGAAAGTATTAAAATTTGTTTAATCTACAAAATGTCAAAGGAATCTATGATAAACAGATATTAGATTTAAATAATAAAAATACCATCACTACTCACTTTTCACAATAATATCCAGTTTCCAAAATCCTTGAATTTCGTAAGAAACTCACTCGATCTACATCGCGCAGTCATGTAGCCTGCTCGGTGGCGCTAGCCGGACTGATTTTGGTCAATGACCTTGGTCGGCCCTGTGCTTGGCTTACGTGAAGCACGAGTGCCGTTGGGTGAAAGAGTGTTGGTAAAATCAAATTTTTCGCTTTGCCCACCCCTTCCACTATGCCCCCCTCTCCCCTATCTATTCACTCCAAACGAATGAATTATCCTGTAGCTTATCCTCATGCATTGTTAACATAATCTGGATTAATCAAATTGTTTGTAAGCCTCACATTGTGCTTTGCAGTGTTTGAGTTAATTGACGCCCCTACAAAGGGGAAAGCAAAGGTTAAAAGATGAAGTAACAGACTTCTAAATATATCTACTACCTTAACGAACTGATAAGAATTGAAATTGTGTCAGTATTTTTTTATCAAAAAAAGATTTTCAATCATTTTCATCTAAATCATCAAAGTAGTGTACATAAGGTGCACTTGCCAAAACTCTATCACAGATAAAACTTTATTAATTTTAAGTTAATAACACCGATTTCTTTGGATGAACTCTGATACAAAATATTAATGGTATTTATAAACAGAACATTGGTTGTAACACCATTCGAGATACTGAAAAGCTGGATTTCAGTATAGGTTAAGTAAGATAGTAAAATATTGCATAGAGGCAAGTTAATATCTATTATCCTCTTTATTAATTGTTATAAAGCTGGCAGTAGATAAATTAGGTCTTTCTTTATAGACATAAGTGTCTTAGTTAGGCTACCTACTGCTGTCAACGTCACATGGAGTGTGATCCCAACTAATATTATAAATGCGAAAGTAACTCTGTCTGTCTGTCTGTCTGTCTGTCTGTCTGTCTGTCTGTTACGCTTTCCCGCTTAAACCTCGCAACCGATTTTGATGAAATTTGGCATAGAGATAGTTTGAGTCCCGGGAAAGAACATAGGATAGTTTTTATCCCGGTTTTTGAAACAGGGACGCGCGCGATAAAGTTTTTCTGTGACAGACAAAATTCCACGCGGGCGAAGCCGCGGGCGGAAAGCTAGTTATTTATAAAATAATATATTAATCTTATTATTTACACAATTATAATTGAATCTTTTCCTCTCCAGATGCTTTTAACAAGGATATTGTGAAAGGCAGAAGGCAATAAGTACTTAATTAATTACGTATTGTTGATGTGCTGAAGGAGCTTCAATAGAGAGATTATTTTGCGAATACAATTCGTTCGTTCGTTTCAGCCAAATGACGTCCACTGCTGGACAAAGGCCTCCTCCAAGGTTTTCCACAATGCACGGTCCTGCGCTGCCCAAAATTGTAGAAAAGTTCTCGAGTGGCGACCACGGGCTGGAAGATGTAGCGTGGGCAGGCCTCCTACTGGGTGGACCGACGATCTAGTAAAGGTCGCGGGAAGAGCCTGGATGAGAATACAATACCTAGAATGTATTTCGAAAATATTAACTCAGAAAAGGGTTGTTGGTAAATAAAGAGTTGTACATTTTCCTAATTACTTTGTTAATCTGCTTGCAAATGATATTAAATAGAAATGTATTCAACAATATCTTTAGTCAAAGCTCGTGATATTACCAAGTTAATTAAACTGATGAATTACCGACATTCACTTCTAGATTTTTATTTATTTCTACCAATTCGCCTTTTATTTTAAAGTATTATAAGTCTTATGAGCAACCTAAAACTGTATATATAAAATAAATCTACAAAAACTTTTAAATGACAGCAAATATCAGAAAGCGATGAAAATAGTGATACTCGTATTTGTATAATGTTTTTCAGGAGAAACCTAAATGACATCTTATAATTTTTGTCTCATAAACTACATCACATTTTTTTGTAAAATACTTAGCCCTCTGGGTATTATTAGGCTACGATATTCTAATTAGCTGTCGGAATGTACACCATAAATTACAATGTCATAATTATAATACACTGTCTACGAGTTTTCACTAATAATGAGGTATTTAATCAACTCGTAGCTCTGGCTTTATTAATTAAACATGCTTCGCCTAAAGTTTTGATTACTACCCAATATTAAAACCGCAATATGCACAATTGCGGTCCAAATAAATTATCTTATTTTGTATTGGATTGCTCCATTATTGTGCCAACGAAAGCTTAAAGCTAAATGACATCTTAAATATAATTTGTAATAGATGCATTTTTGCAATAGAGACTAAATGATCAGTGGGTGTGAGTGTGAGTTTATATCAAACGCGCTCACTTGAAAATTTTAGTTTTTGAACGTTTCCCGCTAGAGGCGCTGTACAATCCGTCATACCTACATTTAATGTCATTTTTTGACGCGCTCACTAGTGAGCGCGTTTGATGTAAACTCACACTAGGCCCTCAGGTTAGTAAAACATCATCAAGCTCGTAGGACTAGATAGATAGGCATCAATCAACAATTTATTTTAGGTACGAGTATTAGCATAACGATTGTGTTATGTATGCAGTTACTAGTGTTTCACAAATAACCCTATGTAAAGCTTCTTCCAAATCTTGAAGCGAAGCGAAAGAATTAGGTATGCAAGCCACAACAAAATCAAATTATGCTATAACGTCAGAAACCCAAAAACAGACAGTCTTTTTGATGTGGCATTAAACTTAATACTTAAAGGACATCATCCACGTTTCATATATTTTTGGTCCAAAATCAAAAGTGCCGGCCAACAAAAAAAAAGTGCTGTATTCTGACAGAATACGTCTGCCTTAGCATTTGTTACTATGGCACCAAAGCCGTAGCTCCACTGTGCGTCGAGTATTTGAGATCTAAAAGTCATCGACAATTCATACATTTTTTGTTCAAAATCAAAAGTGTCGGCCAATAATATAAAAAGTGCTGTATTCTGACAGAATACGTCCGCCTTAGCATTTGTTACTATGGCACCAAAGCTGTAGCACCACTATGCGTCGAGTATTTGAGATCTAAAATTCATCGACGATTCATACATTTTTTGTTCAAAATCAAAAGTGTCGGCCAATAAAAAAAAGTGCTGTATTCTGACAGAATACGTCCGCCTTAGCATTTGTTACTATGGCACCAAAGCTGTAGCACCACTGTGCGTCGAGTATTTGAGACCTAAAATTCATCGAAGATTCATACATTTTTTGTTCAAAATCAAAAATGTCGGCCAATAAAAAAAAAGTGCTGTATTCTGACAGAATACGTCCGCCTTAGCATTTGTTACTATGACACCAAAGCTGTACCACCACTGTGCGTCGTAGTATTTGAGATCAAAGTCGTTTCATATATTTTTAGAACTCAAATACTACGATGCACAGTGGTGCTACAGCTTTGGGGCCATAGTAATAAATGCTAAGGCGGACGTATTCTATCAGAATACAGCAATTTTATTTTTTGGCCGGCACTTTTGATTTTGGACCAAAATGGATGATGTCCTTTCTTATTATGTCTAACAATAGAGCTGTCAAATTATTATTACTTACCCATTTTTGCTGTAGGTAGCCCTAGCTGTAAAATTACTCGCTCCAAATTGATGCGGTACGAACAGCAACATTGTTTGTCAGTTCCCAGAGGAATCCATGGGTGTATAATATTCAGACGACCTCTGCGTTGCGAGCTTTGATACTCCTGCATAAAATTGTTGTTACATTGTAAAAGTGACACGCTTAACCACTTTGTCGTTTTTTTTTTTTAGTTTAGGCATAAGGTGGTTTGGGAGTAGATGGCGCAGTGTAAGATGTTCAAGGACTTATTATCAGTTACCATCTGCTGAGATGTAGACTAAGAACTTCTCCTTTGCGAATAAAAAAATATTTATCTATTTTTGAAATCCCTATATAGCAAATAACCAAAAAACATGATATCTATGGATTTCAATCAGGCTTCACATTTTGTGGACATCCCTTTGCCTCCAACAGGGCTAACACCTAGAATTTTACAAACGGAGTTATTTTTTACACATAATATTAGTTTAGATATCAGTGTTGACAACACAAGCAAAGCCGGGGTGTCCGATCTATGATAGCGTTAAAACAATTCTATATCCAAAACATGGGTGCAGATTGTTCTCGGAGTCTGCAGTCCCAGGTTATTATAGGATGGAACAAACACACAGTGTTGACTTACCCAACAGCGCGCTGAAGTTATTGTGGTTAATATTGGCTTTGTTCTTATCGAAATGGATTATTGGTACAGCTATAATAGCTGATCCGGATCGGGGATATGATTTGCTTTTCATCCCATTTCCGTAATAATAACTTAATGAATCGTTTGACCACGCACGAGAAATAGAAATAAACTTGCCTTATCTTTGAATTTACTTATTACTTTAAGTAAAATACCTATTACCTTTAACTTCGGGATCCAAGGCACAGCGGTTTAAAACACGCCACTGCTGGACTATTGCGGTGAACCCAATTTAGTTTAGCACCGAGTGGTTAATTGAACTACTTGTATTTTGTGCATTCTTCATAAAAAAACTTGATACATAAAGTAAATCATCCTTATTTATCAATAACCGCATTGCTAATAAAAACTTACGCTGACTCCATAAAAGTGAATCCACCCCTTTCCCTCGACCATAACGTTTTATTTTCCAGCAGCTTCCAATTCAATTTAATCGGAAAATGTAAAGTAAACGTCTATATTTCCGAAGGAACAAGCTGGTTGGTTTTCAATACCGTATTGAGTTCTCGGTGCAGGGTTTTATGACAACCCTTGTGCGTAGTATAAAACGTTTATTCAATATTATAAAACGTTTATTCAATATTTTGCAACAGGCAAAAAAACTGTCATCTTGAGCCAAAATGAGTAGTTGAAATTATTATTAACCATATTCTAGTAATTCAAGGACCATTTCTAGCCCAATTCACCAGTTAGCTTTCAATTTCAAATCAATATGACTTACGGAATTCATTAGAAGCAGCCCGTCGTATTTCTGCGCCTTTAGTTTTCGCTTCACAGGTATTAAAAGAAAATCAAAGCAAGGGAATACAGATTCTGTAGCCTAATCAAAATTCTTCATTACGGCAATGCCCAAAGCGTACAGAAATATGATGCCTGGTGAATTCTAGGCCGTACTGACGTCAATATTGTGCGGGCAGCGCATCCCGCCGGGACGTTGCTTGGAATGCAAATGAAACGTGGTTGAAGCTGGATACTGACTGGTGGTTGGTTGTACGAATAACATGCACGTCAATTCGGCTACCTGGTACTCGTAGAGGTTACACAAGTAACCGATTTCAATTCTGAAAGAGTGGAATATTTATCTTGCAACGAAACGAAATTGCTAGATTGATTTCCATTGGGCCACATGCAGGTCAAAAGTTCTTCCAATACAAGCTAAAAGTGTTAACAAACATTCGTATTGTACAAATTTTGAGAAAGTTTTAATCGATCTCGGTTCTCTATACCTACTCATAAGTTATACTCGTATTTGGGTATATTAATCGTACTAGCCGTCCCTCTTACTACAACATGGAGCACTTATACCTTGGTAATGATTCTAGGAATTTATACCGAATGCTCTTAACTCGAAGACATAATAAGATCCTGAATTTCTATACGGGTCTATAAGTTATCTCAAAGATTCTAAATTAAATTAGCCAACTCCAATAAGAAGAGTATGTTAACTACTTGTTAGCAAGTTTCGCGAATGAGATTGCCTGTGCTTACGTTAATTGTAGATGTTATAGTTTTCGTGGCTTGTGTTATCTATCGTTACTTGTTTTGTTTCTGATCCAACAGAACAGAATTTTATAAATTTTTTCAAACATTTTCATTTAATCAAATGTACTTACATTAAAAAGTTATGACGTCTTTGTCATTTTGACCATGACCATGACCAGATCATTTTTGCTTCAGTCACTTAGACCGTAACAGCTATGTTTGCGTGACATGTCTTCGATCACTATCGCAGGAACTACCCAGTTAAGTGACCTTTGGTTGAATTTTAAACACAAGGATTTTTCAACCGTATATATGCTTTTGAAATGGTCAACAAGAGTGTTTTCGATGAATTCGTGCATATACCTACTTCACAATTCTGTGAATTTGTATGCCATTCGAAATTCCAAAAGTTGAACAATCTCTATAACAATTGCTACTTTTTTTTGTTTACTTTTTACTGACGTACTTAAAACAAATAGCAGAGAAAATGAAAATAATAAAATAAACTAGAAGAAAAAAGAAATATAATGTATTTATCTGTTAAAAGCCTACACATAGTTTTACTTAATAAAGTATTATATACAAAGCTTTGTGGAATCCTTAGTCTAATCCTTAGTCAAAGCGCAGTATTTTTCCCTAGCACACGTCCGTACCTGGAATTTTATTGATGTTGTATTAGCTGCATGTATTTGAAAATGTAATAGAAGTACGTCACGTAGTTCCAGTGAAATATACTGGCCATTTATCTCAAATTTCCGTTTGAAGGTATGATAAAGTTGCGTACAAACTACGGCAAATACATAAGTCTTAACACTGTGCCATGTTATCATAGCATTAGGTGCGATATTGAAACAAAATGTAGAGCATCATGTGGGCGACTGTACGTACAAGTGCTGCAAAATGTGAAAGCAATAAGGAAGCAATATAAAGGTAATAAAATGCTTTCGATAGTAACAAGTACTTTGTATTAAAGGAGATACTTTAAAAGTTCCAACAAAAGTATTTTGATACTGAAGTACAAAGCATTCAAGAGTTCGAAACTCTCTAGAGACTTATTTACATTGTAAAGAAGGAAATAAATGAAATATCTAGTTTCGTACCCTAACTTTACTCTGTATCACTATCACTACATATTCTAAAACAAAGTCGCTTTCCTGTGGGCTAATTCAAATGCATTTGTCGAGAGTAGAAATCGTCTGTCAAATAATTTTCTAGTAATCAATTTTGAACTGATTGTCAAGGTAATACAGTTGAAAATTGAATATCAAAGCCAGACTACGCCTAATGTCAGATCAGCCGATGGTAGATGCCAAATTTCCAATATCGCGTACGAAGACGGAGAACTTTGTCAATATAGTGGTACATAAGGGTCATAATTAGTGGATGCCGACGATTTTCGCGCTGTCATCTCAACGACTGCCCACCCTTGTCGTTAGAGCAGTCGACTGGATAGAAAGCATGGAATTAACATGGTGATTGATAAACTAGGTGCAAATAAGCATAGGTATTTTATAACCACAGAATGCTTTTTGCTTAAATTTGAAAATAAAGGATATTGTTCTGCGTCCATACATCGTTCGCCCCAAGACCCCCAAGCAATGAAATAATGATTTTTATATGTGAAATTACTTAACGATTGTCACCTTATACTCCACTAGCTTTTCGCTCGCGGCTTCGCGCGCGTGGCCTACATTAGGTACCTACATATTTTACGGAACCCTATTATTTTCCAAAATAAAATTTAGCCTGTTACTCGTGGATAATGTAGCTTTCGAATGGTGAAAGAATTTAATAAAAACGGTCCAATAGTTTTTGAGTCTATTCATTACAACCAAACAAACAAAGTTTTCCTCTTTATAATATTAGTGTAGATACTTAAAGCACGGATAAGCGGGAGATTCGTTACAATAGGAAAAATGCTTCAGATTTTGAGGTTATTAGCATAACAGAAGTACATTTCCATTTTCTATCTTCTATAGGTACTTATAATAAATCTGTAGAGAGGTCAACTCTGTACATGAAATATATTTTCAAAATAACTATCAGGGGGTGATACTGATGCCAAAAATGCAATCAGTAAAATTTTTGTCTGTCTGTATGTTCCTTATAGAAACAAAAACTACTCGACGGATTTTAACGAAACTTGGTACAATTATTCTTCATACTCCTGGGCAGGTTATAGTATACTTAGGAATTCCCACGGGAACAGGAATTAGCGGGAAAATCCTTTTGTATGAAAAATCTAAACCGCTTAAGTTAGACGCTTTAAATTTCGCACGTAGGTACTTTAGTAAACTAATTCCCACGGGAACTGGAATTCGTGGGAAAATCCCTTTGTATGAAAAATCTAAACCGCTTTAGTTAGACGCTTGAAATTTGACATGTAGGTATCTTAATAAACTTAAAGCTTAGTTACAACAGGATATTGCAAAATTCCCACGTGAACGGGAAAAAACATTTGAACGAAAAAATCTAAACCGCGTAAGATAGATGAAGGGGGTAAAACGGGATCCACGCGTACGAAGTCGCGGGCGGCCGCTAGTTGCTAATAAAACTATTTATTGTCAAGAATTATATGTATAATAATGCGAATTCCCGTTCCCGTGGGAATTAGTTTACTAAAGTACCTACGTGCGAAATTTAAAGCGTCTAACTTAAGCGGTTTAGATTTTTCATACAAAAGGATTTTCCCGCTAATTCCTGTTCCCGTGAGAATTCCTAAGTATACTATAACCTGCCCAGGAGTATGAAGAATAATTGTACCAAGTTTCGTTAAAATCCGTCGAGTAGTTTTTGTTTCTATAAGGAACATACAGACGGACAGACAGACAGACAAAAATTTTACTGATTGCATTTTTGGCATCAGTATCACCCCCTGATAGTTATTTTGAAAATTATATTTCATGTACAGAATTGACCTTTCTACAGATTTATTATAAGTAGGTATAGATATGTAGGAGAGACGTCTTAATTACACTTTAAATCGTAGATCGATAAAGAACCCCTTTGTCAAACCGTATGAATAGCAGCAAATAGAACTTTGCGTATTGGAAAAATAGGAATGCCTACGGAAAAGCCAAACATTTTTTAAAAAGAAGTTAATATATTTTACTTACATTTAAATCCAAAAATATCTTTATTCCGACCCAAGGGTAAGTAGGCAGTTATGTAGGTATAAATGAAAATACGTATGTAGGTACTTATTATTTATTAATGGTCATGTTCTACATTTTCTATTAAATATGGGCCCAATACATCAATGATGTCGCCATCACAACAAAGTACCATAAATGGTTTAACGAGATTCCGATATTTCTATAGGGAATAAGTTTTTTTTTTGGTATGCATAATTGCTACTTTTTTGCACATAAATGTATGTATGTACCATCCATGATGACAATAGCCTTTCTTTGTGGTAAATCGTTTCCTGGCTTCCCGAAAAGAGACTGGAACATAAAGGTTTCTTTGGGCTACTTCCTCTCTACTAATATGTTGTAACCCTAAATGTGCTGGTACGAAATGTTCCTCCATCATACTGCGTGCTTTCATTACATATTTTGTAAGAGTACTCCTTGAAATGCCAAGTAATGTAGCTATTCTGTCATCTGAATCACCGGTCCTCAGCTTCATTAAATAAGCACCAACTGTAGTAATTCGTGCTCTCTGATAGTATCTATGGCAAAGAAGATCTGAAGGACGAATCTGAAAATAAAATAAAACATCAGATTCACAGTTCAACAATAAGAAGAGCAATATTTATATAGGATTAACGACTTTTGTGTGTAACGGAATAGTAAGATGAGTGATGAAAGATAATTTATGATTTGAACGCTGAATGATGAGGAATGATTGGTCTATGGAGGAAACGAAAGGGATGAATGAGGAACGAGGATTGAGAGTGAGAATAGTGGTAGTTTAAAAGAGTAGTCTGTTGTTATGCAGGAAGTATAAATAAAACTTTACTGAGTTTATTTGGCTCAGGGAATTTTTAACTGGCTTTATAATAGTAAAAATTATGTTTAATATTATGTAAGTAATAATATTGCAATATTTTAATAATATAAGTCTATTTGTATTATACAGGGTGGAAACGATAAGTGATCTATAACACTTTTAATATTGTGTGGCTGGCATACATTTAGTATGGAGGCTGAAAACATTGAATTTTCGGATAGATCCAGTTAATTCTGTAACTATTTACTGATACCGTTAGAAAGAGCTCGTGAAGCACTTTCAGGATGAGTAACCAGTTTTTCGATATCTTGTGTAGTTTAGAAATAATCGAGTGAGATCACTTATCGTTTCCACCCTGTATAACCTGTATGGATGAGAGTAGTGGCAGATTGAAAGCAATGGAAGGAGTTGAAGGATGGGAAGGCTGATTCGGAAAAAACCTTTTTTATTATTATAATAAACCGGCATAATTATTTTTATGTATTATAAAACTGGCAGGGCTCTTACCTCTCTGGGTTGAATCCAATTTCGAACAATGTTTAATATATCTTGATTATTCTCTGTATCCAAACAATGACTTCAAGTTCGCAATAATGAACAACCACATCCAACACAAACTTGTTGGTGACCTACCGGGGCACCGGTTGGCATATCTGGAGAGTCTTGTGAAGTAGGTGTGGTATCTCTTTGCAATAATGAGTGACAAGCCCCACAGATGTAGTCATTTGCAGTAACCTGTTTAAAAATAATAATAATTAGAAATAAGTTTAAAAAAATTATCAGTTTTTTAATGTCCCGCACTTAAATTATTTTATTTTAGTATTAATTTACAGAAACCAATAACTTTACAAGAATTAGACTGATTGTATAGCCAATAACATTTTATTAAATAAGGACTTTAGCGTGCATTACCTCTAATGGAGTTAGTCGTTCCACAATTATGTTCCTGATGTTAATATGATGTTGAGTGTTAGTTCTCAGGGACATGAGCTGATGTGAACGTGTTCTAGGCTCTAGTGTTCTACTGCAAAGCACACATTTTCTGCTAAGATTTGAAGTAGATGCATTTGTGTTGTATCTTGGGCTTGGGTCCATCATGTTGTGCATATAAGATCATGAGCTGTAACCTGTAAAAATAAATAGATTCATTGCATGCCATGCCACACATACTCCTGTGCGTTGAATAAATTGAGCCGCAAACCATAAAAAAAAAAATAATTCAATATTATGTGCTGTTAGTAGAATTTTGGGTCAGAGGTTAGGGTTAAACAGCTTTAGTAAATAAGCATTGTTGTTATAATAATTAATTATGACGTGTTACAAACTTAGTTACAAAAAATAATAATCTAGTAGTCTTAGTTCCAAAAAACAAAACAAAACAAGCTTTCATTGAGAGCAGGGAGATAGTGTCAAAGTAAATAATTCCTTAGATTTACACCAAAACCAGCTGGATTGTCAACATAATTGTTGTTTCGCTCATGCCTCCATTGCGCTGTACCATCGACTAGTTTCTTACAATCGAATCGGGCCTGGCTGTCCACACTGTCCAGGGTTGAACCACAGATAATAGCGGAACATTCATTTCAAGACAACCCGCCATGAGAATGGCAATTCAGAAGTTTGGCAAGGCTAGTACTTATTCATAAGATTGCAGAGCAAAATGTAGGTACTTACCGATCGAGGTGCTGCCCATTGTTGTGTATAATTAAGTTGCTCATTTTCTAACACCATAGAACCACCAGCCGAGCCTTGGCCGAGCCACACAAAAACAGTAAATCCCAGGCTGAGTATGTCGTTATTGCAATCAATCAGAGTCCGTTTGAATAGCCAAGTTTGTAGTTAATAAAGTTAAAACACAAACGAATCACAAAGAAGGATCAAGCAAGACAGCAACACAGCAAGAGTGAGTGAGAGAGAAAAGGTGATGCGAGTGAATGACAATTTGACTAACAAATAGGGATGTCCATTTAGAATAGACATAATCGATTAAATTGATCGTTTTTGAAAAATTTTATTTTTAAACATTGTGTTGCTATAAATATTTATTTTATTTATTTAATAGGACAACCAACAAGACATACACTGGAAGACAATCAATATTTACAACGTATTTAACTTAATCTAAGTGCTGCCTTAATTATAGGTTGCCACGGCATGCAATAGTGGACTTATACATAAACAGTGTCTACACTTAAAGAAAAGAGTAAATATGTAAAAATGTAGGTAAATAAATGTGATTAAATATACATAAAATGCAATAATCCACTGAAGCGCTGCGGGCGCGGCGGATCTGCGCCCGTCTAAAGGTCTAATGATTAGACTCTAGTCTAATCGATCATACCATTATTTACTTAAATCGAATTAAAAAAGCGCATCTCTGTCTCTGCTCTGTCAATATGTCGCAGTGTTGTTCTACGGCAATTGCCGTAATATACGGCATTTAGGCATCTTAGGCACCATAAATACGGTATACGGCAGCTCTTCCATTACCGTATCAAAATATACGGCAATTGATTAAGGTAGAGTTTTATGAGTTTTTCATAAGTTTTAGTAAACAAAAAAATATTTCATTTAATGGAACGCACTAACTTGTAAACCATTTAAAGAAACGTCAACAGAATTCAACCAAATGCAACCTTATCTCCGAGATGTTAATGTCTAAAATCGTTAGTTCCTCATTTTAGTAGTCTTCCCTTTTATTCGTATTAGGTTCTAGGACTAAACAATTCAAAACCTTTAAAAGTAAAGAATAAAATAAGTAAGTTTATAGTATTTAAAAGTAGTATACGCAAAGTACATAATACATCACTTGTATTTTTTTAAAATTTAAACCTTCCAAATAAATATTTTGTACAATATGGCAATTTTTCTTAGTTTTCCTCAAAAATACGGCAATTTTAGAATTAGAATACGGCGGACACTGATATGTCGGTGACTTTGATTTCGTTTAAATACTTTTAAAATATTTTTTCGAACTGCAACTTGTCCGATAGGTTTGGACACTTGCAAGTAAATAAATAAAATATACATAAAATTATGGTACATACTAAGTCTTTGAAAATCTTAGGGCGATTTTTATCAATGTCCTTTGTCTGCTCGATTGCATTGATGGTAAGGAGCAATGGTATTATCTATAATATCATTGGTAAGGAGGGACTGTTCTAAATACATATTATGATAGTTGAGATGGTTGAGAATATTTCCGGGTCGATCGCTTCCACCTTCGGCCTAGATAGTACCTACCTACCTACTTATACGCCAAACTATCTTATGATTGTTATGCATTGTTAAGTAGGGTTATAATACCTATACCTAATTATGATTGTTATGCATTGTCTTAGATTAATAAAACCTAGATAGATAGTCAGTGCACGAAAGGTGAGGCAGTTTTTAGGAAGCCGGCACGGCTTACCCGTAAACGTCACATGAACTGTCAAAGTGAAAAATTGGTAAACACGTCCGACGAATTTTAATTATTAAAACGGTTTATGCTGTGAAAGGGTGTCTAAAATACATCAGAAAAACAAAAGAAAGTGACCAGTGTTACATTTCATAAGTAAGTACTACGATTCGACGCGTATTTTGCTTGAATTTGGCTTTCAAAAATTAAATACGGGAATGATACCAGTAACAAGAAAATTTATTTCCCAATTGTTCGCCGTACAAATACACTTCCTTTTTTATGAAATCGAGACTTTTTTAAGTCGATTTATCTTATTGTTATTCGGTAGGTACTTTGAATTCAATAAATAAGTAAGTACATGATGCGTTTTGTTTTTGTTAATTATAAAATAATTAAAAACGTATTAAAAATTTCCCTACTTTCGGGAAAATCGCCTTCACTGTCTACACTCCCCAACAAAATTGACACTAATGACATAAGATTTTTGCCTCACTCTTGACGAAGCGTTTGTATGAAGACTATCCATCTAGGTTTTATTAATCTAAGTGCATTGTAAGTAGGGTTATAAATAATTATAATTTACATAAGCAGCAGGTCGGTTATTTTTATTTAGGCAAATGTAATATTTTAAAAGACAATACGTACGATCAGATATTAAGATCAAAGATAAAGATTTCTGCTGTGAAAAAAAATATAAAACAGCTAACTTCTATATCAAGTTCCAACGTCGCTATACGTACCTACCTACTTAATGCTACTGGATTATACGTTCATAGCTCAGAAGTTTAGTCCTTTTTCAGCAGTGTTTAGTAAGAATATTATTACAAATGGGCTTTTAGGGATTTTGTTCACATGGAATAAACGACAAAGTTCTTAGTTACTTATCCAATAGGTAGTAGTAACATATATGTAGAAAACAGGAACTTAGATGCCAACGAAAGAAAATAGGCTATCAAATGTTGTTTTGGGGACTTACCTTTATAAAAATATCACATTTAAAAATTCATACCATTTGTTGTTATTTAAAAAACAATGTCAATTTTGACGATTAACTGAAAGTCTATTATCTATGAATATAGTAGCGATATATGGTATCCAGCGGCAATGGCAGTGCAAAATTTTGACAATGACTGTAGTTATCATACTTCGAGTTTGTCCATGGAGACGGCAAAAGTCCTTTAGTTGGCCATAAAGTAAACTTAACGGAAAATGTTACTTAATTGATACCGAGGCGCAACCTGGAAGCATTGCTAAGTGTGCTCCTCGTTACTGGTTCATCGTTCGTCATCGTCATTGTTCGTAAAAACCGGGTCGCGGCAGGCAAATAATAAAATTAGTCTTATGTCTTCTCCCTTATTAACTTCGATGGATAAATAGCTAAACCTCCTTGCGCGTAACTGACGTTTGTTGGAAAACCGATTTTTTCAGGCCATCGGATTTTAATTTCAAAAGTCATTGACCAATCCCAGTTCATATAATAACTATTATGACGTTTTCTATTGGCCAAAAGATTTAACTCTCTAAAAATCCGCGTGCAACCATATCCTGCTTAAATATTGTGCACTTTATTCAGCACAGATTAAACAAGCTAAATGACAAATAGAATAGATTGAAATGACAGATTGCACTTGAATTACCCTACTGTCTGTCTGTCCCTATACAGTGTGAGTCACGTTAAAGTGTACATATGAAAACAGATGAAACTAGACCTATTTTTATCGACAAAAAAGAGGTCAAAAAATTTTTGCGATTTTTTTTTAAATTTTTTATAGAATTTTTTTTCTTCCAATTACTAATTGTAAAGAAAACGTAATAACTTTTAAACTAAGCGGTATATCCTGGTAAAATAAAAACAGTAATAATGCTAAATAACAGGCGATACTATAAAAATACATAAAATACACAAAAAATGCCAACAAATAATAAAAAAAGATACTTTTTAAAAAAAATCTGCTTTTAAATTCGTGTTTTTTTGGTTATTTGATAAATTTCTCCAAAAAATGCCCCTATAACCGGTGGTTTTTATTACTTTGTATTATTCTCTATCGTATTACCTTCGTAAAACCAATAATCGCATATCTCTATTCCTATCACAACGTTTGCAATGATCGTTTGAACTAAGCCTCTCCGGGCGCGCCATTCAACGCTTCGTTAACAACGAAACTGAAAATGGCTCTAGATTTGTAATTTTGATAAAGACAAGTTATATTTCAAATAAAAACAAAAGATTTCGAAGTAAAATAAGCATTTTAGTTAAAATTAAAATTTATCTCTACCTGTAGCGGAGAATAATGTTGTGGCAGGCTTTTGTTCAAACAATCATAGCAAATGTTGTGATAGGGACAGAGACATGCGATTTTTGGTTTTACAAAAATAATACGATAGAGAATAATACAAAGTAATAAAAACCACCTGTTATAGGGGCATTTTTTGCAGAAATTTATCAAATAACCAAAGAAACACGAATTTAAAAGCAGATTTTTTTCAAAAAGTATCATTTTTTATTATTTGTTGGCATTTTTTGTGTATTTTATGTATTTTTTAGTATTGCCTGTTATTTAGCATTATTACTGTTTTTATTTTATCAGGATATACCGCTTAGTTTAAAAGTTATTACGTTTTCTTTACAATAAGTAATTGGAAGAAAAAAAAATCTATAAATTCTTTTTAAAAAAATCTCAAAAAATTTTTGACCTCTTTTTTGTCGATAAAAATAGGTCTAGTTTCATCTATTTTCATATGTACACTTTAACGTGACTCACACTGTATAAGCTTAGATCTTTAAAACTACGCAATGGATTTTGATGCGGTTTTTTTTAATAGATAGAGTGATTTTAGAGGAAGTTTAATATGTATACTTAAGCGAGCGAAGCCGGGACGGGTTGCTAGTTTTATAATACTCGTGGTAGCCTAGAAGAAGATATTGCTTGAAATAGCGAAGACCACTAAAGCGGTCCCTTTCTTGCCCATCAAACACCAAGCCATCGTACTGCGTAACAATAGGGTATTTGCCACCACCAATCAATTGACGTACTTTTTAAAATTGTCAAAACGAGACTCTCCCATATATTTTGTATGGCAATACAAGCAAGTGACGTCACTATTTTGTCAACTCCATTTAACTACTTTTTCAATTACAATGCAACCAAAGTCTTAATTTACAGGTAATTTAAAATTAATTAAGTTATTAAGACCAGAATGACAGGCCTTTTTTAAAAAAATGTACTTTAGAATTGGGGAGTGGTCGCAAATACCCCATTGATTTATCTATTGTGTCTTGATTCGCAGGATTTCTTCAAGTCCTTCCAACTTGTTAAACTTGGTTTTCGTATTACAAATCAAAGCTCAAAACTCGATTCGATCTCAGAGAGTCAGTCCTATGATTGGTATAATCAAAAGCCTCAATCTATGCTTGAAATTCAATCGAATTGAATTGTTTTTAATATTTTCAGCTCCTGTATGCCCTGAAAAATATTTTTGGCTTTCATGAGATTGGCTCGACTTTTTGTTAAGACACAGCTTAGACCGTCCATTAATCACGTGAGGTTTAAGCAGTTTTTTAAAGATTACGAGCCCTGAACCTTTGAATTCATTGAAAAAGAATTTTTGGTACCTAGTGCTTAGCATTTTTCCGAAAGATAAAGCTACTTATTCAAAACTAATCCTTAAATAAATTTATATTGGTACTTTGAGCTAACTTCTACAAGCAGCTATTTAATCCGGTCAAATGATTCGTGACAGTAAGGCTGGGTTACACCACCTTACTTTGACTGTAACTATGTATAACAATAACCGGTGTTTTTCGTATGGAGTTTAACAGATTTTTACGTACTTGTCAAAGTTAAAAGGAGATGGTGCAACCCAGCCCAACCCTAAAATATAAGTACATATTAACTTACTAGTATTTTCAATTAAAGCCTATCTCAAGTCGAGCTCAAGATGTAGGTAAAGTAGGTATTCCAAATACGCGCTCTACCAAACGAGTCCGCCTCTACCATGTCACCAGTAGTTATTTACACTCACGTCACGTTTTGTAGTAATCAATGGCTTTATTTATGTAAGCTCCAGTTTACAACCTTTGACGTTACATCTTAACTTTAAAGCGGAATCTTGGTACAATACACACAGTACTTGGTTAGACCAGGCCTGTTCATCTCCGCGAGTTTACATCGAAAACAAAACACGCACGATGGCCCACCTACACCTACAGGATACTAATTCGACAAGGCCTCACATACGAGCGAACATTGACTCACGCACGCGTATTCTTGTGTATGATGGAAGAAAATAAAGAAAATGGTGTACTGAATACTGTGCAGTATTTAACTGCCTAAATAATAATAAAAACACAGAATGTACTTTTTTAAGTTGCCTCAAGACACTGAGAGGTAAATAAGTAGTTAATATTATTCATGATAATTCAGCTAAATCATGTATTTCCTCCGCCATTTTCCGCAGTTTGGCACCTCACGTCATATAATTTTACCGAAGTCAGCCCTATAGCTTCGGCTCAGTGCCGATCACTGACGTTTGTCAACAAAATGGTGCTTGACTCTTGAGACAGGCTAAATTACACCATATTGTTAATGACATTGAGCATACATTTTTTTAAATACCTTCGCGAAGTAAAACTTCTGTACGTAGTACTTATTATTATTCTGTGGTTAGACTTTTATTAATTAAAAATACAGGGTGACGATTGAGAAACTAATTTGGCCCAATGATTAACTGGTAAAGAATGCTAAAGTTGCATCAAGTTCGCCTTTTCTATTGTATTTATGTTTGCAATAAAGATTTAAATAAATAAATAACTGTTATCGAAAGTAACAACTTCAAAAGGTGTCAATGCAACCAACCAACTCCATCTAAATCATTGAAAAAATTAGTCTAGACTGATTTTTATGTAATTTAAAAAAAAATCGATATGATTCGTTTTATTACAAAATAGGTAGATATTGCTCACGATTTCATACGTATTTCATATAGCTATCTATGAATGTAATAAATAGTCACATAATGTATTGTCATTTGGGTAAAAAACTATAAAGCGTTCTCATAAATTTCGTCTAAAGGATACCAGAATTGTTGCACTCCATGCAAAATAAAAAACACTATTTTTTTTTCAGAATATTAGCCATTACACCCTGTATACTCAATAATACTCATTTCATTCCGTTCGCTCAAAACTTTAAATACCTACCTAGTTTCATTATTAGCTTTTAACTTTTGCGCGTAATAAAATTTAAACTTCATGCTTAATATTTGTTTTCAACTTTGTTTAACCTGAAGTGATACAGCGGTCGAGAGCTTTAGCGTAAAGTGGCATTGAGCGATGAATTGAGTGTACTTAATACTTAATATTAATAGCACTTCATTATTAACTTGCTAGTAAAAATTCGCCGTGTTACAAGTCGAACTCTAGGGCTAATGGTTCCATCCTACTAAATAATATAAAGGCGAAAGTTTGGATGTCTGGATGTATCGATGTTTGTTACTCTTTCACGCAAAAACTACTGAACGGATTTTGTTGAAACTTTACATTATTATTGCTTATAACCCTGTGGCGGCATTAACATATAGGCTATAATTTATGACGATATGTGACAAATAAATTTCAATAAATAAATAAGACGACTAAGTGCCATCTATCATCAGTGGTTAAAATCTACAGCGCTGGACAAACTGTTTTTGACATTCGTAAATATTCATGCCGTGAAACGCCATCTATCCTTGGGGGAGGCATTTGTCCAGCAGTGAGCGTCATTTGGCTGAAATGTACGGAGCGAACGACCTGCAGAAGGTTGTATAAAGGGGAAGGGAAGGGAATGTCTGGGTGCGGACAACGCGGAACCAATTGCTGTAGAGTTCTTTGGGAAGGCCTATGTCTAGAACATCTTCATTTTGAAAGGGAAAGGAAAGCAAAAATACGTTAGATATTACCAATTTTCAGATCTAGATTAATATGACCTATACTATACACGCAGGTTTCTGTTAATTTTCCTAGTTCAGGCACATGTATAATTTTACCCTTTGTGGCATACGATTAGCCTAGAGTTTAAACTGTCAAATAAATTATTCAACAAAATATTTATTTATTTATTTTTTGATATATTTATTTTTATACACGCAGATTTTGATATACCTATGCGTTCCTGATAGAGACCGAACATGAAGAAATGATAGGTACCTATCCTATATAGATTTCATTTCAGGTAGGTACATAACCCTAAAAAACATATTCCTTTTCTACAACATGTTATAACCCCCACGACTTCTTAGAATTATAGTTTATTACCCTCTGGCAAATCATATGCCCTATTTTGTTTACCCTCACAAAATTATTCTCTTGTAACCGAATGCCAAAAATTACACAACACCCATTAATTATCGTTAGGATCACAAAATACAGGGTGTCTCGTTATACTTATTAATCATCTTAGACGTGACTCAAGCAACGGGTAATTTACGGTATTTGCGTTTCATTCGGTAATTCGCCTCGCCTTAATATACCAAGATTGGAGGTTTTTCAAGATATAACGTACAGATAGCATATCAGACTATAGGTAGATAAGTATATTTTACTGTAAAATAATTGTAACTATCAAAACTTTAAAATGCTATGTATTTATAAGTGTTTTTTTAAAGCCTACTTGCAAAGATGAGTTGTGAATTTTTTTACCCGATTTTCTGTTGTCTTCATAACTCTTCTAAGCCTCTTTCTCGTATTTAGTTAAAATTAATGAATGTCTTAACTTATTTCAAATTGTAACTATCAAAACTTTAAAATGCTATGTATTTATAAGTGTTTTTTTAAAGCCTACTTGCAAAGATGAGTTGTGAATTTTTTTACCCGATTTTCTGTTGTCTTCATAACTCTTCTAAGCCTCTTTCTCGTATTTAGTTAAAATTAATGAATGTCTTAACTTATTTCAAAACCAATTAATAAAGTTACTAACTATTTACTGCTAAATAATCTAATTTACAAGCCTAGATAATATAGTAAATCAGCTAAAAAAATCCTGAGAAATAAAACTTTACACAATATGCCACCGTCCGTATTTTTAAGTTCCATACCGCAACGCCGCTTTTTTCGAATTTTCCACGCAGTTATTAAATTATTTTATTAATCAATCAGCCCAAACCCACTCGTGCGGCGAGAAAAGTTTGCTGAAACTAAATATTAATATTTTCAATAACTTGATTGGTGTTTGTCAAAATGGAATTTGAATATTCAAGTGGCGGCCATTTATTTACTTGACACTTTATTGCGGATGAATTATAACTAGCCCAAAAGTAGTTTAATCATCATCATCATCATAATTTTTTTCAGCCATAGGACGTCCACTGCTAAACATAGGCCTCAATGATTCCCACATCGCCCGGTTCGTAGCGGCCTGCATCCAGCGGCTTCCTGCTTACTTTGTGCTACCTTTATGAGTCACCTTATGGGTGGACGGGGACGGCCCACGCTGCGCTTTCCGATATGTGGTCTCCACTCGAGCACTTTGTCCCATCGGCCGTCAGTTCTACGTATGTACTATGTGCCCTGCCCATTTTATGTACTTTAAATAGGTGCTATTCTAAAAGTATATTAGTGACTGACTGTACACATAAACAGCATTCAGCAAGACGTATTTTAATTCCCCCAAGTTAGATCAAACTCATTACGAATTCCACAAACAGCGGCTGAATATTTTCCTAAAGTTAAAAACAACCATGAACATTCGATTAGATTACGCATTACGCCCCTTGATCTTTAAAATATGTCGTTTCAGATTTTCATTAAAACTTTACGTGTCCTGCATTAAATAATTTTGCCGTTGGGGGTCATGTAATTACCTAAAAATGGGACGCCCACTTTGGGGCTTGTTTCGGAATTACCCTTGAACGTGACTTTTAAGTTAGCCAAGAGTGAATTGTGTTTACTTTTATCTTGGACGTCAGTAAAAATAACATAAATGTGCCGCTAAAGCGTGTTCTTAGCGCAAAGGGGATATGTGCTTCGATTCGGCATTTTTTATTTGAATATTAGTTAAATTACGAGGAATAAAATAAATATTGGAAAAAATCCTGGACAAATAAATCTTTTTTCGTGACATATGGATTTCTAAGAGACTATTTTTATGATAGGAATACGCCTGGACAACAAGTTTTTCATCAAATTCAACCTATGAAAAGTTCGTTTTATTTTTCAAGTTAGAATGTAAATAGACAAAGCTGTAGAGTTTCCTAATAAATAAAGAGATACTTAGTATGAGGTGGTCCTGAGTTCAAATCATAAGACCAACTCAAGAATGCTTAATTGTTTTTACCTACAGGAGGTAGAAAGGAAAAGAAAACGTACATTACAAGGATTGGGTTTCTTTCAGTGCTAAAAACGACTTTAATATTCGGAGGCAAACAACTCTTTTCGCTAATTGACTGACAATTACCGGGTGAAGCCCGTCAATTTGGCGCGAGGTCGGGACCACAAAATAATTTGAATGAGTAGGCGCATAAAACGACATGATAAAATTTTAATGACAAGAAATACTTATTTAATATTTCCTTTACCTCTATTAGTTATAGACTAAGAGCTAGTGAACGCCAGACCTACGTCATTTTATAAAAGCTGAAAGATTGTCAGCGTATGTGTATGGGAGCTATCCTAAAAAAACAGTCTGGCAAGGAGCTGGAACTGTCAAAACTGTCTGGCTGATGAGGAAATTATTTCAATTATTGCCCTAATATTCTATATAAAAATCAGCTTTTATGATATAACAGCCGGATTTTTATGAGAGGGTAAATTATGAAGTACGCCGAGTGTAGTTCAAATCCTTCAGGTGCCTCTGATAAATTAGAGAAGATGTGCTCCGCAGTGAAGAAAAATAAGCCTTATGATACATACCGTAATTTTATCGTTAAGATACCATGAGCATTGTTTAAGACACAATATAGTTATTTATTTATTTATACCTTGCATTACCGAGACAACATGTTATGTAACATGACGTGCACCTAACTTGTGAAGCGTAAAAAAATGCCGAGTACCTAGTTCAGAGCTGAAAAGTGAAAATTCGTATATTTTTTTACACATAATATAGCTTTTTTTAGGTAACAAGGTCATGTTGAATTCTAATAAACTGGAAATTCCACCACAATTAGTGTGTCATGTCCTACGCCTACTGTCTCTACATGTTTTGTACAAGAACTGCCTAATTTGGTCCACAAAGAAGCACAAACAACACGTTTTCAAACTGCTACGCTGATTTAGGGTCACGGATCCAGGGGCGTGGTGGACTATTTTTTTGTTTGGACAATTAATATTTTGGGTTTTACGTAAGTTATGCCCATTTTCACCATCATTCCCTAATTTGTAAGTGACCCTATGGTAACACATAAGGAAGGTTGTTTTCATAGGGGTCACTTAAAAATTAGGGATTGACACTATTCTAAGGCTGAGTTGCACCATCTTACTTTAACTTTGACAAACGTCAAAAATCTGTTAAACTTCATACAAAAAGCACCGGTTATATTAGTTACGGTCAAAGTTAGATGGTGTAGAATATAATTATTAAGTGCTAAAACATACAGAGCAAAAGTTTGTAAGTTTGTTTATAATAAATAACTGATTTTGGATTTACCAGTACAAACCTACATTATTCTTATGTGACCTAGATGATATTTTTGTATCACACACCAAAATTTACATTTAATTCTCCAATCTAAACAAAATATATTTTTATATCATCAAGGTTTTTTGCTAAATACCGACCGTAATTTGACGAACAGCCAAAGGCTATATAAATACTACTAATATTTTATTCTATTTGTACAGAGCGTAAACGTAACACATTAAAACAGAATAATAATTTGATTACAGCTCAACAAATACTTCAGTAGAAAACACAAATAAAGTGGAAAATTGTTTTACTTTTAGCCAATAAAAACAAGACTGTTAAATGTTAACAAAAACGTGACTGTAATGAGTATTAGTAAGTTTTCTATCATCCAATGAATATACAGAATGAATTTGCTATGACTATCAAAATTTTTAGGAAAAATATGTACACACCGTTAACTACAAAGCTTAGTAGACCTATTGGTACGCGAAAATCAGCCTTAACTTTCAATTTATAATTAGATTTTCAATAATATTTTGCGCGAAAAATACTACGATTAAAAAATAATTAAGATAAAGTTGTATTGTTAAATTGTCCTAAAGAGCTTAAAAAAAATGGAAACTGATTACAATGTAGATCTGGGAAATGAAATTAATATGAAGTGGTCGATTACTAATTGTGTACAATGAAAATTATTTGTATAAATTAGTTCTTACAAAATCGCCAAATGCTCTTAAGGAGCCTTTACATGTCTCATTCATCAGTCAATTTAGTAAATAATATTCTGAGAGACAATACAATCTACGAACCATTGAAATCTGTACTCCTACGCTGCGTCCACCTTGCTCGAGTATCCCATAGGTATTGTAGAGGTACAGGATTTGTGTCTATTGTTTCTACTACTGGATGTTGGAACCAACCGTATTTCATGATACAAACGTATTACATGGAAGGAAATTCTATTCTAACAGCTTCATGAACTCGAATTTCAATTCAAATCCAAATCAAACTGTAGGGATTGAATAAATTAACCGTCTTGGTATTATGTACATGGATCTCACAACTTTTTACTACAGTATATTGTTGTAGTGTTTTATTTTTACAAGTTATGTTATTGATGGCATTAACGTTTCGTCGCTCATGTGATTTATTTGAATGTCCTTATAATATAGAAGTGTAAATACTTGGCATTTCCAATAAGTTATTCTTAATATTTAGTCCAGTCAATAAAGCATTATAGATGGAAAACTGTAGAACACAATTTCTGACTTCAGGACTTTTAGACTAGTTAGGAGGTGAACATAGCAAAAGTCCCCGCACTTAGCCCTTGAGCCGGCGGGGAGAGGGGGGCTTAAAGGTGCCACTTTTCGGTATTTCGCTTAATCCTCGGAAACTGTGCGTCCTAGTGACATGACTACTTTGAACCAAAAAAAGCATATTCAATCTGCTACAGATGAGATAGACAAGTTTTTCTATAAATTGTATAGTTTTCGCAGCATCTGCTCTAGAAAGTCTGTAATATTGGAAATTTTATTTTTGTCTTACATGTTCCCATCAGGAGAAAATCGACTAAATCAACATTGAGCAATCATTCTAGACATGCGGGAGCATGTTAAGCCTAGTTCCAGCGAGGGGACTACACCGTGCGTATATTTAGACGAATCACTTTGAGCCACTTTTGAGTCCTCATCACTCAAAAACTACTGTGCATTAATACTTCAAATGGCAATGCCAGATTTTGTATGGAAAGTGGCGTCTTTTTTTTTTCGCGCGGCCATCGATCAAACTTTGTTTTTTGATTACAAAATAGTGTAATAAACCAAACTTACTATGGCATGTATACCTCTAAACTCAGTCTGAACTGAGTTACGAGCATTAGAAGTTTGATGATTTTCATACTAGATTTGCTTTTTGTGCGCAAGTTTTGTAAGAAATTGCAACAAAATATTGCGCTATTTTTTTATTGCGCTGATTCTGCTCCATACTGATGTCTGGAGCCTTTAATGGATGGTATTGTTTGTTTACACATACAATCTCACTAGTTTGTTGCAATTTCTTACAAAACTTTGCGCGCAAAAAGCAAATCTAGTATGAAAATCATCAAACTTCTAATGCTCGTAACTCAGTTCAGACTGAGTTTAGAGGTATACATGTCATAGTAAGTTTGGTTTATTACACTATTTTGTAATCAAAAAACAAAGTTTGGTCGATGGCCGCGCGAAAAAAAAAAGACGCCAATTTCCGGCATTGTTTTTTGAAGTGTTAAAATGCACAGTAGTTTTTGAATGATGAGGAGTCAAAAGTGGCTCTAATTGGTTCGTCTAAATATACGCACGGTGCAGTCCCCTCCATGGAACTAGGCTTAACATGCTCCCGCATGTCTATAGTGTTTGCTCAATGTTGATTTAGTCGATTTTCTCCTGAAAGGAACATGTAAGACAACAATAAAATTTCCAATTTTACAGACCTTCTAGAGCAGATGCCGCAAAAACTATACAAGATATAGAAAAACTTGACTGTCTCACCTGTAGCAAATTGAATAAGCTTTTTTTGGTTCATAGTAGTCATGTCTGTAGGACGCATAGTTTCCGAGGATTAAGCGAAAAACCGAAAAGTGGTACCTTTAAACCCCCCTCTCCCCGCCGGCTCAAGGGCTAAGGGCGGGGACTTTTGCTATGTTCACCACCTAACTAGGCTAAATAAAGTCCCGAGGTCAGAAATTGTGTTCCATGGATTTCTCTCTACACCGTCGTTAAGGCATTCATTGACTGGACTAATTCGAGACAGACTTTGAATTGATAACATCTTTTTATTGAGTTAAAAAAGAGATTTTTTTGTTTGTAATGGATTTACCTGCTCAGATGTGATAACAAATACCGCGTTAGAATTAATTTATTTCCACATTAATAACTACCTACTGAACAATAGAAGTTGTAAGGACTACTTAACGATGCTCACTTAACGATGCTCATACATATACACACACATACACACACACACACACACACACACACACACACACACACACACACACACACACACACACACACACACACACACACACACACACACACACTACGTTGCCATACATCACTACCATGTCTGAGTCATAGTAATATACTATCGGTTCTTAAATTAATTCTAAATTGTGCCAATATCTGGGGTGGTGGGAGCCTGATATGACCTGTACTACAGGTATGCAAATACCTATCACAGGCATCAGTCTCACACAAACAACAGTGTTTTATGAATTTGTAATGTGCTTAATAACTTGTGTCATTGTAATGTTTGTGATGAGAAAATAAAGACTATTTATTATTTATATTATTACTTATCCTAAGTAAATCACGCGTGTTGTACATGATTTGAATGAATTCCAGACAAAAACATACACCTACTTGAAAAATTATCATCAACAACATCCAACAACAAATATCGAAAATATTGCTTAATTAGCGTAATTTCAATATTGGTGGGCGTTTTATTAAACTTGCCTCATTAAAAGTTCACATTCTGCGTACAATTCTAGAGAAATACACACTCGTGCCTTCGGCACGTCAAGCTTTACACTGTGTCGTCTTATGTGGTTCTGATAAGGTCGATTTTGCAACAAAAAATATGTTATCGTGTATACTACCTATGATGAACTAATTAGGTGATTTTAAATGAAAGGAAGCTGATTTCCAATGTAAAACTTTTTTAGAAAAGTGCTTATGTAAATTTATTCTCAGAGTTTCTGTTTGTGACTTCAAATCTGGTAAACTAATTTGGATTAAGTATAGCGTACCGGAAAACGCAGCGTGGGACGTCCACCCACAAGGTGGACCGACGACATCATAAAGGTAGCAGGAAGGCGCTGGACGCAGGCCGCTACCGACCGGGCAACATGGAAAGCATTTGGGGGAGGCCTATGTTCAGCAGTGGACGTCCTATGGCTGAGACGATAATGATGATGATGATAATGATGATGATGATGATAGCAATAAGATAGATCTTGAATAAAGTAGTAGAGTAGTGTCACAATTATCATCATGACGTTGTAGAGCGCTTTAGGAGTCACAAACCAGACACCCAAATGTGCGACACCGGTATTCACAAACGATGCTTGCTTAAGTGAAGCAGCAAATCGAACGCACAGCGTCCATGCGCACTGTGAGACCTTAATTTTTTGTGAATACGAGTTTTAATCATGATTTACGACATTTATCGAATCTACATATATCGAATATTATATGTAATACTGTTTACAAAATATATTATTATGTGAGTCCCACTGAGTTGCTTATGCTCTGTAGAAATATTGTACACACCTTTTAAAGTATCAAAAGAATAGTATTCCCGTTTGAATTGTACCAAAACCAATTTTATAACTTCTGCAAACGACGTAAAAATTCAATACAATTTTCACGACTCAGTAACAGGTTGTTTTATTTTCAAAAGCTAATTCAAGTTCGAATTTCTGTTGTACAGTCAAGAGAAAAATGCGGGGTCTACGATAATGTTCTTAAATCGGTGGAGCAAGGTTCTTTATTGAATGAAGTGGTATTGCAATGCTGTATCATCGAAACGTCGAAGTGCATTGTTTACAAAACTGCTCACTGCAGGACTTGAGTTTTCCGCGCGGCTTTAACTGGGTCCCGTTTTTATAAACAGGTCCAGAGTTTAAATACTCGGTATATATAAGCAACTGTAACTGCTTTAAAAATACATACGTCATATAAATCATTGTTTTCAGTACCCCGAGCACGAATAACTCTCGTAATAATATAGTGTTCTGGTTTTCATAAAAAAAAACGATTACTATCACACTACATATCACTCTACAATGAGAACGATATTTATTTGTGGTCACGGTATAATTCTGATTATAAGGACCGATGACCAAGCAATAGAAAACTGTAAAATCAATTTTATGGAAAATTGTTTTACACAATACCACAAGTATTATCGAGCAAGGCATAAACTATTGGCTACATTTATGCGACTTTGCTCACATAGCTGACGCAGTTTCCCATAGTGTTAGTAAAGTTTGCAATTTGCACACAACTATGTAACACAGCGTCATCTATGCGAGCTAAGTTAAACTAAATTATCTTAGGTCTTGGAATGCAACCCGCCTGAATTTAGGCATACCTAATACCATGTACAGTATTCTGAAGTTTGAGAGAGAACTTGAACTAGTACGATCTATATTTATAAAAGCGAAAGGTCACTGATTGACTCACTCATTACGAAATCTCAGAAACTACACTTGTAGTTTGCTAGGAGTCTCAATATTTGCATGGGGGTTCCTTTTAGAATTTACTAGGTGCTCACTAAGACGGGATTTTGCAAAAATTCAACTCCTAAGGAGGTTAAACGGGATTCAAGCGTACGAAGTCACGGGCGGCTGCTAGTAATCCATAAAATTTAGAATTTCAAATCGTCTTCACACTGCAAAATAAAGTTTTAAAACTACAACCGGGTTATAAATACGGCCTCAAACTAGTTCCAGCCTGTCTTATTGGCTTGTTTCTGTTTATTTTCATTTAACTCTTTTTATGTTTGCAATACCAATAAGGGGTGTTTACAACAAACCGTAAAAACTTTCGCCTATTCACTCCAGATGTGCTGGTGCTTTAATTTAAATTGCTTAAATCAATTAATACAGTTCAGCTTTTATGATTTTAGTAGTAAACCTGTTAAATTAAGTTGTTGTAGCTTAATTTGCGTATCTAGCTAGACTAAGTTGTAGTGCATATTTTTTCGGTCCACAGCGAATTAGAAGTCTTTCGTTCGAAAAAAAAAATTAAAAAAAGATTGTGAATTACCTACTTACCTAAAGTACTCGTATTATTCTTAGGCTGAGTTTCACCACCTTACTTTAATCGTAACTGAAACCGTAACCGGTGTTTTTGTATGGAGTTTGACAGACTTTTTTGACTTTTGTTAAAGTTAAAGTAAGGTGGTGCAACGCAGTCTTAATAACAAAAACACTTTTTCATTTATGATCAATTTTACCAAATATTTTTTTAAACAAACTAAAAGCAACAATTTATAAGTTTACAACAGTATTAGCATGGATAGCATGGATGTAAAGGATGAAAAGTTCAATAAGGTGAACCGATCTTCGCCCCAGTATCCAAATCACGCCCGGGATTGCAAATTATTGTCTTTGAATATTCACCAAAGGTAATTTTCTTGGCGCTAAAATAGAAAAGTAATTTCAATATTGACTTATTTATCGAAATGAGATTGAGTTTTAATTGCTTTATTTAAAGCATCGTCTCGAGATCCAAGATTAATCAACGGCGTTTGAGACTTTTGACGCTATTGTAAGAGCCGATGCGTTGCGGCCCGGTTTGCACCAAGGCGGAGCGTGCGGAGCGGAGCAGACAAGTTTTTGGACAAGCAATCAGATTCCATTATTTGCACATCTCCACTCTGCTCCGCATCGGTGGAAATGGATCAAGCGAAGAAGGCGGAGAAGTGTCGGGCGCATTTGTTTTTCTATACAGGGTGGAGACAGCTACGCACAGCTCACACATCTCCTCTCGTGTCCGCACCGCTCCGCTCTTCTCCGCTCCGCTTTGGTGGAAATAGCCTGCCAGCTTCGCCGCACATCCTCTTGTCCTCTCGTCTCCGCACCGCTCCGCCTTGGTGGAAACGGCGAAATTTTTGCGGTTGCGGCGTCGCAACGCATCGTGTGCTTTGGCTTTAACTGATGCGGAGATGAGAATACTAAATCTTTTACGACATTACGTTTCGCAAATTGGTTTTGGCAATGTTTTCTTTTATTCTGCAAATAACACGTGCCCGATCCTAAAATCCTGGAATATTTTGATGGGGCATGTGTGTTACTGTTATGTTAAAGGAAGAATTCGGTTTCCGTTTCCCATAATCAGCATCAACCATTATCAGTCTTTTTTTTTGTCGTTAAATCAATAGAAAATTGGAGTACAAGTGCCAACCCCCTAAGCAAATGCCCTGGAATATATTTTTTCAAGTGAAAAACTTTCCAAAATTCAGTTTGTCCCACTCAACTAATACAATAAAAAGGTGAGAACATTTTGTGTCAACATCATCAATAAATTAGCGACAGAGCCGAAACAAAGTTTCCAAAACTGAAGGTGCTCCCAAGCGGAGGTAGAATACAAATAAACATTTAAGTTCGGCTGGAAATGTTCGCAAAATTAGGCGTTTTCCGCCGAGAGAACAAAGTTGAATTTTATTTAGAGCTACACCACACTTGCTACATGAAGTCACACATTCTTCTAAAAACACCGAAATACCAACGCGACAATTGGGTTTTGGGACGCTTTTTGGAAGGTCGACGCTGCATCCGAATGCATGAAGTCGCGAAATCGCAATGCTGCATCGATAGAGTTGCTAAAACGCGCGATTCTGATACCGCCGAATGCATGCAGTCGCGAAATCGCGATGCTGCATCGATAGAGTTGCTTAAACGCGCGATTCTGACACCGCGTCCGAATGCATGAAGTCGCGAAATCGCGATGCTGATCGCGACTGTATGCAAAATTACCGATCGCCGATGCTAACGCCCATATTCACAAACATACTATGAGGTCTCACCGTGCGCGAACACACGAACCAATCATAGAGCTCTATTTAACGCTGTGCGTTCAATTTGCTGCTTCACTTAAGCAAGCATCGTTTGTGAATACGGGCGTAAAAGTAGTATGTCTGCTGTGGCCCTTAAAAAACATTAGACTTCCCAAACTAACCACGAATTAACTGTTAGTACTTTTTAGACTTTTCACATTACATTACATTAGAAGGTCTGGCCTGGTGATCCCGTAGGGACAAATAATGCGATGGGAAAGAATTTCCCACCCAGAGTCACGGTTAGTTAGTTTCGGTTGGTTATTCACTTTTAAGGGTTTCGTACCTCAAAGAAAGTGGACCTTTATAGGATCATTCCTTTAGCCGTCTGCCATTAAGGGCCTTTTCCTAAAAAACGCACCCCCGTGCGTTTCTCGGTTTCAATACATCTCCATGTATTGAGTTAAAATAGTATCAAATACATGAATATTTTGAAATATGAAAATAATTCTGTAAAAATATCTTCTAAGGACATAAATATTTCTGACGTTTGCCCGTAATAAAATAAAGGTATACGTAGAAAATGAAACTAATTTGCAAGTCATTCAAATTTTCGAAAACCTAGGTTTTTTTTCCCAATCGGAAAAACTGCACCTGGGAAAAATTGATATTACACTCTCGAAATTTTAGCTCGATACCTAGTTACCATGAAAAAGGGAATAAAAAGTGGCCACCTCCAAAACATGGTGTAACTCTACCAAATTCCGCTGGAAGTAGACATTTGTGAGAGGTTTTATTTTTTATTGGGTTGGCTTGTAATTTTCAGCAATCGTTAGAAACGGTTTTAAAGTGAGTATTGCTAATGAATACTTGTTCATAACGATAGGTATGTACGAGTATAAATAATGAAACTATTGCTTGATAATTACCTACTCTCTTACGCATATAGGCTATTTATTAAATTTTGATGAATATATGTTTTTACATTTTATTTTAGTTACAGGTAAGTTTTCTTTAAAGAAAATATTGTTTAATTATAATCTGTACTAATACGCATGCAGTTTGTTGAAAGCTTATTCAGTGTGCTTACCATGAGTGTACGTTAGGTGTGCTCGCTAGCAAGTAAGTACGTCAAAAAATCTATTAAAATTTTAGTTCTTGAAAATAGCCGCTGTACAATCTATCATACATTTTTTAATGTCATTTTTTACGCAGTTGCTAGCGAGCACACGTAACGTAAACTCATTTTAAGCTATAATCAATATTATTTATATTATTTCAGGGTTACCGGTAAACGGCATTTACCACGGCATCCAACGAGAAATATTTTTCTATTCCTGGAAGGAAAACCCATAGCAAATTGGAATTGAGTAATTTGTCAGAATATGGATCAAAATTCACTTCCTTCTCCACATCTTGACTTCTCTGAACAAGGTGATTGAGGTAAGGATGGGTAAATCTACTTAGTTGTTGTACTTATTTTAGACACTTACTTATAAAATATTGTTATTTATCGTAAACAAGACACATATTCTTATGCGCGATTATCTTTTAGTAATTCACTGTGGGTAAGGTGTATCTACTAGGCAACATTTGACGTGCAATAAATCATAGTAAAGTTGTATATTTTTTTAAAGGTAGCCAAATGACAGGTAGAAACAAATAGAATAGCCGACCAGACACATCAGTTAAGATTAAGGTTCAGTTGCACCAACTTACTTTAACCATAACTATAACCGGTGTTTTTTGTATGGAGTTTGTCAGATTTTTGACGTTTGCTTTAGAATGTCATCACCATTGGAAGGAATGACAGTAATATTGATGCCTGTCATTTGTTGCCTAGTGCATAGTACACAACAAGACGCCTTGTATTTGCTAGGAGACACGTTACTTGACATGTAAGACAATGTTATCCGCTTTAACAAGCGACAAGTGTTTTTACACAGCCCCTAGGAAATACGCCTTAGGATCATGTCATAGCTAAATTTCGTAGCTGGCCTCGAAATGGTCTAAAATATCAGTAGTTTTGACTCTGTCACAGAAGTAAGACCAAGTAAATCAAACACTCAAATATCATGAAACATAATGAAGGTGAGAGAGATACTCGTATCTTTTCATAAATGTTATGACAATATCGAAAAAATTTACAACCTTTCTCTTGCACTCAAGTGGGTCGATAAAATAAAATAATTATCTTATCATACGTTCAAATTCAGTAAAAGATAAAATAAATTGCTTAGAATATTATTTTTCTGTTGTCGTAAAGTTTGAAACCCTAAAATAAAAAATTAAACCAATATAATTTTTTTCATCAAATCCTTCACCAAAAATTTCTCAAACATTTTTTGAAATGTATAAACATGTTATTGCTAACGATTTACCCTGATACACTTATATTCTTTCCACGAATTCACACTACGTCCCCATTGAATGAAATAAAAATAAATTAATGTGCGTAACCTTTCCTTATTTATTTCTATACATTCACCCACACACACTTAGTGAATAGAAGTGAAAGACATAAAAAGCTGAATTAAAATAGGTAGATAAATTTTGGACTTTTCCGAGCTAAATTTTTAAGTAGGGAACATGGAACGCCACTTAAATCTCTTTTAGTACATTTTACTGAAATAACACCAGAACCTTTATTTTAATACATATCTTGATAAGCAGGTATGCCATTAACAATTCATTTTTTTAAGAAACATTGTATTTTGCTAGTATTGTAAAAAATAAATCGTCAATTAGAAAAAGTTGTGAAAATTCAAACTTTGATGAAGGTTTGATTTCCTGGAAATCTTGTTTGAAAATTATTCACGTGAGTAACATCTATTTATTAATAAGGAACTTAACTGCCCATGCAGAATATTTAACAGAGTTTCCATGAAAAATCTTTATGTTTAAATTACTTGACAAGTTTCCTTTGAACATTTTTTGCTTGCTACAAAGTTTTAAGAGGAGGATTTTCTATCCATTCTATGAAACTGTAGTTAAGTTCTTACTACCCGTGTTGGAGGTTGTGTACCATAATTAAAAGTTCCGGTGTTCGACCATAACGACACGAAATCGACTGAAGTTAAATTGTAAAAGTTAGTAGACAAGATCAAAGGTGGAAAAATACGAGATTACTGACTCAATTTCGACGGATTGGTTTAAAATTATGGCTGACATAAGGCTGAGGCTACATTAAACTGCGATACGAATGCGATTAATATAAATAAATATACGATATTCCTATTTGTACTCAAAAGCAGTGTTCAGCAAAGGGTGTAGGCACACTGGTGTACCGTGGTCATTTGATGGTGTGCCTCGGAAAAATAAGGTTATCTTATAAACTTATTTTTAGTAAGTTATGGTGTACCTCCAAAAACTTTCGTTTTCCTAGATGTACCTGGAGCAAAAAAGTAGAACACTGCTCTAAAGGACTCTACATACCAAGCCCAAGGCTTGATGTCCGCGGCTTGTACTTTCTATGACTTTTGACATTATTACTAGTTAGTAATGTATTCCTACTTGTGCAATGGTGATGAACCCATTATGCACATAACTACGTATTTTTTCATGATGATACCAAATCGCTTAATTTGTAGTCATACCATACATTCATCGATTCATTCGTAATCGCATCGCATATCGCTGTCTCGTGTAGTCTTACCTTTAGGATTGAATCTCTTTTATTTCTTTTTATGTTTACGGCTATCTCTATGTAATTTTATTAACTTTTGAATTACACTATTTGGTGGCAATCAAATTGAGACATTTATTATTTTAAGTGTATAAACATTTGTATCTTATTTTAGGGAAAACACTGCTTTCGAGGATATAATAGCATTTGGTTAGTTACAAAAAATATTATGTTAAAAATCCTAAAAGCACATTTTCTTTTTCGTTTATGTGTGGCAGATAGTAATTTAAGAGTATTTAAATTAATTGATTGTAAAGAAGAAAGAATAGCATAAGGTAGAGTTTTTTACTTAATTAACAAACCTATATGATCTACTTATTTGTAAAATTCAATTACGCGTATAACTATTAATTACGAATTTAGTACATTATCACATTCATGTCAACCAGTAGGTAAGTAGTAATAGAAAATAGTAGGTAGAATATTTTATTCAAATAAACCCCGTCTGACTTTTAAATAATATATTGCCTTGTCTAAATAAATTGTTCGGACTTTTTAAATTATTCTTAAAAATTAGAAATAGTTGAGTTAAAATAAAAATTAAATCAAATCCAAAAAAAATGTACTTATTGCATGTTCAAAATTGTTGAATCCCTCCATGGATTTAAATTATGAAACTGGTAGATAGATTATGTGAAATAAATGAATAACAAAGTTTTTATGTGTGTCTGAACATTATATCAGTAGTGTTGCTATAATAAATAATAATAATAGAAACAAATAGTTATTATTTTACTTGTTTATAAGTCTCATACATCAAAAACAATCTGTTCTAAAACAAAAATCTTTCACAAATCCTTGTAAGCCTTATAAAGGTACCACCGTAAGTTTATTTGCGAAGAAAAGCCTGTATAGAGGCTGTTATTTGTAAAGTTTTAGAACAAATAATAATAAATAACTTTAAGTTCTAAGAAATTTTAAAAGTTCAAGGTAACGTCGACTTTTCGATTCATCTTCATAATCAAACTTCAGTATCCCGCAATTTTAATCATAGATATTTAAAACTATAAAAGGTGTAATAGAGAAGGTTCAAAACTTATAATTTTACCATTCCCATAACAACGTGTATGTTTGTTAAATTAGTTCAAATCTAAATTTTATACCTCTCACTATTTTAAATAAATAAAATTGTTTTGAAGTATTTCCTAATTAATAAACTAATTAACAAGATTGCAAAAAATAAACAAGTATATTTTTATTTCTGGTACACAATTTAACTTGAAATACTATCATCTATTTTTAATATGCTCACCACAACTTAATAATTAAAATACAAATTAATTTCAATGCAATTAATCGTCTCCAAAATTACCTTTAAAACTATAACCCTCCTATTGCTTTGCCGTAGTCGGATAAAAGTATTTAAAACAACCAATTATAAAGGCATGAAGAAAATCACAAGACACTTATAATTACGTTCAAATATTCTATACAATTTCATGGTCTTCTTTCACAAATTATTGTAACACGCTATAGGTATTAAAAAGTGTGAAAATTCCTTTTAAAAACATTCTACAAAATGTGCATCTTCTAGATTAATTTAAAGTATACCTATGTGTATTATTTGAAGCAAATCAGCATGCTGTGTGAAATTTGTTTCTGATTTTTTTTATCATTCAGCATACTGATTCATATCAAAGACCACATAAAGAGTAGTACACGCTAATAAAACCGTAATAACTAACATTTTCTACCTTTTTAGTAAACGTATTGCTCAGTATTGACTCACATTGAATTTGACACTTTATTTAGTACATAATTATGTCGAAATTTGCCTGAAGTTATCGGACGCACTGCGAGCTACTAGCTTACTTAGCTCATTTAGCTGTAATAACTTCTTATAGCCAGGTTTACACTGCAATGTAATAGCAGCTCTATTTATTAATTTGATTAATACCATAATGCGACTCAATGATGTTATGTGAATTTGTATGCCGACCTTGGGCCAAACATAGTGATACCGACTACTTAATTTTTAACACCTGTAATATGTAATTTACCTATGTTCCACGAATAAACGAATTTTGATTTTGATTTGATTTGAATGTTTTGCCAAAATATTAGACAAAACTCACCAGCTGGGCTAGGATGCGCGCCGTGATAAAATCTTATCGATTATCAACCGACTTTTTTAGACAACAAATTATGTATGGGCTTATCGGCTAAAATCAATAAAATGGCGTGATAAACGCTTATAGCGGCGCGCATCCTAGGCCTACTGGAACCCAAAGTTCCAGATATTACCCATATTTTAATTTGCATAGTTCTATAGCTGCATGAGCTAAGGTAAGCTAATTTTATAAATTGTCTATAATATTCTAAGCTTTATAGTGCTCTTCACAACACACCTTATTACTGTATAAATCTTCTACTGCTTTAGTAAGTTATTGTGCTTTATAAAAATAACTAATTAGTGCTTTAAATACCCGTAAGTCATAATAAAGTATTTCTATGGTAGGTATTGCTATTTTGTACATTGCCCTTAGTTCTCCGAAAAGTTTTATAATCGTGTTGAATGTCGTTATCTGTTACAATATCTTTAATTATTTCATGATTTACAATCTAACACACAATAATTGCTTTGTTTGGATGATTATCTTGTTAGGCAGGAACAGTACAGCTTATAATTAAAATAATTATGTTATTCGTCTAGCAACAATTTAAACGTAATAGACTCCAGTAGCGTCTTAAATGATCAAAGTAAAGTTGTTGTACCACAATTAGTCGTATTTAGTTAAAACTTTCCTAGACAATAATTAACGCCCGTATTCATAAGCTTTACTATGAGGTCTCACAGTGCACGTGGACGCACAGGGTACACACGAATCAATCACAGAGCTCTATTCAACGCTGTGCGTTCGATTTGCTGCTTCACTTAAGCAAGCATTGTTTGTGAATACGGGCGTTAGTATTTCGTCTAAATTGTGGCTAGGTGAATGTAGGTATAGCTGCTATAAAACCAGTACCACTAAGCGTGATGAAGTACATACTGGTAACATGTCGCCAGATGGCATAACATGGAGCTAGAACACATACCTACAACGCCATCTATCTACCGAACCTACAGCCATAACGCACAACTGAAAAGGTAGAAAAGTAGCGCGATGATGTGACGTAATAGAGCTGTCATGGTATACAAGTTTAAAGGTGAGTATAGATTAGAGCAGTGTTTTTCAACCTGTGGGTCGCGACCCCCGGGGGGGTCGCGAGAGGTCGAAAAACTACCTCAGTAAAAAAAAACAGTGAAGTTTTAAGATAGATTTGTCCGAAATCTTATTAAGCAAATGCATAAATGTTGTATGGATTGAAGTATTCGGTCCCTACAACATCTTTGTAACATAATAAAATGGATAGAAAAAAGCGAAAGGTCGGGGTTGTGGTCAGGGGGTCGCCAATATTTTTTTCATGAAAAAGGTTGAAAAACACTGGACTTGAGCATTTCTATGTAATGTACGTTCTTACGAATGGTACAATACAGGAAAAATGTACGACATTTGGTTCGTGAAACGGTGATTACTAGAATATTTTATAGAGCGGCTCGTTGTTCTGTTACAATGCTCTAGGTAGTCTATATTCACCCTAAAGTCTTATAGTATTTGACATAACAGAAACGGGGTGTCCCAAATCTCTTCAGTACCGCGGGAATCCACTTAGTTATGCGTCATGCCTGTAGTTTCAATTAAAAGCATCCATCACATATTTCTCAACTCCTAAATAAAAAGTAACACGTACAATAAACCCCCTGTTTATCTGATTGACTCACTCACTAATTAACAAATCATATAATCTATACCTACAATACTTAGTAAAATCATTCATCATAAACATACCTACATTTTACAGTTCACAAACAATAATATACATACACAGTTCATATAAATCTCACACTTATTTTCCATCGATGAATATTTGAAATACTCGACTATTCTAATAATTTCCATAGAATAGAATATAAACTATGCAATTGAAAATTCATAAGATTTAGGAATCAATAATTAAATTTCATAACAAAGTTGAAGGCAACAAAGAGCTTTTGAATTAAAATCTCCTTACAGATCATTTACAATGACGTATATTAAAATTACTAGGGACGATGATTAAGGTATCAAAAATCTAAGGCTTAGTGTTAATTATTGATAGGAAAAGCCTGGTCACACACTTAGGTTTTTGTCGTAACCGATCGTTAAAAAGATTATCATAGAATCATAAACAATCATAATGATATTATTATAATTATCTCTCTCATTTTTAAGAAATAAACAACTCGACATAAACGAATGTGTGTGATCGCATTCAAACTGACTTTGGAGTCATACCATCAATTCAATATAATTAACCTTATAAACACAATCATGTTAACTTCAGACTTCAACCAATAAGGCCCAGAACAGACGGTGAAACGCAACTGCAACGAAACTGCAACTGCTAGTTACTTTTGAGTTGCATCCAACTTTCAGTTTCAGTTTCATTCATCAGAATCATCAGAAAGTTGCAGTTTCGTTGCAGTTGCGTTTCACCGTCTGTTCTGGGCCTAAGACAAAGTTTTATATAGGTAAGTACTAAATACTCGTTTTATATCCAGTTTTCTTACCTTTCACCAATAATAAAAGAAAACCTGCAGATTTGTGTAAGTGTCCTAAACCTGACTTCGCCTTTGTACAAACATTTGTCCATTGTGCGAATGTTTGTGCAAAAAGGACTGTTCGTAAACTCACCGAGAATGGGTTCGCAAATGGGTCTCATTCAATAAGCGAATCCTTTTGAATGCTTATGTAATATATCCAGAAGGATTTTATGAATTAATTCTACAGTGAATTGATGGTATAACAATATATTTGGGTATCCTAATCCTAAGGACTATGTGGCAGTGGTCGGAATGGTTCTAAAATAATAAAATTGTGCTAAAATCACATATTGTAGAGTCGGACATAAGTTCGTGATAAATCTTATCTAAGGGTTAGTAATCGTTTAAGCGTCATTTAGTTCAGTAGTCAATTGTGCATTATTAATAAAGAAGTATTTCAGTACAAAATAAATTGCCTCCAAAAATACTGGATACTCTTACTCTAGCTTATTATTCTCAAAGTTGGGAACGCCTCCAATGGCGTACCTGTGAACAAAGAATGTTGTGTGAACAAAGTTTTATGATTCCACTTAATATTGTGCTGGTCAACCTAATGGATTTTAAATTTGATTTACTGGTAGATAATTTCGAAAACGAGTTATTTTTATAGGAGTAGGGCAAGAAAAAATCTGGCATCTTTCACAAGGTTCACGAAACCATTAGATAAATATGGATAAGTGCTCTTTGCAATTCGATATTAGGCTTAATAAAACTGAAGCACATTAGCAAACACTTACCCATGAGACCAACCGTTAGAATTGACTTTGCGTCGGCGTCCCGTCGAATGACTCCTCATTGATCAGGCGCAGTTTCACGGACTCCCTCCTCAGGTTGTAACTGGTGGATATGTGACAGTGCTTCACATCAACTGTCAGCAAATCCTCGTTCAGCTCCACTCCACTCTTCTCCACGTCTGCAGCAGCACTCGGCTTCCTCTTATGCCTAAATGATGTCGCTCTTTGCGAGCTCGACAGAAAACTGTCAGTCGTCGTATTCCCGTTGAAGGTCTTCTCACCCTGCCCCACTCCCAACTGCTCCAACTGAATATTCCCTCTCAACTGTGCTGATGTATCTATACACGGAATCAACTGCTTAAACTCCTTACGAAAGTTCTCATTCATCCAAGCGTAGATGAAAGGATTGTAGCATGTCGAAGACATTGCTATTATATGCCCGATGAAGAAAATCAAGAAATAATACTTCAAGTGGATAGCATAGATGTAATAGTCATTGCACAAGTTGATCACGTTTAGAGGCAACCACGAAAGACCGAATATGGTAACCATTGCGATCAGCATTTGATTGGTCCGTCGCTTTCTATTCTTATCCAATTCTTCCTTCCTGGAGTTTTTGCTAGCTGCTTTGGCTTTAGCTCTGTCGTTCAATTTGAAACTGACGCACGTGTAGCAGACGGCTATAACTATGAACGGCAAAACGAACTGTAGGCAGGAGGTGACAGACCCAAAGATTCGACGCAACTTCTCAGTCGGCCATGTTTCTTCGCAGAATCTCCCGATGTCCAAATCATAATACGTCATGAAAATCGCGTACGGCATCGTCACGGTGACTGAGAATGTCCATATCATTATAATAACTGTAATACACGTCTCAATCTTCATCCTCGGTCGAAAAGGGTAAATGATTACAAAAAACCTATCGATAGCAATAGACATAAGAGTTAAAGTGGATATGTATACGCTGCACCCTTGGGCGAAAGGCATTATGTGACATAGTAGCGAGCCCCAGCTCCAGGATCCTCGGAAGGAGTACAGTGGGGTGAAAGGAACTGCGAAAATGCATAGCAAAATATCAGAGAGCGCTAGATTGCTGATGAATAAATTCGTGACAGTCTGCATGGCTTTGTTTCTGATCACGACGAAGCATACTAAAAGGTTCCCGACGAGCCCCAAAACAAATATTATGGTGTAAATAACACAGAACAAGGCTTGAACTATTTTGTTGTCGATGATGTTTTCGTAGCCGGTCGTTTGCGGCGAGGGCAGACTGTTCGGCGTCCCGTTGCGTATTTTCTCTGAGATATTGCCTAGGAAACTGTAATCTAGTGCTGTTTCGTTCATTGCTTCCAATTCAGGTGGTTTCTTCCAATGTAAGATAACAATTTATTCTTGGCTTTAAAATGACAGGTTTACGAGTTTCGGCGATGGAATTTATCGTTGGCGGACCCTGTAACAAAGGAAACGTGAGCATTTTAGCATTCGTGTTGAGTCGTAAACGTTTTTGTTTGATACAGCAATCGTAATTTTGAGTCGTAAACTGAGTAGAACTTTGTCAAAGTCGTTGGCGATATTGCGTGTAAGATGAGTGGAGGATTTCGTTCGCGACATGATTAAACTGCGTGGGTTTGTAGCATGAATAACCTGAGGTGGAATTGTGTAAAGCAATCGTTATCATTTGACAGTTCATAACGTACAATTATTCTATCAAACGCTTTGTTTAACTGACTTTATCGTACGTTATGAACTGTCAAATGATTACGATTGCTTTACACAATTCCACCTCTGATCTGTTAGGGTCTATAGTTTTGAAGAATACCTAAGGGTTTAGTGTAGCTTGAAGAAAATAAATGTAAAAATTATTAGAAAGAAAGGTACATATATTATAATGGACATCACACAAATACAGGCAATTACATATACATGACAGTGGCACATAATAATGAAAGAAAAAATAAAAACAAGAGTTATCTGAGCAGTGCCCAGTAGTGCCCACCCATTCACATATGTACACATTCACAAACAAGATGCCCACTGCAACGGGCGTTAAATATAAACTTTATCTCATTACCTACATTAAATGTTTTAGAAGAAGGTATTTTTCATCACTGTTCTCGCTGCTACTCCTGATTACCTAAATATTATGTCGATTAATCATTAGTTTTTAAAACAACAATACCAACTGGTAATATTCATTATCTTCCCAGCGTTGTACTATCAAAATATTTGATCAAGTCAAACTTACTGCAAAACTTGTAACAAGGAATTATCCTCAAATTCGATAGGAAACTTACGGAAACTTACTAGTTCCAGTTTATATGGATCATGGAGTTTTCCCTCTTGTTTTCCTCTCTCAAAACTTATAACTCCATTACAGTTACAATGTTGTAGATTTTTACCCGAACTTAAATGATTATAGCTATTTTGTTGCTATATGCAAACTGGATGTATTTTGTCGCAAAATAAAAAGTAGGTTACCTAACTTGACGCTAAAAAGTATGGAGCTTAAAGCACTGTTTTCAATCTTCAATCTTACGCCACAGGCTTCATTTCTCACAACTTTCAATGTACTCACTCAATAACAACCTTTTTGTTTGACAGACGATAAACATTACCTACCAAATTTGCAAGTTTCTTCACCGAATAATTTATAGCGCGTCAAAATTGTCAAATGAGGCCCATTTCCAGCCTAAGGCACCATTAGAGCACTGAATGCCGTACATTGAAAACAGACGATCTTACCAATCTACAAAAGCATCTTACTTACCTATTTAGATAAGTAAGATGTCAAATCATATCTACGTATTATAACATCTAGATGTTAAAGATATGGTTTGACAACAAAACAACATCGCATCGGTGATCGGTTATTTGGCCTATACATTTTTAGCAGCCGAGTATTTAGCAAGCTAGTGCTAGTGACTTACTCTATGTATCATATCATTATTCAATGTCCTCATCATCATCAATTTGTACTCGCAACTACGCTATCTTTAGCTTGACGAATCCAGCACATAATTGTCAGTAACTTTCCGCAATTCATCATTTGGCGTTAAGACTTGCCCACTCCCTTGCTAATCCTATGTGTTTATGACTTTGAATTCTTTACATAATATACCCAAACCCACACCGGCGAAGCCACGGGCAGAAGCTAGTCTACCATAGCAATAACAGCAAAATTTATCTCCTGTCAGAATCGTCGCACAAGACCCATTTGCAGCCAACAAGTAGGTACCGTTATGGCTGTATGTGACGTATATTGAACAGCATGTATTTAAGGCGGCGTACACGCCATTCGATTCAATTTCTCGGAGCCATCCAAGGAAGCATTCGCGGGTCGTTTATTTAAAATATCGTGCGTGGCTTCTAGAAATGCAATAACACACAATTTACGAGGCCATTCACTTAAAGGTCTTATGTACGGAGCTTTATAGCTTATCTACAGCTCTCCTATATTTGCAACTAGTTTTTTCCCGCGGTTTTGCTCGCAGCGGGAATGTTAAGTAAATTCTACACAGCGTTGTATTCCTAAACCACAACCTAAACTAAAGTAAAGTGATACTATGATAGGTATACCTACTTGTATAAAAGTAAGTTTTCGCCACTTTTCTGAGTAAAAGTAGGATTATAAATGTATGGAAAACATCATAAATTAAACGCATTCAAATTATTTATTCTTTTGTAACTATGCCATTATTAATTGCGTCGGAAACCTACGTCCTTCCCAATAATGTACCAAATATTAAGCTAGGTCCATCAAGTTGTGCACATTGATAATTACATCTTCGCCCGTATTCACAAACGATGCATGCAAATCGAACGCACTGCGTTGAATAGAGCTCTGTGATTGGTCCGTGTGTCACCCTGTGCGTCCACACGCACTGTGAGACCTCATAGTAATGTTTGTGTTTGTAGTTTTAATAGGTGTGATATTGCATTAACAAGTGTATGAACTGACTTGCTGTTAACCATACACACGTGTCGGTATTATTTGATGAAAGTTAAACATTACTTAGGCTGAGTTGCACCACCTAACTTTGACCGTAACTATGACGTTAACCGGCATATTTTGTATGGAGTATGACAGATTTTTGACGTTTGTCAAAGTTAAAGTAAGTTGGTGCAACCCAGCCTTAGTTCGTTAATTATTTTCCTTCCGAATTTTCTTTTGTTTAGTTGTTCGTTAACCTTTACAATTAATTATTATAAAACAATAGAATGAGCGTTGAACAAATAAATTAACATTGTGGGTTGTGTACTTTGCGAACTGTGTAAAGGTAATGTTATTAAATTTTTATTAAAACAATGAACGAACGGCCTGTTTTACATTAACTTTTATCGAGTGGGTTGTAATAATTGATGTGGCAATCCACGTGTTACTTATAAGGTCTCTACACCACAGTCTAAAACCAGCGTCGTGGCCTTCCCCACCGTAGGCCACGGCATATGCTGAGTGGAGTCCCATTGCGATGGGCATCGCTGTTGCAACAGGGTGGCACTGCTCAGTTCATTTTTTATTTCCTTGTAATATTTATGTGCTATTTCTGTTGTTTTTTTCGTATACTTTCTTTGCTCTTATCTATGTGATGTTCATCATAATAAATGTTTCTTTCTTTCTTACACACCAAGCCCGCCGACGGCCCGGCGGCTTGGTGTCGGCGGCCTTATTTCAAAAGAATATCAAGCCGACGACTTGTACGTTCTATGACTTTTGACAACATTTAAGGGCTTGATCTCACGACATCCAGTTTGCGGTATCCAGCAATGCAATCCCGCAAATTGAACTGAGAATCGAAGGCGTCGGATCACGAAGGTACATTCAGAAAAATTGGATTAACTTTTATATTCTTGAACCACATTGAAAACTGGGTGTTCAGTTTTGTTTCAAAATAACATTTAGTATAAATACCTACTATGAAATACCTACATAACATGTCAGTATTCTTGCTATCCTCTTACATAAAAACAGGTTGGTATACAGGGTGAAATCTTTGAATGCAATTCACTTTCTTTTCAAAAGTAAAGTAATGTTTTCTTTGAGTAAAGTTTTCTATTTACAGTATATCCCTCCAGGTGGCAATACAAAATTCCACCCTGTATATCAACATACTTGAGTGGATTGACACATGAATAAGTTCGTTTGAAGTCGTTCCGTGAATTTATAACTTGGTAACTTGTGACGCATGCTAATCAGCATCCGATTGTGAAATAGGGGCATTATACAACTTCAGTATAAGCTTTAGTTACCCATTATACATAATACAACTTCAATTTAAGCTATTACCAATCGTAAACAAAACTTACGCCCGTATTCACAAACATTACTCAGGTCTCACAGTGCGCGTGGACGCACAGGGTGACACATGAACCTATCACAGAGCTCCATTCAACGCTGTGCGTTCGATTTGCTGCTTCATTTAAGCAAGCATCGTTTGTGAATACGGGCGTTAGTCCTTCATCCTCATCATAACAAACAAACTATTTATTGAAAGTCAGCGCCAATAGGCCAATAAACTTTGTAAATGGAATTCGATAAAATTTAGGTATCGAAACTTAGATTGACTTATGGACTCAATAAATATTGCCAAAGAACCTATGAATTTAAGCAAATCTATTGAACATAGGCAACAATTTAGTAGGTATCAAGGTTAGTCAGTTTTATGATTTGTTTCAAAAAGTCTACGAGGCTTACCTTCTCACTATACATACAACTAACACTCGTATTCACAAACATTACAATGAGGTCTCACAGTGCGTGTGGACACACAGGGGACACACGAACCAATCACAGAGCTCTATTCCACGCTGTGCGTTCGATTTGTTGCTTCATTTATGCAAGCATCGTTTGTGAATACGGGCGTATGTCTCGGTGCTTCTATTATACGCGATTTTGTAGAGTCGACATAGCATTAAATTCAACTTCGTATTTTTGTTTCACAATGCATTACAGTTACTTAACATACCAAAGTAACTGATGGGTATCTTACGTACTTTGCTTTTACTTCTAAAATATTATCTGCATGCACGCACACCGTCTGCACTGCGCTTTACCCTACGCTTAAAGTAAAGCTAAAAAGATGCAAATAGCTCCCGCAAAACATGCAAAACAGGTACCAACATGCAAACATTAAAAAAGCGTGACACCAAAATGTGCCAGTAACCGTTCCCCATCAGACCGCTTTAAACCTTAATGAACCATCCTCCAAAGGTACGTTGAGTGGCCAAATTATACCCGAGGGAACCACCGCAGCAGCATTAACTAAATTCCTTATGAACCGCTCTCCAAATTCATGAACGAGTGACAGCCCTGCGTGAAGTGAAACGTCAAACGTAGTGTCATCTCGCTCTACTACGTTTGAGAATGAGCGAGAAGGATGGGCCGTCTAGCCTAAATTTAGGGCTGATATTTTAAGTGTTGAAAAGGTTATTTGATTATAATTACGGCTCTTAAGCTTTTGGCGCTAAAAAGCGGGCATTAGGGTTTCGTATAATATCAAGTAGACACATATAAAAGCATGAATAAATGTTTACTGCGCAAACTTGATTTCTAATCGTTAATGTTTTTACCTCAAAACCTGCTTGGATATTACATATTTACAGACGCATAAAAAATATTGAAGGTATAAAAATATCACAGTCAATGTATTTACTAGAAATAGGTTGAGATCCTACATTATATTGCGCCATTAACCATTTAAATGTATGTTTGCGGTAAACTGGAAGTGCTGTGCTAACATTACGAGTATTACCGCAATTGACGAAAACATGTTGGTACAGACTGCGTACATTAAAGATTTAAACGAGACATTTGCGAGAAACAGATTATATTGTCGTATTTAAACGACTTTGTCGTATATAAATCTTGTAGAATTACAAAATAAAGGTTTAAACGATTTTGTAGGCTTGTAGCTTATCTTTTATTCCTAGGTGACAAAACGTTTTCACCACGTTTATGACATAATTACAATAGTGACTGAGTTTCTTGCGCTGCTTCTTCTCAGCACTGCTGCACTGGCCCATTTATTGTCCCGAAGCAGTGGTAGGGTTATTACTAGGACGCGTAAAAGTGCTTTTTAAAAGCCTATTTGCAAAAATAAATAAGTTTTGATTTTTGATTGTTACAGCTTAAACGATAGTAGCAAAATATTCAGAAAAATGTGGTAACTACATACTTGTTTTTAACATTTAATAAAGCTGCTAAGCGACAGTTAACACAAGCACAAATGCTTTTGACACCATTTATATTCTTTCCTACGAATTTCGAAACCATCGCAACTGAATCCAATTCCCGCTAAACCGTCTTTGTACTACTACGGTTCAAGAATAAGCACAAAAACGCTCATCAAGAAACTTTCCAGTCCTTTCACGACAAAGGAAAATCTGAACCCGGGAAATGTACGAAGAAAATTACTGAAGCAAACTAATTGTTTTTCTAATTTCTATTACCCTCACTTAGCAGGATGGTTTTAGTTTACGATGTGTTTTATTAACCAATGATTGTCTATTTTGTTAAATTTAATTTAGCTATTTATTTTGGATGTAGAGCGATGAATGAAGGTAGTTAGGCTTGAATCTAAATTTATATTTATAGTATCTACTTTTTCCATTTTCATTTTAGCTTCATGTCCTTTCATAAAAATGGCAAGTAGTGCTAGTCCAAACTTATTAAGGATTTTTACTGGCCCATGAAGAACGCGCGTCTCTCAAGTACCAAATATTAATAACCAGCTTTTGCCCGCGGCTTCACCCGCGTGAAATTTAGTGTCACAGATCGGCATAAATAATAGCCTATATGTTGATCTGGGTTATAAACAATAATACTGTAAAGTTTCAACAAAATCCGTTCCGTAGTTTTTGCGTGAAAGAGTAACAAACATCCTACTGGTACTGGAATTCCTAGATTTAAAAGAAGTTTTAAAGTAGGTGTTACAAGTGCTTAAAAAATCTCTAGTTAAGGTGGGAAAAACTCATTCAGTTATATTAAATGCACGCTACATTGTATTCTGAATATTAAATAGTTAACCTTTATAAAAAGAAACATGGCAAAATGTGACGTTTATACAAAGAGTGCGGTCCCGGAAAATTAAACACACCGACAAAAAGATGAAAGACGTTTCATTATTCTTTTGTATGGTGCATGAAAATCGTGCAAAAAGGATACTATTATGTAAGGTTTGTTTGGCTTTGAAAGCTTAGCATTAACATAGATAAATAGATAGATTATTGATCGTTTCATCCACGATAATCCAATTGCAACGCTGTTATCACACACACACTACAATAATGACGCTCGGATTGCTCGGATCAAACTCCCCGCACACCGCGCTTCCCTCGACCAAAAAGTGGTGGGGCGCGTCTTCGTGGATGAAACGATCTATAGAAATCAATTGTAGGTACACCACATAAGACAAGAAAGTAAAGAAATACACACAAAAGAGACGGCATAATTTAGGCAGTCTTATTGCTATAAAGCAAACAATGATTTCAGATAAATATAACCGGGAGGACCTGGATTCGATGCTCTGATATGGACCTCTATAATGTTTCCACGCAGACTGCTGCTTCCAAATTACATCAGTGCAATAAAGTTTTAATAAGACATGATGGGTTCAGAGTTATTGTTGCCAGAACGAAATCTACACTAAAATCTTAAAACTTTTTCAATATTGCAACATTTGCATGCTCCTTCGATTCGTCTTATCAAATCTTCCTTCAAAAACATTTCACGGGAATTCTAAAAGTCAACAAGGTCTTCTGAACCCGACGTTGCTATTAACCTTTGACATATCGAAGGAACCGACCAAATTAAATCTCTGACAAGACATTTGGGTGGTAAAAGGCTATATTTTCCCTCAATTTGGGGTGTAAATAAATTGCCCTAAGTGTTCTTTGCGAGGGAGAACGCGATTTCATATTTTGGTATTACTCGTATATGAATATAGAGCTAGATTTATTTTAGACGTTGAATGACTTTTCAGCGGGCTTGCAAGAATAAATTCTAGGTCAACCGTTCCAATAGACATAATAATATTAGCTGAAAAAGGTGTGAAAACTTTTAGGCTGAGTTAAACCACCTAACTTTGACGGTAACTTTAACGATAGCCGGAGTTTTTTGTATGGAGTTTGCCAGATTTTTGACGTTTGTTAAAGTTAAAGTAAGATGGTGCAACTTAGCCTTAAAACCCAGTAACCTGCGTTAGTCTTACTCGTATTAATAATGTACGAAAAATGTTCTTTTAATTTTCATTATAAAAAATGTCCGTACTTTTTTTGCATTCAGTTACTCTAACTGACGTCTATCCATTTTCACGAACTTAATCATGTAACGGATAATTCCACATAAAGATACGTAATCTACATGTGAAAGTGTAAGCTTATCTTACATACAAGCATTCCAACTAGCGTACTCGTATGATGTACAGACGAGAGCACATTAGACTACATTTTTATTGCAAATTCGCCTCTATTTCAACTGCATAAGAACATGTGTTGAACCTTCATGTGTTGTTATCTGTACCTATATCTCGCTGCCATGGCTACCCTACCAAACTGTCAAACTGTAGCATTCAGTAACAATGAGTTAATAATTGGAAGTCAACAACTTTTCATAAAACTTTATACTCGTAGCTTTGTGTGCGTTGACCTTTAAAAACTGAATATAAAATGTCAGATGTCAATATAACGAAACAAAAGACAGTTATTGCATTGTGTAAAATGAACTAACGTTTGCCCGCGAAATGGTTACATCTATAGCAATTCTATTCAGATATACTTTCCCTATACATATATTATACTCGTACATAACATAAGAAGCACTTTCATGTACTAAAAAGCTACTTTCAATAACCTATATTGTAGTTTATGGCTTAGAAATAATTAAGTATAAGAAGCCACGACATCAATCATACAAAGAACACGACTCTACCAAACGTAAACAAAAACTCATAGGTACAAAGCTTGTTTGTATTAAGTATATGAAACTCTTAGAAGGTGAACAATAAAGATAGCAAAAGCCATCCTCCTTAATAAGCCCGCACCCACACAATACTTTATTTAGGGCTATATTACCTATTTATACGCCGTCTGTCGACCATACCTTGACAAATTAATACTCTTAGCACGTGCAACCCAAAGCTCTTTTAGACTCGAAACTTTACTTTTGTGACTAGCAAACACTTCTTGTGGATTTAACAGCCAATCCAGTATTTCAAAAACCCATCCTAGCATATCAAATTACAACAAAATCAATTACAATTCCAATCAATTAGGTTTTAGGTTAGTTTCGTCCGGACCAAAAAGGTTGTACTCACATTCTGTACCGAATCCTTCTCGCCTTCTTGGTAACACTGACAGTTGAGTTAAAAAAAGAAGAAAGGGTTTGGTTTATTCAAATTTTGGAAAAAGGAACACTTTTGAAAATGGTATTTGTTTTCAGCTGACTCGCGAGGTGTAGTAGTGCGAGAGCATGCGCCGAGTACGCACCGCACATGCGCAGAACGAGCGGGGATGGCAGGCAATTATTTTCTGTGAAATTTCCGTCTCACCGCCTCGTATCGGAAATTTTTAGGGCTTGGCCCGTTCCAGTCGCGGTAAAGCCAGGCTTCTGACAGGTAATCATGACTGTCGTTTTAGGGTAAAATTAGATGACGTTGCGGTTATTGCTTCATTGAATTGACGTCACATATACGTCGTTGTAACACTTAAAATAGTACAATGACTCTACTTTAAGATCGACCTTTAATAATTTCTAGTTTAAAAATAAGAAACTCTCATTAACCTTTGAAGAGACTCGGATAGTTTGCACAATATTTTAATGGTACCAAGAAAGGTTACAGTTTAATGGGCTTTATTTATTTTTGTATACACGTGGTAGGCTTTACCCTCAGTTTTTATACAGGGTGTCCCGTAATGTAACGTCAAGCCGGAACTGGGTGTTGAGGCAAGTTGTGCTGGTTATCAGAAAAATATAAAAAAAAATCTATGTGGCATATTTTAAAAATAATAGGCATTTAAAAAAAAACAAAAAATTCTACTCCAGGTGACCGTCCTTTTGCTCGTGTTGCCACAAATCTTAATTTTTTCCAAATTTTTTTTTTGTTATGTAACCCTGAATAATGCTTCTCTAAATTGTTATCAAAATTACAAAACCAGCTGCTCCAGCTTGGATGAAAAAATACATTATTTCAAAAAAAAATTTCAAAATAAAAATTTTGCCTAGTTTAAACTGACTGTACTGAAAAAAAAAATGTACTATGCGAGTGTGGCAAGTGACGTCATAATTTGGCGCATTTAGTAAGGATTCCAAAATGGTATAACACTTGGTAAATTTTTGCTGTAATTGTCGACAATTTTTGGTTTTTTGGAAATACTCCCGTTTTTAACTTTATCTACCTTGGTTAAAAATTATTATTCTAATGTGCCCAAAATTCAAGTTTCTATGACTGACTACCGTACAGTCAGTCACAGAAACTTTTGTCACCATGACAGTAATTAGTAGTTGACATACTGTGACAAAAGTCACCCGTGCGCGCGCGCCTTTACTACCTGCTCTGCCTGCACTTGTACTTGGCAACAGGGATAATAAGGATATGAAGTTTCGGTTATGGATACGGTTACGGATATTAGAATAATATTATACCGGTTTCGGTTACGGTCACGGATATGAAATCATTTCAGATTATCCGAAAGTCTCGGATAATTTCGGTTACGGAATTATTAGAATTTCAAAAATGTAGGTATAATACAAATAGCAAGATGCTGCGTGAGCGTGACCCACATAGCTACTTTATGTACCAACTAAGACGACACCTATGTATGATAAAGGTACAACAGGCTGGCATATTAGATGGTACCAGCGAATGCCAGACAAGTTGGTAGGTAACAAATATTAAGATTTAAGGTAGGTACAATTCCAAGACGGGCCGCAGACCGCAAACTGCAACCGCAAACTCCAAAACTATGAAATCGGCAGCGCGGCATTGCAGCTGCGGCGTGTATACTGCAGATTTCATAGAGTTTTGCAGTTTGGCCTTTATCCGAAACTATCCGTAACTTTTGAATCAGTTTCGGTTACGGTTATGGACATTTTTTTATTTCGGATATCCGATAGTTTCGGTTACGGTTACGGATATCCATAACATCCCTGCTTGGTAAGATGGCCCTCTCCGTCCCGCTCATACCTTTTAAAATGGCTTCTCCACCTCATTTAAGCCAGAAACTTGAATTTTGGGCACATTAGAATAATATTTTTAACCAAGGTAGATAAAGTTAAAAACGGGATTATTTCCAATAAACAAAAATTGTCGACAATTACAGCAAGATTTTACAAAGTGTTATACCATTTTGGAATCCTTACTAAATGCGCCAAATTATGACGTCACTTGCCACACTCGCATAGTACAATTTTTTTTCAGTACAGTCAGTTTAAACTAGGCAAAATTTTTATTTTGAAAATTTTTTTGGGAATAATGTATTTTTTTCATCCAAGTTGGAGCAGCTGGTTTTGTATTTTTGATAACAATTTAGAGAAGCATTATTCAGGGTTACATAACAAAAAAAAAATTTGGAAAAAGTGAAGATTTGTGGCAACACGAGTAAAATGACCGTCACCTGGAGTAGAATATTTTGATTTTTTTTAAATGCCTATTATTTTTAAAATAGATTTTTTTTTATATTTTTCTGATAACCAGCACAACTTGCCTCAACACCCAGTTCCGGCTTGACGTTACATTACGGGACACCCTGTATAGCTCTTCCTGACGGGCAGCTTTTATATTGTTATTTATAAAGGATAGGCACTTAAGGCTAATACTTTGGCTTCTAATGTACTTGTAACAGGTCCATTTGCGTAAAAATATAGTAAACTTACAGTATAGGAGAAACTTTAGGACTTCAGGAGTTTCATAATAATTACTTGAAAGGGGTCAAAAGTAATGACAATGGAGAGTCAATGCTATTTACCCACAATTGTGATAACAAACTTAAATTTTAACACAAATAAACAAAACACAATATTCCTACGTTATACCTTTATATCAATCAATCAAATATTTAACCATCGACGTCAATCAGCATAATTATTTATTAAACTTAGTAAAGGCATAACACTAAAGACAAGTCAGAAATACAATAAAAGTTCAAATTAACCTCAAAAGTAGACGGACGACTAATGGCAGAGTGCAAAAACAAGTCAGAGTTAGCTGAACTTCAGAACTGTTTTATCATTCAGGCTAGTTAGCACCTTTTACTTCGCCCTCAAGTGCCAGGCTCAGATGTCCGCCTCATTAAGTTTCGGGTATTGTCGGGGAAAGAGGAAATTAATTAAAAATGTGACTGCATTAAACTTTTTATCAAAATTTTATTCTTGCTATAAGTAGCAAGAATAAAATTTTGATAAAAAGTTTATTCTTGCAAGTGCAGATGAAGCGTTGTCAGAAAGAAATATAATTTGTAGTTGAGATTAGGGGCTGATATGGAGGCTAATATTAGTCATGGATTAGCAAGAATCTAACTTCATGGTATGCTGGGATTGAGAAACCAGTAGGTAGTGATAGGCAATAGGAGCTCTATAATATGGGGTTGGCTTTTTGATATTATAGCCAACTCGAAAAAGCTTCGAACACCGGACATTCTGAGTGATATTGCTGGCTCTCTTTTCTTTTTGACTTGTGACTGTAATTATGTGTAGATAAATATCCGTACTCCGTACGAATATTATTAGTGCGAAAGTCACTCTCTCTGTCTGTTACCTTTTCACTCTTAAGCCACTGAACTAATTTAGTATATGGAATTTGGAATACAGATCGTTTGAGACCCAGAGAAAATCATAACGTACTTTTTATCCCTGTTTTTGAAAGGCAAACACTGACGCGATAGTCTTTCTGTAATAGACTGAAACCACAGGCAAAAGCTAGTCTTTATAAATTACTCTTCTTTCAAGTGAATTGTTTGAATTCTCTACATCATAGCGCTACCGCCTATGCCTTCGCCCGCCCAGGCCGTCCGCCCGCCCCATTGTACGGCGGGTAGCGGAAGCTCCGCGGAAATCACGACAAACAACTTTCCTATCGCGATATTGCTTTTGTTCGCGGCGTCTGCTTTGTTTACGTTTCAACCGTTTTAAAGGTCACATTCTGTGGTCAGAAGGCTGAGTGTGAGTACAACAAACGTCCTCACTATTGAGCGCATAAAAAAATCACATTAAATGTATGACGGATTGTACAGCGCCCCTAGCGGAAACGTTCAAGAACTAAAATTTTCATAAATTTTTTTAACGCGCTCACTAGTGAGGATGTAATATTTTAAACTATTATGTTGCATTTTTTACTATAAAATTATCACTTCACGGGATTTATTGCAACAATATCTATTTTAACGGTAAATAATATTTACCCTCCCGACGTTTCGGCTCGGTTGCACGAGTCATGGTCGCGGGCAGACTGAAGAGATATTATGTAAATATTATTTACCGTTAAAATAGATATTGTTGCAATAAATCCCGTGAAGTGATAATTTTATAGTGAGAATGTTTGATGTAAACTCACACTCAGCCCTGTCTGCCTGTCTGCTATAAATACGTTGACCTTTTGGCTTTGAGGTTTGTGTCTGGCAGGTTATAATCAGCGCATCTAATTAAAGGTTTAAACATAAATATCAGTCATTATTGAGCTATTTTTAAATAAATTATTTGTAGGTTAATCTAATGTGACAAAAAGTCCAAGCCAATTTTTCGTTGAGAAATAAACGTCACTCTTTTTAGCATAATAAAGTCTGTGCAAGCAAGTAAAGATCTGTCAAGGTAAAAAACACTGTGGCATCATAAACTAACTGCTGAATTTTATAACATTTCACATTTTTTAAGAACGTAAAAAGGAAGGATATACAAGATGGACAAACGACCTCATAAAGGTTGCAGGAAGGTGTTGGATGTTGGCCGCTATCAATCGGCCAATATGGAAAACATTGAGGGAGGCCCGTTCAACTGTGGACGTTCTGTGGCTGAAATGATAATGTTGACTTAAACTGTTAATCCATCTTGTACCGGTATGGCATAGAGATGAAGAGATCATGTCTTCAATAACTCAAGTCAATCAGCAGAATCCTAAACCTACACCCTTTCCATCGACACCGAAACTACACTCAGTCGATTAGCCGAGCCCGACCCAAAACACTAATCCTATTCAATCCCGCTGCATTCCCTAATTAGTTCCCCGGGTGTATCCACAATGGCTGTCGGACACAGCCCGAACATCGGATATTGTTTATTGTTGAATAGCCCGCGCGGGTATTGTCGCTATTTCGAGTTATTAGCATTAGGAAAGGCCGTTCTGCTTGTTATTCTAATTGGTAATGAATGCAAAACTATACATTGTTCTGATATACGAGTACACACGTTAGTTTATCAATAACTTGCTGTTAAACATAGTTTTCTATTCGATAACGCGAAATTTAGATTCAAGTCTGTATGTAACAGGGCAGATTTTTCTCAGTGACAATTGTTTTAGTTTTATTTTTTTTTTAGTTTTAAACATTACTCTCCTTGTAGAGCTTAAAGGTAGGTAATTGTTTACTGTTGTTTCTCACGTTTATCCACTTGGTTAAAGGCGAAATTTTTTCTTACTTAAAACTGAACAACCTATGATTTTTGCATGTGCCCTGATTGTGCCAGTTTCAGCACTGTAGATACTGCTGAATAACGCACATTTGGAATTTTTACATTCATTTACATAACTATACATTTTATAACTGCATAAAAAACTGCGTTGAAAATTGACCCATTTCTGGAAGCGTAAAACAATCCAACTTGATATCTCTCAGAACCTAATGGCGGCATTGTCCCGGCTTCAATGTCAGCCTCGAATAGAATCCAGTCCATTTGCTTTTATATTTGTGACTGAGTATAGTCCAGTACAGTCTAGTGCAAAAAACCTTTGAATTATGAGTGAAATTAAAAGGCTACTCGGACAGAGAAAAACACTTTTAAAAATTATGATGCATTGTGATTAAAAAATCTGCAACACGAGGCTAAATGAGTCGTGCGAACGTAAATCCACGAAATGTTAGCAATTTTTATTTTTTATTTATTTAAACTTTAGCACACATAGAAACAATGCACTGTGGCGGACTTAATGCCGGATGGCATTCTCTGCCAGTCAATCACGGGACATGCAGAAAAAGTAAGGCGGTGCAAAAAATTTACATTTAGAATAATTACATAAGATTACATATAATAAATGACATAATATAAATAAATATAATAGACATACACATAAATAACATAATAGTATTATTTTACATCGGTCCCCAGAAAATTAATAATAATAGGTAAGTACTCTAAAGCGCAGAAATAAATATCTTGTGTAGTTATAATAGGTGCTATTTTGTGTACTTAATTAAGAAAATCCAAGAACAATCAACCTATTTCCCGTGGCCCTATCAAAACATATTTTGTTACTGGCCCTGAGGGCTGATCAAAAGGCATCTACGAGTAATAGATTACAATGTTGATATTGATACTTCGTCGTGGATGAGGGTTTCAAATTTGCCACCACCTGGGCATAGATAGTACAGACACAAACAGCATGATCACTCTTGTGTTTGCGCAAGAAGTTTCATAATAATTTACCTATGTCATATCATACTTGCTACTTTTAGCACCGCGGCGACAGGCGATTTTGCGACTGTATCGATGCAGAATCGCGATTTCGCGACTTCATGCGTTCGGACGCGGTATTGTAACCGCACGTTTTAGTGACTGCTGTTGCGTCGAGCTTTCGAAAATCAACTTCATCGCCGCGTTTTGCGTTTTTAAGTGTGCGGTGTGGAATGCGTGGTCGCTGACATGATATTATGACAAAGAAATATTATATTATTTCAATTTTATTTATTTCACAGAATATTGCATAGTCTCACAACTTTAAAAATAGTTATGAATATGTAAACGCGATGTAACGTTTGTCGCACTCACGTAGGTAACCAGTGTAGTAGTATGTGATTATTAACCAGTTCTCGAAGGAGTCGATTCGCACGCGATTTAAATAAATGCGGGCGAAACGCCTACTAAAACAATATCAAAATCAAAAATATTTATTCAGTTTAGACCACAAGTGGCACTTATGAACGTCAAATAAATTAAAAAAAAGGTAGCTCTTATGGGGCACTTTACATGTCTCCTTATCTTTTGGGCCCTACCAGCATTATTATTATTGAGAAAAGACGTTTCGCACATTCGTGCGAACTAATTTCGTGCGAATCGACTACTAAGCCTGTATGTGCTGGTCACACTTATTAATATTCTTCGATCTAACTTACTGAAATTAATAAATTTTATAACTTCATGATAATATGGACTGATAATACTCTCCCTGTCTCTACTATGACGACAATATCCAAGTTTCAAACTAAGATCAAAGTAGTTTAGCATATTCATCGGTGCATTATTGCAGACTACTCTATGAGCTTTAGCAATATGAATTTCACAAAGTTAATAAGACTGTTAGAGCAAATAAATAAGACTGATTATGTCATAATGAACTTTATGTTCTAACTTAAGTACTATAATCATCATCATCATCATCATCATCATTCATTCATGCTGAACATAGACGACGAGGAACTCATAAAGGTAGCAAAGGTCATTATGGAAATCATTGGGAGAATGCGAATTTGTATAAATGTTTAAAAAATTGCGTATTTTCTTGGAAAATATTTATTACTATATCTACAAAATAAATCGCTATACACATTGCTAAGCACAAACCTCGAGAACTCATTGATCGAACCCATATTTTTTGAGTTTGTTGGGAGAATAAACGGGGGAATTTGTTATAAAAGGGAAAAATTGGTTTAGCTTCCGAAAATATTCGAAATTCGGGAAATGGTTGATGTTCTTGCTTAATATGAGGGTATGGATTTATATGCGAATATTTATAACTTTGAAGCTAAATCAATTCAAATCAAATCAAAATCATAAGATTTCAAAATCATTTCATATACATATAAATGTATATGAAAAAAATTAGAAGAACACATTCATTTTAATTCATCCGCATTTCGTTTGCATTTCCGAGCTCAACTGTACTTTAGAGAGTGACTAACCACTTACAGAATTCTTAAAAAGCTCTTGCTTTTTCAATTGGGTGGCGTTATGCTGAAAACAGCCAACGAAAAGAAATGCGAGATGGGTTTTTACTGAAAAGTTTTTATTAAAAACAGTGTATTTTACATCCTAATCTTGTGACATACTTTGAAGCGGCAAAAAAGTCATCATCTTTGGTATTTGGCTTTTCACACCACGTATGGCTCGAAACTTGAGTTGAAGGCGCAAAGCTTATATTGCCATTTAAATGAACTATTTAAAACACAGATCGTTTAAGATTCACACCATGTGATCCGGATGCCCATTATTCTTAATGACAAGAAATAATAGAGCTATTTCAATTTGGCCTCTATGAAAGAGAGAAAAGGGATACCCTTGCGTGACGTAAAATTTCCCAATGACCCTAACCCTTAACCGGTTATGGTGAGAAAATTGCCCTACGATATCTACGTAAGAAGTAATTCGGTCTATTGCAATAAAGGAAAGCAACATTTGATATATTGCTAGGAAAATAAGGAAGATATAAGAAATATTATTTAGACATAGCATTTGCCCGCAACTTTTCTTACATATTTTTTCAGTTTGACATTCGCATCCCGTTCAAAAATACAGTCATAAACCGCAATTCTTTATTTCACTCACATTTCACCAAACACTCTAATATTTATGTGCATTTTATTCGCCACTTTTGCTAGAATTCTCAGAAATCTGCATATGCGGATTATCCTCATTTGCATGGCGTATACGGAAACGCTGCAGCTGTAAGTGGGTAGCAAGATATTTGATTAAAATATTTTCCATGCGAAAAGACGGGGTATTGTCTTTAATATGACTTATCTGACGTTTCACTGCAAATTGGATTCAATTTCGAGGGGTTTGTATAAGGGGCAATGTTGGGTCTGTACAAAAATAAGCATTTTATTTGATTAATTATAATTTATATGCAAAAATAAGCATACGTTATAACAACGTTTATAGAATATTCACCATCATCATATCAGCCAAAGGCAGTTCACTCCTATGTAAGATAGGGACGCAAATATCGACTATGGAATATGTGTATCAAAGGGTTACTTTGTTCAAGGAATAAATACTTGGAACCTTGAGTTCTTACCACTTCAACACGTGTAAAGCAAGATCATACATTCTTAGAAATGTTCAAACTTGAACAGTCAACAGAACTCACGAAACTGAAGTTATGAATTAAATTAACTATTTACCTACAGTGTCCAGTTTCAAAACCAATAGTAAGTAATCTACAAAACATTGATAATTAATCCACGTTCAATATCCATTAATTAGAATGACAAATGATAGTGCCCTGCAGGAGTGGAACCCCGCACATTTGGAGATCAAAGCGCACCCTCGTCCGCCATGACATTTGATAAGTTTTGTAATTCGCCCTCTACGTAGTTTCACTCGCAATATAAGAGTACATAGGTGTCGCTGGTAGATAAACTGTTTTCGAAAATATTCTAAATTAACGAGAAAATATTCGCACTTTCATTCTTCTGGATAATATGAGAGAACTTTATAAACTTCGAGATGTTTTAATAAGCCTACTAATTTGCCAATTTGTGAGAGTATTACCACTGAGAGCCTTGATATATTTATTTATCAGCTAGGCAGGTGTACAATTGCACATGTTACACCATGATGTTACCAACTTTAGAGCTTGATTGAGTAACAAGACAACATAGAGAATCGAGTCAAAAAACTTTTTATCATCATAACTGAAGAAAAAATTTTTTTTGACTCGATTGACTGAACGACAAAAGTTCCGACGTGCACGAAGAAGCAGGAACAGTTAGTCTAGTGAAATTAAATAAAATAATTTATTTAGTACATAGGCCCTTCCCAGGGAACTTATACTAAAGAACAAAGCCCTGATTCATCAATGTTCTAGCGAAACTCCGAAATTTTAGGAACTTACGATTCCTAGACAGTGAACTATTAACAAATTCCGGATAAATTGTAGGAACTTACGAGAAATACTGAATTCCTTGATTTAGCTGTGGTGCCTACAACTAAAATTACTATTCCAGACACTTTGATATGGGTTAGAACCTTAGCCGCAGATGTAGGTTAACAAAATTGTAGGCAATCCAAGATTAGTAAAATGTAGGTTTTATTCGGAACAATGTGTTTAGGAAATTTAGTTTCAATTGATTATTTTGGATGTTAGAGATGAGTATAATTTTATAGGTCATTGCCTTTTGCCAAAAATTTAATAATAGTTATATTAGTAAGTATTAAGAATTATGCTTGCACATTTTTACGCTGCGCAATTCTGTGTCGAACTACTCAAAGCTTTTATTACCACGGGTGCCGATTACGGATGTAAAAATATGTATTTACTTAAATTATTTATTACATAGGATTTATGTCAACCAGTAAACAACAAATAGCTGATTATGATAATAATAACTTTAATTGTAAAAAGTAGTCGAAATTTTTCGCCTGATGGTGGTGCAACCAACCGTATCTTTAATAATAACCGATGTTTTTTGCATTGTTTGACAGACTTTTGACGTTTGTTAAAATTAAAGTAAGATGGTGAAACCCAGCCTAAATATTACATAATAAACAAAGGTTTCTACTCGTATTTTGATTTGATAAGGATTCTGCTTGTATTACCGTTACCTGTATTTGTATTATTAATTAATACCTATTCATAATTGATTTATTCATAGAGTCATGTCGTACATCGGATGTAATAATACACAATCGATTATTCTGTTAATGCCACTTGGAAGTGGTAATTACCACAATTATTGTCTTAATTTAGCAACATTGTTCCCCGAAACTGCCTTTAATTATATCGCTTTAATGTTCCAGCTGAATTTTCACTAATCACTACATTAGCTGTGACCGGTCTGGTGGTTAGTGTTAATTACACTAGTTTTATAATATTAATTCTGTGTACAAAGCCACAACATATTTTGATGCACCCCTGTTTTAGTTATTGGACTTCAAAATCCAAAGTTTGATTTGTGGATGTGTAAAAATCTACCAGTTGATCATATATTTTTCAATTTCAAAACTCAGGGGAGTTTCGATATTGCTGTGGGACGCACAGTTTTTTGAAACGAATCTTTTTATATGAGAGTGAATTACTGATGGAAAAAATCATGTTTCTTTATGGCACATTAAATAAGACAAAAAACGGCTTTTCTCATTCTTAAAAAATGATTAGACACTTTGTTATTTCGTTACACACAGCACGTGAGAGCACAGAGAGAAGGGACCAAGTGTAAAATTACAAATACATTTTACTCCTTGAAATAAAAAACAAATTGATAGACGTACTGTAACTTTCACCACAGAATAAATAATAGTGCCTTTTGCATTTATAATACTGGTATAAATAACAAAAAAGGCTACTGGAGCATAAGTTACACAGAAAACTCGTATACAGGCGTGAAAAGGTAGACAGTACATTTACACATTTCTCCTAACCGTACGCATAGACACCTGTGTCATCAAATTTGTACGTGCTAGCTGACCGCATCACGTTTTTCGATAAAGCCCTACCGTCCCGGTACATTTACATATTTTTATTTGCTTTCAGACAACGCGGTTCCACAATCGAATTTAGAGCTCGCCATGAAAGCAATCGGATACCATTGAATTTTGCAAGCAAAAAGGTATTTTGAAGGAAATTTGTGAAGATGTCACTCATTAGGCGGATTGTGTGATCTAAAAATGAACCTTTTCACGTTTGAAACCACGTTCGGCTTTTATAAGCTTAAAGATATGGTATCTGAAACTTGATATACTCGTTATAAGGGCGTTATTTGATACTATAAATAGCACAATACGTTTGAATGCGCGCTTTCTGAATAGGACCGGTAGTTTCAACGAAGGTACAGACTAATTAACAGGCCCTTTAGTTGCGAAGGAGACACTTGCTATTCATAAAATATATCCTCGATTTTCGTAGACAATAAATAGACTTGACTTACTTGACTTAAGGTCCTATGTCCCCTAGATGGGGCAGAGGGCGTCCACAACAGTCCTCCATCGCGTTCGGTCTTGAGCTTTGCGCTTAATCTCGCTCCAGGTCTTGCCGATTTTCTTCGCCTCGTCTGCTACAGTGCGCCGCCAAGTTTGCTTGGGGCGACCACGTTTGCGTTTTCCTTGGGGGTTCCAATCCAGAGCCTGCTTAGGGATGTGATCGGGGTCCCTTCGGAGAGTGTGGCCAATCCAGTTCCACTTGCGGCGCTTGATCTGCTGGTCGATCGGATAACAACTGATAAACAATAAAAATAGACTGTGTAATAAATCGAAAATATTAATTGCGACGACATTATGCCAGTAACTTTGATCGCTCATAAATAGATTTCTTGAAATGAATGTTTGATCAAAAGTCAAACTTTCGCAGAAGTTCGCCGCTTCCTTGTTTCATGGAATCTCACAGAGGCTGCTGCCGTTAAATATCCTTGAGTTAAAAAAAAACTTACCATTAGAGGCCTTATTACTTTAACGCCTTTTTGGTCCCATTAAAAAATCCCAGAGTTTCCTTATCATTCCCTTCGCGCAGAAAAACATTGCAATCAAAAAATGCAGATCCGCAATTTGAAATCACGAAGCGTGCCAAGAGCTCTTTTGGGTCGCATAATACCATTCTGGGCCACTTGACAAACTAGTTGGGGGACGAATCGGGAGACGGGATGCATAAAAAGAATAGACAAACATAGAGCTCGTAAACAAATGCAAGACTTGGAGTGGTAACATTTCATGGATGACAGGGACGGAGTTAGGGGGTGTTGACGTTTTTAAATTTAAAAAGAAAAGCTACCACTACGCTTACATTTCGAAATAACGAAAAGTACTTATTATTATTTATTTTTCATCTAGCAGATAGAGTGACTGAATTTGTTGCGACGTTTCACGCAAAATAATAAGGCTGGGTTGCACCATTTTACTTTAGCTTTGACAAACGTCAAAAATCTGTCAAACTCCATACAAAAAACACCGGTTATCGTTAAAGTTACGGTCAAAGTTAAGTGGTGCAACTCAGCCTAAGACATTTTAACAATTATTGTCTTTCTCCAAAATCACAACTTTTTCTCCGACTGTGTATTTTCCTTATGCCATAACAAGTAGAGGGAGGAAACCTTTTTTTAAACCACGTACAACGACAACTCGCAAGTGACTTATAATAATTAGTAATTTACCGCTCGTGCGTTTGTCCGCTCAGGGTATGATTTTATTGCTCAGTCCAAAAATATAAACGAGAACAAATAATAAATTAATATCTGCCCCCTTCACTACGGCCCTGGCACAAACTGTAATGGTTTAACTTCCGCGAAAAACGGGAAAGTTCGTCATTTATCTGTATTCTTCACAATTTTGAAGTGGCTGCAGCGAATTTATTGGTCAAACTTTATGAAGAGAAGTTTATTTCGTTATTAAAATAACAGTTTCATTTTAATATTTGTTCCGGTTTTTACAGTTGGTAGAGGTAAGTTATGTACTTTATTTGAATTAGTTATTTTGATGATTTTTCCACACAAATTTTCCCTGTAACTTAATTCGAAAAACAACGACTTAATTGTCCGAATAGCTAATATATTAATCAAATATCTTGCGCAGAACTTTCAATAAATAATCATCAGCATACTACACTCTTTCTATCAAATAGTTATGTTCCAACTGAGTTATCGACCCTGGAGTCAGATTTAATGTAAGGAACGCCTCAAGAAATCATTTTATGATGATTTTGTAGTCTGTTCGTAGTTCGTGTACGGGTAGGTACGTATCTAGTTCAACTTATCAAACTTTTTTAATGAATTGGATTTAATTGCTCTGGTGGGATGGAGGAGGCTTGCTTGAACGACTCTCGCCCTCGACTGGTATTCAATAGTACTGGGATCCAATTAATTATTTTTTATTACTGCACTTTTCAGATAATGAAATTTAATCTACATGCTAGTGAGAACATCGTGAAAAAACGAATTCACTTAAGGCGATTAGAGTCCTCAATCCGCGTCAAATGGGCATTTTGTAAAGCCTACTCCTCTTTTACTGCTGGACAGAAATAGTTGAAAAAAATATGTTATACAACAGTTCAAGGACTACATTTGTGACGTTTGAATTTTCGCTACGTCTCTTTGTTTTGGATTAAAAAAATAAATACGGGACATCGATTTTTTACTTAAATTCCCTACTCCTCCAAAACGGCTATGTTAATTTAAAAGATTTTTGCACGAATAGATTACGAATTCTTTAATCTTTAAATGACACGTTGCGTTTTTCAATCGAACATTACTTTCATTCATAAATTTTACTTTTGGTAAATTCCGAACGTTTTGCTGTTGAGGGGGCCTTCGCGGGGTGCGGGCGGCAGTCGGCCGCTGGCCTTCAGACGGGGAGGTTGTGTCACTCGCTGCAAACTGACATTAGCGATCAAAATGATTTTTTTCTTTGGCTGAGTTGCACCACCTGACGTGACCTAACTTTGACCGTAGCTTTGGCGATAACCGGTGTTTTTTTGTATGGAGTTTGACAGATATTTGACTTTTGTCAAATTTAAAATAAGATGGTGCAACCTAGTCTTTGTTTGACAATAGTTTTTATGTCAGAGTTGTTTATAGAGCACGTTCAGTCAGACGATACGATTGAATTAAGGCATGCTCGGACGCTATTATCTACCTAAATAGAATCTATTAGTGTAAAAAAATCGACTCCAAAAAAAACGGCACTAGAACGTAAAAGTTGAAAATATATTCCGTTATTTATTTACTAGGCCTTTGCAATCAATAGGTAGATATCCAAATTAGGAGCGAGTCAGAATCAGTAACTTAATCGATTTACGTGAAGAAAACAATTTATGTTTTTCATACTTAGGCTCGGCGCAAATGGGCCATTTAGAATTAGATTTTCAATATGTTCTTCGCGAAAATACCACAGTTAAAAAAAATAAGATTAAGTGGTAATGATAAATTGTTCTATAGAGCTTATTAAAAAATGTGGATACTGATTACAAATGTCCGTATATCGTGATTGATATTTTCGGAGTCGGTGACAGCCTACCTTTTGGTGATTCGTTTTGGAGTTGGTTTTAATTTTTGGTGAAAATTAATTTATTTCATGCCTTTAGTAGACTATAGGTACTCAATAGACCTTGTTGTTGCCACTGAAGGTGCATAGGTACACAGTACATTGATACCATATTTTTCATGTTAAGTGCAAATAAACTTCCCTAAATTACCTAACCATGAAACGTACCTATAGGCTATAATAATTAAAAAGTTTCGTCGATAAAAACTGAAATCCTCTTATTAAGATGATGAATTTTGGGAGCATGTCATGAAACTAAAATTATTAGCATACAAAAACTTGTTTTAAAAAAAAGGTTTTTTCTTTTAATTTATTTTTTTATTTATGATGCGGAATTTGCTGCGCGGCGTAGTAGCAAAGATTTTTCGTTGTGTAGCTCGTAATAATTTCGAAGAATAGGGATGTTTCCTGGGTAAAGCAAGAGTTTGAATTAGTCCGTCGGTCAACTTACCATAAAAATACTTTAAATGTATTTTTCACTTTTTTAAACTTATAAAAATTTAAAGAGATAAAGCGCGCCAAAGTTCAGAAGAGGCCCATGACGTTAAGGCGTGCTTAAAATTGTTGCGATTTGTGACGTCACGCGGAATTTCATCGCATCATAACTTCGTAATTACTTGTTTGTTGACAAATAAAAATACCCCGTGTCCAATATTTTTTGATAGTGTAATTGACGGACTAAAAGTGTTTTTTTTAAGAAACTAGCCTATTCCTACGGCCACATTCCAGCTCCATCATCAGACCCTGTTTGCCTTTGAGAATTGAAGTAGGTAGGTACTCGTGATTTTTAAAGTAGCTTACTTACATAATATTACTTACTTATATTTATATAAATAAATAAATACAAATCAAACGAGCCTAAACTCGATGGAATCGTTTAATCCCGGAGTTGCTATAGGGCCACTGGCATTCCAGCTCTATCATCAGATTGACTCCATGTTATCACAATATTGCATTGTCATCCGAATTACATGTATATCCAAAATTTTAACTCATACAGTTGTTGAAGGATGTCTAATAAAAAGACGAGATTAAACACATTTTCAGTTTATTCTTCATAAGTGACACAAAGAGAATGACAATAGACATAATTAAATTTAAAAAAAAATAAAACCGACTTCAAATGCTGAAACACAAAAAAAAACTAAAAATTAAAAATATTGCGTATAAAAAAGTTCATCCCCAATTTTCCACCCTTGGCGGTGAAATATTTTCTTCAAATTCGCATGAAACCACCCTTTTGATAATACCTATTCAACAAAAAAATAATCGTTCAAATTGATTTATAATCGGCGGAGATATTGCGTATAAAAAAGTTCATCCCCAATTTTCCACCCTTGGGGGTTGTTTTTTCTATTATTAAATTTAAATGGGACCACCCTTGAGGTATTACCTATACGCCGAAAAAAGATTTGTTCAAATCGGTTCATAATTGGCGGAGTTATCGCGTAACAAACATAGAAAAAAAAAAAAAACATAGGGGTCGAATTGAGAACCTCCTCCTTTTTTGAAGTCGGTTGAAAAGAAGAAACATTTGCTTTTTTAAACCATAGACAATACTACTGTGTGTTCCAATACCTACAGTTGTCGTCAGGAAGTTGGTCTAACAAATTCAGCTTGCAAGATTCCACCCGAAGTTAACTACATATTACATGTTCAAATTTCGAGAACGGCTGAACCGACAAAAACATTAGAAATTTACGAAAAAATAAAAAAAAAATATCCCGTACAAAATGTTCATGGATTGTGTTATTTTTATTAAATACCTTTACGCCTGAGTTAAATGACACCGACATCAAGGTTCATCAATTCAAGTTTAAAATAATAGGCAGTAATGTCATGAAAAAAGAGCTTCTATTCTGTATCTACCTATGCCCGTGTAATTTTGATCGGTGTCAAATCGGAGTTTTCGTGCGGGGTGCGCGGGTGTTTCGCGTGGCGTGAAGGTCAAATGACCAAGGTCATTGAGGACTCTAATCGCCTTAAGTAAAGTAACTTCCACGAGAAGTCTTATTTATGCGTTATGTTTAAAATGTATTCGAAACCCATGCTAAATATTGTGACGTCTTCTGTAAATGTTATAGTTTTGCAACAAAAATGTACAAGTATAGGTTGATGATACAAGATGGACCGACGACCTCATAAAGGTATCGGGAAGGCGCTGGATGCAGGCCGCCACCAATCGGCCATTGTGGAAATCATTGGGGGGGGCCTATGTTCAGCAGTGGACGTCCTATAGCTGAAATTATGATGATAGGTTGATTTGCTGGTACACATTCCTTTACATGCAAATAATTTAACTGAAGCCAACTCTTGACATTACTGCACAAAAGCACATGTTTTACTGTATAGTTGCAATTCATGAAGGCGAATGGGCTTTACATGTGTAGTGGCTCGCTAATGTTCGTTTTTTCAAAAGTTTTGATAGACATTACACTATCTTTATGTGCATGTACAGTGTACACGTACACACATAAGTAAAGCTCACTCGCCCTTGTGAGTTGCAAGAACTATAACCATTATTAACATAACTTTACTAATTACTGCTGACACGTTACACCATTATGCTACCTACTATAAACTAAACATAATTTACGTATATTGAAAGCAAACAATGTTTATAAATGGACTTTAAAATGTATAATTAAAGGCAAAAATGCTGTGGAAAATTTGGAAAATGCTTCATTAGAGTAAGGCAAAAAGGCATTAATATTTAAATAGAAGTCTACTCTCTAGAGAATCAAGTAATTATAAATCTAATCTGATATACTTGACGTAGCCAAGCTTTTGGCTCGCGGCGCTAAAGTCGTAAATAAATAAACAAGCTTTCGGTAAATGCTAGATAAGAAAATAACGACATTGGTAGAGCATCAAGTTGAGCAAAGTAATGCGTTTAGGAGATAAAATCTGAGGTGGAATTGTGTAAAGCAATCGTAATCATTTGACAGTTCATAATGTACGATTATTCTGTCAAACGCTTTGTTTATCTGACTTTATCGTACGTTATGAACTGTCAAATGATAACGATTGCTTTACACAATTCCACCTCTGGTCACTGACTTCAATATTATCTTTTTTCTCAATTTTAATATTCTAATCAGAATACTAACTAATCAGAGACATGACAATGACTTATAAAATTTATAGTATGCTGATGTTTAATTTATTAACTTTTTCATTAACCTTTTTAGCGCCACGTCAAATACAAAAACCATCACTCTGACGCCACGCTTGATAAATTATGATATCAATATAATCATTGTATTCATTATTATTCAGTTTACATTATACTTAATTAGCCTATTACTGACATCTTTTTAAGGCGTCGTTGGCGGTCAACCTGATGTACGCATCTAATGTATTCGTCATTGGCGTTGAAAAGGTTAAGCAACATTGATCGGCCGTTTGGTTAGTGGTTCAGAACGGACTACTATGCCGAGAGGCCCGTATTCCGGCCGGACAGAACAGTCTGGGTGTTACTATGTATAATATGTATGTATTTACAAAAAAAGTATTCAAGTATGTTTACAGCCGTTGTCTAGTACCCATAGTACAAGCTTTGCCTAGTTTGGGACTAGAGGCGCAGAGTAAAATGTCCAAGGATATTCATTTATTTATAAAATAAAAAAAACTATTTATGTACTAGGTATGCAAAAATGTTTTTTAATGTCTGCTGAAACTGCGTGTTTGTTTCATTATGAAAACGGAATGCTGTAGATATTTGGAACATCATCAAAATAGCATGGGACTCCATATTACTATGTCACCTAAGGCGTTGAAATGTAATGTTATCTACCTGTCCACACGCTACTTAGCCAACATTATCACACACTCGGGCCGGGGTCACGAGTCAAGCAACCCCGATTTATTTTAACCAGCGTGGTATGCGGCGCGTGAACCTTTTTAAGAGTAGGCACACCGTTGGTTTTTAGTTGGCCGATAGTTGTGCCCGATTTTAAATTGTATGAAGAATCGGCCAAATCGAATCGGCGTAGTGTGTGCACTCCCATACATGCCCATACTGATCAACTGCCCGACTAGACTATCGGCCGATAAAAATCAACGGTGTGCGCCTACTCTAAGGCTTTAAAATGCAATAGGCTCGTTTCCTAAAAACATACTTTTAGTCCGTCAATTACATTATCAAAAAATATTAGCCACGTATATTTTTATTTTTCAATCAAACAAGTAATTACGAAGTTATGGTGCTTTAAAGTTCCGCGTGACGTCACAAAGCGCCACACTTTTAAGCACGCCTTAACGTCACGGGCCTCTTCTTTTGAAATTATATCTCCTTCAAATTGTCATTAGTTTGAAAAAGTGAAAAATACGTGTCGAGTATTTTTTAACTAGTTAACTGACGGACTAATTCTAAGGCTAAGTTGCACCACCTAACTTTGACCGTAACTATAACGATAACCGGTGTTTTTTGGATGATTTTTGACGTTAATTTGTCAAAGTTAAAGTAGATGGTGCAACCCAGCTTAACTCTGGCTTTTTTACCCAATTATTTCTACACCTGTCCTCACATAGGTTACATCTTACATCATATTAAGGCTGGTTTTAGTATCACGCGGACCGTCCGGTGCGGATCCGCTCCGCACGGCCGATCTGTATGAACTTCTAGGGAGCGTTTTAGAGTGATGCGGTCCTAGGGTTTCCAGGCGTCCGGCTTTAGCCGGACATGTTTGGCTTTTTAGGGGCTTGTCCGGCCAAATATTGTCTTGTCCGGCCTGTCCGGCTTTTGTTAGGCTTTTTATGTGGCTGCCGCGCCAGTCGAAACTCGAGCCACTGAATAATGTTAAGATGATAGTACCCACTCATGAGTTATGACTTTTATTGCATCCCCGCCCCACCCCCGTGACATGGTACGTTAGCTATTAAAAAGGAAAGGTATGTCCGGCTTTTAGGGTAAAATGTCCGGCCAAATGAAGCACAGAGTCCGGCTTTTGTGTTTTTGGACCTGGCAACCCTATGCGGTCCGGAGGAACCTCTCGCTCTCAAGCAGTTCATACAGATCGGCTGTGCGGAGCGATCCGCACTGACAGTCCGCGTGACACTAAAACCAGCCTTACACACTCAGTCTCAGGTGAGGAGGTCACGTGACACGCAACCCGGATTTATTTCAACCAGCGCGGTATGCGGCGCGTGCACCGGCAGATAGCGCCACTAATTTATTATTTCCTTTGCGGCACGACACTCCGGGCATTCCTTTGCTTGACGGTGTAAGCTGTGCTGTCCTCGTGTTGGTAATAATGCTAAAAGCAAGTTTTTCCTAGGAAATAAATTATTACACAGTTGCAATGGTAATAAAAATATCTCAATTTTAAGAAAGGAAAGGTAAGGTAGACTAAATAGAGTCTACTCTCACATTTATGCTCACAATGTAATATTGTATAGTCCAGTCATTATAGTAAGTTCACCTCGGAATTCGAGATACCCAGCTGTAAGTCTGTAAATACGTGTATATTGACACCCTAAAAGTTGTCTCAAAACCTACATATGGTAGGGTGTAAGCAACTATTAAATTTCAAGGTCAACGGTCACAAAAATCTGTTTTTTGCGCTTTTTTTAGAAATATCTCATTTCCTATGGGTTTTTTGCTATTTGTATTTATTATCAATATTGTAGAATACTAAATTCTCTACAAATTTTGTTTAAAAAATTTTTTTATACGGTGAACCGTTTTCGAGATAGAGGGCGGAGAGCGCGCGGTCACTGCATCACTTCAGGTCAACTTAAGCGGTTTAGACTTTTCATACAAAAGGATTTTCCCGCTAAATCCCGTGGGAATTTCGGGAAATTCCTTGTTGTAACTAAGCTTTAAGTTTACTAAAGTACCTACATGCCAAATTTCAAGCGTCTAACTTCCGTTAAGCGTTTAGATTTTTCATACAAAAGGATTTTCCCGCTAATTCCCGTTCCCGTGGGAATTCCTAAGTATACTATAACCTGCCCAGGTGTATGAAGAATAATTGTACCAAGTTTCGTTAAAATCCGTCGAGTAGTTTTTGTTTCTATAAGGAACATACAGACGGACAGACAGACAGACAAAAATTTTACTGATTGCATTTTTGGCATCAGTATCGATCACTAATCACCCCCTGATAGTTATTTTGAAAATATATTTCATGTATAGAATTGACCTCTCTACAGATTTATTATAAGTACTAGCGGCCGCCCTCTACCTCGAAAACGGTTCACCGTATAAAAAATGTTTTTGAACAAAATTTGTAGAGAATTTTGTATTCTACAATATTGATAATAAATACAAATAGCAAAAAACCCATAGGAAATGAGATATTTCCAAAAAAAGCGCAAAAAACCGATTTTTGTGACCTTTGACCTTAAAATTTAATAGTTGCTTACACCCTACCATATGTAGGTTTTGAGACAACTTTTAGGGTGTCAATATACAAGTATTTACAGACTTACAGCTGGGTATCTCGAATTCCGAGATTCTTACCTAATTTAAGCTTAAATGACTGGACTAGTAATCAATTTATCGCTATAAATATGATGTGAATGTATATGTGTGTAAAGAAAATTATCAAGCGAAAATCTGAAGATGATCTCTCCAAATTAGGTGAAACTATGTGCCAAAAAATATTAAAAACATTACTAATTTTAAGTTCGAGATTCAATGAAACATGTAAGTATAGGTAACTTTTTTTGCAGTTTTTCATAAACCGAATTACGTACAGTTCTATGTTTGTAGCGTCTACGATGCTACGACGTAGACATAGTTCCGAATGCTGCTACGCCGTAGCTGCTACGAATATTGGCGAAGCAGCTCAGTTGAAAAATTAAAATTATGAAATTGTTAATATTGTATTACTTTTTAAAAAATGCTAGTCACTAAATAGTTATTGGCACGATAAACTACTGGTATAAATAATACACTGATATTTTTTCAGAGGAAATTAATCCCACAAAATATATTTGCCTGTAGCTGAAAGCAATTTGCGAGCCAACATTTTGTATGTTGTGAAAATGTACTCGCCAAATACATTACTTCACCAATGGTACCGCACACAAAAGTGTTTCATATTTTTAATCTAGAATTTAAGCGGACGACTCGACTTGATACATTGCGCCGTTAATGGAACTTTACACACAATATAACATTTGCAACCTAAAATACCAAGGACTATTGCATTTTTGACTAAACATTTAATTTAAGATTTACAGCACAAGACCAAAGAATGCGTTTTTAAGCAATTTGAATGCTGGCTGCGTATCGTGACATTAAAAAAGTGTTGTTTCAGAAAATGTTTCTTTATTGTCTTAATTTTAACACTTGCAACATTTTTTAAAGATTTTTAAGAAAAGTTTTTTTACTTACTTTGAATAATTTGTATTCCACTAACTCTAGTGCCAATTAAGTTATAATTCTAAAGATAAATGCAGAAATTCAGTTTAGGTCTAGCTAATTCAAAATATCTGCTCCCAATTAATGAACTTTCAGTCAAACTCTTAAGGAAAATTAAAAGGGACAGTTTCAAATTAACAACTGTCAAACTAGATTAGCCGAATTAACTTGTTTTCGCGACATTTTAACCGTAACGAATGAAGCAATCATTACTATATTGCCTATGTATTTTGTGAGTCAAGCAATGGTTGTAGATATTGAAGAAATAATTATACCTACGACCTATCTGGAAATCGAATATAAAACATCTGAATCGAGAAAGAGTCCTACACATAAGTATTTTATTTAAATATACCGATGTAAGGTAAACTTCCAGCCATTAGATGCTACCAGTCATTGGACAAAATACCCCTTGAACATCATCATCATCATCTCAGCGATAGGTCCACTGCTGAATATAGGCCTCCCCCAATGCTTTCCATGTTGCCCGGTTGGTAGCGGCCCTTGAACGTCCATAATGAATATTACTTCAAATGCTAATTGCAACTTAACGCCCTTATATCGCCATCAGTGTGCGTCTCTTAGTAGAGGAAAAAAAACTATTATTTAATTCAATAATAAACTGTCCAATAACTCAACTACATCACCATAAGTCGCCATGACTGGAAGTTAACCCTATATCGATTACATAGAACCAATCTAAAATAACAAAAAAATCGAGAGCACCTGAATCCTGTAGATATATGCACTATTCCTACAAATATTTTAAGAAGATCAATCACTTTAGCTAAGCTAACAGCAAGAGTGATTGGCTGTCGTTCATTCACTTTATCGAACTAAAAAAAAGTTATTCGACATTTTTCCATAATTTTCCTTAGAGCCAGTGTAGACATTAATAACTTTGGATATCTATTGTTGATTAATTATATTATGGGTCAATACTCATTTCACAATTTAAATACAAAAAGTAATATTATGCCCATTTAAACTAACGCTGATTCTTAACTGTTACTTGGTTAACAATAAGTTAACCAAAAAAGATCATTCTATTGTTGTCATTGCTATACATATATCTTTCCCTAGTCATTATTTGTAAAGAAGAACCGAATACCATTTTTTCCAAAGTGTACAAAAAGTTCAAATAAAATTAAGTGTAAGTAGTTCAGTAATGAAATACAGTATGACTCTATCATGGTTGGCATATATTTATTTATATCAGATATTCATTAATTATTCTGTCAGTCAATAATGAAGTTAACCGAGCATAAATTTGCAGCTCGTTTTTGCTTGATGAATGAATATTGCGTTAAAACACTATAATAAAGACTTAATGAACGCAATGAGTAAATAAATGCATGACAATTTAATTTAGCTTTGTTTGGACTCGATAGAAAATTAAGATTCTAAAGAAACATTTCTTTATTATTATGAGCCTATTGACGCAGTGGCTTTGTAACTGTTCCTTGTTTCTATTTATTTTTATTCTCGTTGTGTCGTTATGTTGTTGTGTCTATGTAATGTATAATAATATGTACCTACTGTGTCAATGAAGTTTTTCTGTTCTATTCTTTAGCTGTTTGCGTGCCGCTTTTCAGCTTCCAAAAATAGACGATACAAAATCTGGACGATATGGACCCATACAATAAGTACTTCAGTGATATTGAATTATTCTAAAAGTAAAAGAAGTCTTTTAGAAAAAATGTCTACGAAATCATTAGTAATACCAGGCCTGTTCATCTCCGCGAGTTTACATCGAAAACAAAACACGCACGATGGCCCACCTACAGGATACTATTCGACAAGGCCTCACATACGAGCGAACATTGACTCACGCACGCGTATTCTTGTGTATGATGGAAGAAAATAAAGAATCTTCTATGGTGTGAATGGTGTACTAAATACTGTGCAGTATTTAACTGCCTAAATAATAATAAAAACACAGAATGTACTTTTTAAGTTGCCTCAAGACACTGAGAGGTAAATAAGTAGTTAATATTATTCATGATAATTCATGCTAAATCATGTAATTTCCTCCGCCATTTTCCGCAGTTTGGCACCTCATGTCACATCATTTTACCGAAGTCAGCCCTATAGCTTCGGCGCAGTGCCGACCACTGACGTTTATCAACAAAGTGGTAATACGACGAGCGCGAGCGTATGAACCGGTTTATATTCTGTTATCAATAAGTACATAAGCCCTCAATGTAACTGTTTGTTGTACCAAATAAAGAGAAAAAAAAGTCTTTTCAAACCTTTCCCAGCTTAGAAGCCCGCCATTTAATTATTCTAACTTAAGGCTTGGTATTTCTTCTAAAGTAGGTATTTCGCGCTGTCAAAATCTGCGCGCGCAATTCTTCGCCGAAAACAGCGCGTCAAAGAGCTCCCGCCACAATTTCCAGCTACACAGTATAGAAATACGCAGTTGCTTAGGTTAGGTTGACTTCCTTCCCTTCAAGCGTCACACTCACAACACTTTCTAATAGAAATCATATCCAAGTGATACAAATTAAAACACCTTTCAGATTTTTTGGGAATATATTCTAGAATCGAATAAATATAAAATATAACTGCAGAAGTAAACACTGTTCAAAGTGGCCGTGGCGTCGCCCGACCTTCTGGAAGTTCTGCGCCGGCTTAAAGAATTTCAAGATTACGTCACCCGACCTATCGGTAGGCCATTGGGAGCTTGAGCGATTGGATTTTTTTTTTATGATAAGTTACCCTTAGTAGCGATTATTTAGAGCTTGGATAATAAATTTAATTATAGTTGTTGCAATTCACGAAGCTTTGCATGTGGTTAATAACATTAATCAGTATAGGTACGCATCAATTTTGTTCAGTCTCTTTGTTTATTAATAAATAAAAATATCATACTAAAATTGCAGAAACATATTTGTTTGTATTGGTCTGGGTGTTTTCTTTCTATAATATGTATGACGTATATACGGGGTTCTGTACCTATCGAAAATTGCTATAAGCATCACACGCGGTTACCTGCGTACCTCTGTGCACTCATGGGAGTTTAAGCAGAGGTCCCTAGAGTTTGACTTTGAGCTTTGTTTATAGTCATTACGAAGCAGACTGATGGGAAACTGCACTGTCTTGAATTCGAAAGGGTAATTTGACGGTGTTTGGGGAATTCTAGGAATAAATACAGAGTCTCCTCATTGAGATTGAGACATTTCAATTTGAGATTTCACTTGACATTAAACACAATCTGAAATGGAGTTTTCAAACACTTGTAAAAATAAAAAGTAATTAAATCAAAGGCACTAAGTAGTATTGATATCAACTTCGAAGAAAATGACTGCCAAAATTACTTTCTACCCGTTCCACACGTCTTTCATGAATTATATTAAGGTATTGTTAAACTAAATTTCAAGTAGATTGAACCAAGGAATCACTTTGTCCCATACAAACTTTGCCCCCTTTTTTCACCCCCTTCATTTCATGACCCCATTTCGGAAAATCTTTTCTTATGAGATGCCTACGTCATAAAAAGAACACACCTTCCAACTTTCAGGTCTCTACGATATCCGTCAGTCATTTAGGACAAAGCATTTTTATTAGTTGTTCAAAACTCTATCGTTCCAGGTATGTCATTGACAGGAGGGCGCTACTATCTTAATGGGTTATTCATTAGTCCACTTGACATTTCAGAATCGTTTGACTTTAGATACCTAAGCGATTTGATATTCGGAGTCTTTTAATGAAATCAAGTTCTGAAATAACTTGAGGTGTTGTACCCGATCAAGCTTTTCATTGCAGGACAGTTAAATAGTTTTATTATTAGTTTCTTCTCTAAGTCTTAATTTGTCAGAGTAGGTAAAGGCTCCATGAGAGCAAAATTTAGCTTTATAATAGTTTTTAATTTTTTTCTTGAAATATTTGACGCCTTGTAATCTCTTGTAACCTCTCGTTAATATAGGTCCACACAAATAAAGAATGTTTGACTTCGACTTTAATAATTATGCTCTTACATAATTATAAATAAACTAGCTTTCCGCCCGCCGCTTCGCCCGCGTGGAATTTTTTGGTTTTTATATAACTTATTACACTCAGATATAATGTGGCTTTCTATTGGTGAAAGATTTTTTAAAATCAGTTCAGTAGATCCCGAGATTACCCCTTACAATTTAACAAATATACAAACACACAAACTTTACCTCTTTATAATATTAGATTATAGATAGGTAATTTGAAACCCTATTTTGTTTTATTCTTTATTTTATTTTAAATATTTCACGATCCAAACTAATATTTACTGTAAGTAAATGCTAAATAGTAAATATTAGTTTGGATTGTGAAATATCCTACTAATATTATAAAGGCGAAAGTTTGGATGTCTGGATGTCATGATGTCTGGATGTTTGTTACTCTTTCACGCAAAAACTACTGAACGGATTTTGTTAAAACTTTACAGTATTATTGTTTATAACCCAGATTAACATTATGACGATATGTGGCAAATAAATTTCAATAAATAAATAAGACGTGTCTAAAAGCGCCATCTATCGTCATTGGTTAAAATCTACAGCACTGGACAAACTACGGTATGACGTTCGTAAATATTCATTCGGGGGAAACCGTAAAACGCCATCTATCAACATGGGTAAAATGAGGTAAAACATCATATCTAACGGGGAGGTCCACGCGAACGAAGTCGCGGGCGGCCGCTAGTTTATAATAGGTAGCTTTCCCTCCGCAACCTTATTGGTATTCCATGTATGTGTCTTTTAACTGAGTTCTGTTAAACATTTCATGTAAAATTTGTCCAATTATAACTCTATTTACATCTGCATCTGTAAGCAAGGATTCATGTTCTCCAGCCCAGATGCCGAGTAAACAGAATCGTCTTTCAGTGACGTGCAGCTGCCCCTATATTTGACCCACTGACCTAATTTTTATTTATTTATTTGTGTCAGTGTGCTCTTCTAAAGAGTGAAGACGATTGTATGTAGGTACTATTAAAATGTAATTTTAACTCATTGGTTTTGTCTCATATTTGAGGAATGTATCATGAGTAGAGTCTTAGTTTAAAAGGATGCCAACGATTTAAATTTCAATAGGTAGACAAAATTCAGAATTCTTAATTATCAAAAATTTTAGCTTTCTCCAGTAACACTGGTATTATTATACTGCGACTCATCAAAGTCATCATTGTCAAAAATATTGACAAATCGAGAACTGTCACGGCCAAAAAACTGGCACGCGTCCGTCCTCCGTAAGCGCCACCGCGCGACTGATTGAGATTGTCCAAGCCGTCATGGGCGATTTTTTCCACATTTTTTAACATAGTAACTAAATAAGACGCAATATAAAAAATTCATCCGTTAAAAGCCCTCAAGTTATTTCTGAACTTTAGTTTAGTAAAAGATTCAGAATCTCAAATCGCTTATTTTAAAAATAAAACCATTATTAGAAAACGAATAGAGGTAACTTTGGGAATTTATTCTATCGAGTCAACTTCATCAAATCGTGTTTCCATCCGTTAATAGCCCTAGAAAATATCCTCAACTATGCCCAAAAAAAATCTTAGCCTTTTATTTTACTGTTTAGTACCTCAAAAATGAAAAATGAAAACCTCATTTTCGCCATTTTCTCTGTTACCCGGCCTTAAGCCACGCACTGGCAACGTGCCATGCCAGCCACTGGCCTTATCGTGAACGAATGCGAGGTTAGATCGGGAAAGGAATGCGGGCTGTGTAAAATGCTATCAGTACCTACCTACCTACTTTTGTTTTATTTTGTACATAATTATTTATGCTTAAGCAAGCTAAAGAGGCAAAGTTCCCGAGTGGAGGCCACATACCGGAAAATGCAGCGTGGAACGTCCACCCACAAGGTGAACCGACGACCTCATAAAGGTAGCAGGAAAGCGCTGGATGCAGGCCGCTACCAACCGGGTGATGTGAAAATCATTAGGAGAGGCCTATGTTCAGCAGTGGAAGTCCTGTGGCTGAAATGATAATGACGAGTTTATGCTTTGGTTTAGATTCATAAATAAAATATGAATCGCTAAGTCTGTTTCTAGGCATAAAACTTGGGAACGAACAATGCGGTTAATTTTTTATTCAAATAGGTATTCGGTCAAGGTGACCAAAGTTCTTATGAAAAGAAAACCAACAAAATTCGAGAGTATTTTAAATTCGGGAAAAATCCATATTCTTTCTTACTGAGTAGATAGATCCTTACTGAGTTTTCTAGATTTTTATGGGGACATTTTTGAGTAGGTACTATTTTTCTTTTTTCCAAACATTTTGTTGACACAAACAAGCACAAAATGAGAATTTCTTAAGCTTTGTTAGTTTCTAATGGTAATGGTTTAGTAGGCCAAACATCTTAAATTTTCGTCATAACTTTATGTAACTACTTATAGTTAGCCTTCATCGGTCAGACTTTGTACAACCCCATTTCAAATCAACACTGGAATTTCAAACCGTTTCCAAGTGAGCACTTGATAGCCACAGAACTTTGGAACTGTTCCAAGAACAGTTCCTTTTTCCAACTAAATGTTCTGCTGATCCCGAGACTGTAAGACCTAATAAAGATTTTCCAATTGAATTGTCTTATAAAAATTTCAAGAGGTTTAAAAAGTCCTTTTGTAATTAGTGATTTAAGACTAGCTTTTCTTTGCTTTAATTAATAATTTATGAACTTTTCTTTCATTTTAATATCTATCTAATGGAGCTAGCTGATCTACCTAAAACCTAACAAAATTTACAGCTCTAGAAAATACGAATAAAAAATAACGAACCCAAGGTAAGTTCATTTCGCGTGGAAAGGTATCCGTTTATTTATTAATTTGTACTTTATCGCCGTTTATTCTTTCTTTATCGCCCATAAAGAAGAAAGATGGCGGCTAAAAAACCAGCTTGACCCTCTTCACACTTGGACTCGAGTTTGGAGATATATTGCTCGTTTGTCTTAGTGCAAATCCACTGGAAGGTCTGTCATAAATATCATGAAATTACATTTAAACTTGATTCTATTGAAATATTCACGTAGAAATTTTAATGTTTTCTTTTCACTTCAATAGCCCATTAATCCCCAAGTGGTCGCATATGGCGATTTATTATCTACTAGCTGTGTCCCACGGTGTTACCCGCGGTAAAACGTAGCCTATGTGTTAATCCAGGGTGTCAGCTAACTCCATAATTTTTTTTATTAAAATCGCTCCCGCCGTTTAGACGTGAAGAAGTAACAAACATACATACTCACAATAGGACTAAGACAGACTGTCACAGCTGGCGTATTTTCTATTAGATGTACCGGCAAAGCACCCTAATTTTTCTTACATTAACAGAGACAAAACATTGCAAAATATACATAAGTGCGTCAAAATATACATAAAAAGGCATTAGCGCAACAGCATTTGAGAGTGTGCCAAGATTTCCTTGTAGTATGCTTATTAGGCACGCGAAATGCAACAAACTTATCTCCAATTTCAAAAGCAAATAGGTACCATATTTGAATATAAATAAGAGCTACATATAAACTACAGATTGTAAATGCAAGCCAGCCATACGCTTTGGCCCTTCAATTGAGACCTTTTTTATTTCGTACACATCGAAATAACGAAAGAGCTTGTGATACCAAAGTTATTTTTGGCCAAAAGTTGTTTTTACTCATATTTTCGCCAAAGTAATATTGTTTGTGAAAAAAAACGATGATTGAATCTTTGATAACTCGAATTGAATTTTATTTTCAGCATAAAAAACTAGCGGGAAAGAGTCAGTGAAAAAAAATAAAATTAAAGAGAGAAAACTGTTTATTTGGTTTCTATTATTGACTCAAACAATGAATGGAGTAAAAAGTAAGACAATAGTTAACATTTTAAGAAAATAAATAATCTAATCGGCAGCTTTATTTCTTGTGAAAGAGAAATGTTTTAGAAAAGATTAAGGACAAAGTTCGACAAGATTCCACGAAGGATTTTAGGATTACCTTGAGGGACATTAGTTGACACGTAAGGGACAGTTGCCAGCGGGTTTGTTGCAAAATAGCAACTATCACCATTGCATAAGATACCACAGTGTCAATCTTGATGTGCCTTCATCGGTACAATCGGGGCTTATCGGGGTGTGCCATAGACGACATTCTCTGGTCCAATATCTTAATCTCAACGTCGCTTTGACGTGGCAGGCATTTACGATTAGTGTGGTGTTAGAGTTGGATAACACTGAAGTGTCCCAGATATGACATTGACAGGAGGGCGCTATTATCAATGCTGAGTTATTAGTTAAAATTTTTGCCACTTGACGTTGCATAATCGTTGGACTATAGTAATGTTGTAGATCTTACATGATAATTATAACACATTTTAAAGTAAACCACATACTTTCAATGTAAAATGGGAGAAAAGCTCCTGAAGGAACTGGAAATCTATTTTTTGTGTTATTTTCATTTTCAAATTCAAATTCTCTTACCCACTAGATACTAAATGTCCTCTTTATGCTTAGTATATTGTTTTTGACCCGGAATAAATATAAATCAAGTTTTAATTTAATATTTTCCTTCAATCAGCAGACCCATTAACCCTTGAAACGGCTACGCGGCTCGTTAAAGCCACTTATTTCATGAAAGCGAACTTCGTAATTTTCTTGTTACACATCGCCTCCCAAGAAGTACTGTTTTGTGCACCAAATAAAATAAATAAAAAATAAATATGCCAGAGTTGTAGGTTATACAATCGCCAGTACATCACACTAGTTATTTATCTATATTTCATACAATTGTAACCCTTATAAGTTAATATTAAACATGAATTACATTTTATGACATACAGAACATGCACAGTAGGTAACATTTATCTTACTTTCTCATTGGTTAATATTATGGACTTTATGGCTGGGTTGCACCATCTTACTTTAACTTTAATAAAAATCAAAAATCTGTCAAACTCCATACAAAAATTTGCGGTTAAAGTTTGGTGGTGCAACAGTCTAAGACATTTCCTTGTAATATCAAAAATATGGTAGATCTAGAAGCTGCTGCAAAATAAAGGGTTAAGGGTACATTGTTGCGCTGCGTACCTACGTGGGGCATACGGCATGGTACGAGAGCTTAATTAATAATGTAATAACACAGCGAAAGCATCACATCTCTAAAGAAAACAAACGAAACACATTCACCACACAAGTACCGCATACGCCCCGCATTACAAGATTCCTTTAAACAAATGTTATGATAAAACAATAACGAAAATGAAGTAATCTTTCGTATTCGTAATTAGATTCATATTCTTAATGGAAGAAATACATTCGCTATGGCGAACACGAATATACAAAAACATCGCTTCAAAACGGTAACCCTTGTTTTCGTTTGTTACACATTCGTATAAAACGGGATATGAGGAACTTTCTACTCGTATAGAAGCTCTCTACTCTTATCTGCAGCCGGCCCACGTCTGAATTACATCTCGAAGGGAAGCTTCATTAAAAACATTTGTATTTATTACGCATGCTGATTTTTAGGGTTCCGTAGCCAAATGGCAAAAAATGGAACCCTTATAGATTCGTCATGTCAGTCTGTCTGTCCGTCCGTATGTCACAGCCACCTTTTTCCCCACATTAAGATTTTCTCACAAAAAAAGAAAAAAAAAACACAAATTTTGCGAGTCCCCACACTTAAAACTGAAACTCAAATTTATTTTTTATCAAACCCATACGTGTGGGGTATCTATGAATAGGTCTTCAAAAATGACTGATGAAAACTGAATAGTTTGCGCGAGAGATACTTCCAAAGTGGTAAAAGTTACTCCTCTTTTCCTCATAATCACGTAGAGGTATTAAATAGAAATTCATATCAAATACTCAGGTCTATAGTACCTTTAAGCTGTAACAAAATCAAAGTTATATACCTACAGGTTCGTACGGAACCCTCGTTGCGGAAACCCTTGCACTTGGCCGGTTTTTTTATGTTGAATTATAATATGAAGTATTAGAAAAAACGAGTTATTACCTACTAAGCTTTTTTACTTTTAAACCTCATCGTGTTGGTGACCTAATTTTGCGCAAATTGTTAGGGAGATAGAATATCGTAAATCGTATTATTTTCTATAGAAATCCGTTTTTGGGCGAACTTTGTAGCCCATAATTGAAATCGATAGGATACACGAGCTAAAATTTTGATTAACGTCATGTTTGTATTTGTTTAATTCTGAGTAAATTTGTTTATGCTTGTTTAATAAATTAATAACCGTGTGCAGGCTTACAAAATTTAAAAATTACTTTGTGTAATTATTTCAAGTTTTTTTAGGAAATCACAGCGTGAAATCTACCGGATTGGGTAGAAGATGAATCACACGATGGGGTAGAAGATGAAAAAAAATTCATCCCCACTTTACACGTAGGGGAGCTTACACAAAAATTTTTTTTTTTACCTTTTTGTCGGCGTGATTAATATACATACCTCCACAAAATTACAGCTCCCTAGTGCCAATGGTTTCCAAGCAAAACCTCGGACAGACAGACAGACATATTGAAACTATAAGGGTTCCTTGTCAGGACTACGGAACCCTAAAAAGCTTGAAAAACTAATGATACTTAGCTTTTGAAGATTTAATTTTAGTTTAACATAACATTATATACCTTTCTGTAAATCCTTGCATTTCGAATAATTAAAGGCTCTAATGAGAAGACCCTTGAATCACGGGAACTATAAACTCATTAATATTTAAGAAAAAATCGGCAATTCATAAGTTTTAGCGCCATAATACGCAAAAAATCTGTATCCCTTATTACCAGGCCAGGGTGCGAGCCAGTCGCAACAGCATTCTGAGGACCCTAGCGGACAGATACACATCGCCGCTGTGGAAGTGTATTGGAGACTGATCACGGGTCTTATCCACTCCCATGATGGTCCGTCTCTGCACAGGGTACAATTTTCCTTTGTTTATGTTTATTACGAACCCGCATAGGTACCTATGAACTTTTTTAAAATTGTCTGAAATAAATAATTTTTATATTAGTTATTTATTTATAGGTAAAGGATGTATCATCAGACTAGTGATAGAACGCCCACTTGAAATTTCAACTAGTCCCCGCCACTATACAGCCGCTAGAAACTCGAGGTTTGAAATAGAAATAAAATGACGCTAGACTAAAATAAAATGGCTGGAAAATATTCCCGTGAGTTTAGTGGACGCAATTCAAAACGAGTTGCAGTGGCTAGAGTGCACCTGTGCGCACGCTTTTAGAATAAATCCGGCTGTTGTAACAATTCAAACGTGCAACAGAAATATACACTGATCAGTGATCACGTACATTACTAAATATTTTGTAAAAAATGTTATTCATTCATCATCATCATTTCAGCCATAGGACGTCCACTGCTGAACATAGGCCTCCCACAATGACTTCCACCACACCGCACGTTTGTAGCGGCCTGCATCCAGCGCCTTCCTGCTACCTTTATCAAGTCGTCGTTCCACCTTGTGGGTGGACGTCCCACGCTGCGTTTTCCGTTACGCGGCCTCCAATCCAGAACCTTGCTGCCCCATCGGCCGTCAGTTCTGCGTACTACGAGTATGTGCCCTGCTCACGTCCACGCCCAAAAAATATTATTGGCAGGCAGCTATTATTCACTAGTGTCTTGTATACCACACAGACACAAAAGTGTCTATTAGGTACTAACAAACCCCAAGCGGTCGCAATACTTCCTTCCAGTACTTTTAGACCGTTAGTTATATACTCAACATCAAATAAACCGCACCTTCCGCGACGCGAACTTTAACGATTTTCTTCTGACACAATCATGGTGCCCCAACAATTTTGGTGTTATTTGAAAGCCCAATAATTAATATCCTTAAAGAAAAACACATTAATTTCTTAATAAATGATTAACATATAGGTACCATAAATGTGACTTGAATAAATACCTCACTTTGGGATCAATTAGATCAATTTTTATGGTTATAAAACCAAATAATGATCTCACGTGTCCTCTTTAACAGATGGATAGCGATTAATCCCAACTTAACAGTTTTATAGCCATAAAAGTTGGCTCAAGCGTAACTACCTATTTTTTGAAGAAGTGACTCTGGATCCTTCTAAAGACACATTTTTGGGGTAAAAACCCTTTCCTTTAATGAAATAAAGTTAGAACTAGGCTTTTAAATAGTGCCAATATTGGTGGGAAGTGGGGATACATACGTTTGAAAATACTTGACACGGGAGGTGCGATTTATTTGAGTGTATTACCAAAAAATATTTTACACGTATTTTTTATTTGGCAATCAAACGAGTAATTACGAAGTTATGATCCATTGAAGTTCCGCGTGCCGTCACTAAGTGCTATACTTTTAAGCACTCCTTGACGTCACGACCCTCTTCGTTTGAACTTTAGCATGCTTTATCTCTTAAAATTTTCCTTAATTTGAAAAAGTGAAAAATATGTGTCTAGTACCTATTTTTTTGATAAATTCAAACTTGCTTTTCCCCATTGATTTCTATTGTGTCTCGATTCGCGGGGCAGGCTGCCTTTTAGGTATTCCTAAATGTTAAAACTTTTATTAGCAGACTTGTTTTATCCGTCGGAATTCTGGGTTTTGCTAAAATTCATTAAACTGAGAATGTTCGCGTCGGTTCGTCGAGTTCGGACGAGCGTTTTGGTCCCTTTGTCGCGGTGGAACGAAATTGGTTTTACGAGTTAACCAAACTAAAATGGTTTTTGATTTAAATAAAACGCTTGGTTGGAGTTCAATTCGAGTGATTAGCCGAGATTTTTGGTGAATATTTGTTACTCTTTTTCCGGAAAAGGGAATATAGCGAGAAGCTTGTTATAACTACCTACCTTAAACACAAACTGTTCAAAGATCCGTGAATCGAATTCAAGCGGTATGTATCGTTTTCTGAAAAAAATGCCCAAATTGAGTCGTTCATCCAAGGGCATAATTAATATTGATCGTATCGAAGTAATAATCATTAACTGGAATACTTTTAATCTCGTAAATTAAAAGAAATAATACTATGGTACACATTTTTTTAGATGAATAAGTGACCAGGAATCATAAACCTGACTTAAAGCATCTGATGTTAAACGGTACATTTCTGTAATACATTTCAAATATTTATTTTCCATATAAGTAACATCAGCTAGGGAATTCTGCCATTGCAATTTACACCCTTTGCAGCCCGTCCGTAAATTACTACAAGTGATAGCAGGCAAGTTTTATTGTCGCTTAAAGTGCTAGCTGTCGCGTTTGGTCGTAGGAGTGGATGTTAATCTGCTTCTGTACAGCATCAATATTTACAGAGATACATCTCTGGTTAAATGATCAACAGTTTAAACTAAATAAGTCAGTATTTTTTGCAAGTAACCTTTTATAAAGAGCTGAGTGAGTGTGTGAGAGTGAGAAACACAAATATAACATCATTCAGCTAATGATATTTTATAAGCTTTAAAAAAAAGCTATTGAACTGAAATAATTTATTGTGGCATTCCTTATGTGTAGTCTGAAATCATGTACTGTCATTTGCTGAAACGCTAATATTAATGTTGTACGTGTGTTCATCAATAAGTTTAACTTTTTATCGGAGAATGTGTTCACAACAAATACGAGTAGGTAGGTATATCGCCATTATTTAGTAAAATTTAAGGCAACTGAGCGTGACTCTACTTTTGTTTTTGGTTGGTTAAATGTACATTAAAGTACTTTATGTACATTTAACCAACCGATCTATGTAACAGTATACCTAAGACTGATTGATAGGTATCGTAATGTGCACAATATGCGCGAACACTTCGTTTATTATTTTACTCATCAACTTAGTTAATGAGATACCTACAATGGTTTAACAAGCTATTATTTAAAGGTCTAACCTCAAGCCCAGAGGATAAAACACGTACCACCAATGTTTTGAAGAACGCCCTTGTTAAAACTCATTAGGCACTAATTACGAAACATACAGCATTCATTTTATGAAAAGGAACATTTAATTAGTGATGAAACGCTTTTAAAAAGAAGATAAAATATAATAGAACAATCTTAGTTGAAAAATATTTTGAGTGAAAGATAATGCATTAAATTTTTTAAAGTTAAGTAACTATTTGAATTGCGTAAGAACAGACATAATTATCTTATAATTTAAATTACAAAAAACACAATTATGCTACCGCTTTTCAATTAAAGGTAAATATCATCAGTCTCAATGTAGATTATGGAATATTTTGCCTAACTATGATATCACTTTGATAGTAAAAATGTACATTGAAAAAAACATTTCAATGAAAAGGTTTGTCGTGGAAATCTCTTCACGATATTACAAGTTTTTTCCTTACTTAATTCAGTAGCAAGTAGAATACTGAAGGGTTGAATAATTTATTGAAATACCCATGGCAAGTTCAAATTTGTTTATTCATAAAATATTACAATCAAAACGTATTTGCATCGCCTCAAAGAACGAGCGCAGCTTATCGAAATTGAATACCGATAGTTCGTAATATAAACAACATTAAAATTTCTATCTTGGCCAGAATAAATGCATAGTAACGACGCTACTTGGCAATTCAGAACATGCTGACACAAGGCGATTAAAAATGAATAACAGAGGAAGGAAAAATGCATACAAAATGCAAAGAAAGAATGTTTTTGACTTTGATACGGATGATATTTCTAGAAACCTTGGTTATACCACATCAGATGCATACGGCTAAGGAATGTTGTATAGCATTAAGTCCGCTAATCGTACTTTCTTTATGCAATGAAGCTTTCGTACTGAATTAATATGTAGGAAGTACTTAAAGTCAATAGCACCTACTACTTTATGTCGCTCGTAGCGTTTCCCCAAAGGCTTTAGAATTTTATATCTTTGCCCCCTAACTTATGAACTATTACATAAACACGTGTGTTGGACACTAGTAGGTAAGTTATAACTTTTTATTAGTAAAGAAGTTAGTATACAGATAGTCATTATCCCCCTTACTAATAAAACTTACACGCTCGTTGAACAGTGTTTTAAAGTGACGTTTTGTATGAAAATGTCATTTTAAAACAGTGTCCAACAACTGCGTAACTTTTTATTCGTAAGGGGGTAACTAAGTAAGTATATCACCATAGTCGTATATTAGAAACGCTTTTTCAAGCACTCTACAGAAATACAGCTTGATTGTAAGTGCAACAACAACACGTCATCATGTAAAAACTATGGCAATTTATTCATATTCATTTATTGCATCTTATTGTTATCATAACTAGCTATAAGTAAATTCAAACATTTATAAAGGATTAAAAAAAACTATAGTCCGGTGTTCAAGCTACTCTATATTTTCATCTTTTATAAAATAACAAAATTTTAATCACAAGACCGTTAACAGCTCAGCGCAGGCAAAAATACACCTTAATCTGTTCCAAAGGAGAGATTTGCCGCATTCAGCTCTCTTGACGTTAAACTTGATCAAATAAAGATATTGCGCTCTCCGGCTACTTTATTAAGGTATCCCCTAAGCTGATAATAATGATGGGCTTTTATTATAATATTATAAGCACTTTTTGCCAGGTAGCCCTTTGTGAGATTTAGTTTACTCCATTCCATTTTTAGACCCACGAAAATAATAGCATTTCTTCTAAATACCAGGGATGTTACGGATATCCGTAACCGTAAACAAAACTTTCAGATATCCGGAATAAAAAATATCCGAAACCGTAACCGTAACCGATTCAAACGTTTCGAATAGTTTCAGATGTAAGCAGTTTGAAATAATAGTTTTTTTACAGCATTATAAAGGCATAATACGAGTAGACTGATTTTTACCTTTACAATGCCATCTAGTATCAATTTTTATTACTTTTTATTCGATGTAAAGTGTGTGGCCATGTATGAACTGTGTTGGACAACTATTTCAATTTGCATTCTAAAGCACAGATATCCATAACCGTAACCGAAACTCTCAGATATCTGGAATAAAAAATATCCGTAACCGAAACCGAAACCGGTATAATATTATTCCTATATCCGTAACCGTATCCGTAACCGAAACTACATATCCATAACATCCCTACTAAATACCTACTCATATATTTTGTAAAAGATCTATTCGCTCCATTTTAATGTTGTAAAAGCCGAATGTGGCAAGTGACGTCACAAGTACCCCTTTGTACACAAGTAAAGACGACAGCATATCAAAATAAATACTGTGGCATCTTATGCAGTTCTAATAGGGGTGAGTTTGCTACAAAATTGATAGTCTGATGTAGGTACTTACTTACGCACTCCATTACGGATGTTATGTTGGGTAATACCTAATTAACGAGTGCTGAACATGTTTTGACATCATTTGTCTTGTATTATCTTGCAATACATGCTTTCCTGTACAGGATGAGGAGAAGGAGTCATTTGCTTTACATTCGTTTGAGGATAATATACGTATTACGAGTAAATCAATGGAACTGACGTAATCAGTCGTAGATTGTCGCTTATTTCATAAGTTTGTTTTCTTAGGCCCAGAACAGACGGTGAAACGCAACTGCAACGAAACTGCAACTTTCTGATGAATGAAACTGAAACTGAAAGTTTCAAACTGGTCGCGTCATGTGTGGTCTCTCAACGCACGCTATGGCAGAAACTTAGATGCAACTCAAAAGTAACTAGCAGTTGCAGTTTCGTTGCAGTTGCGTTTCATCGTCTGTTCTGTGTACCTACCATGAGTTTACGTTAGGTGTGCTCGCTAGCGAGTACGTCAAAAATCTCTATGAAGATTTTGTTTCTTGAAAGTAGCCACTAGGGGCGCTGCACAATATGTCATACAATTAATGTCATTTTTTTACGCAGTCGCTAGCGAGCACACCTAACGTAAACTCATGGTAAGCGCACTGGGCCTTACACTTATAAATCAAGCGACAGTCTTACTTTTTATACTAAAAATCTCTTCAAGCTATTACAAGATTGCAACTCTATTATTCTAAACAGATTTCGACGTAAAATATTGCACACTGTGGATTGTTGCGAAAAATTCTGACGGAAAGTATAGTGACGGCTGACACGGAAGTACGTCATATCAGAATTAGGAACGTTACAAGATTGCAAGTATATTATTATGAACAAATTTTAACGTAAAATATTGCACACTTTGTGTGATTGTTGCGAAAAAGTCTGACGGAAAATATAGTGACGGCTGACACGGAAGTACGTCATGTCAGAATTAGGACCGTGCAGTAGATAAGGCTACTCCAATTCGGTGATGGATGACCGGCGCGAACCATCAATTTCAATAACGGGCATATCTAAGAGTGAACAGCCAGTCTAAAAGAAAAATTTAATGGCTTATAATAATACATCTGAAAAATTGGTTTTGGTAAATATTTTTTCGCAAAATAGAGTCGTCCACTCATTAATTCATAAATCAGTCCGAATCTATGCGCGACGCGGAGCGCACGCCGCTCGCTCGCTCGCTCGCCACATCTACCGGCGTACGCGTCGTTAAAAGTTCGGGATGTCATCGAAAGAATTGAAATGTGCAAACTGCAACATCGTAATCAATGAAGTGTTAGCATTCGTGTGTAATAAAGTTGATGTGATGGATGAAGTTAGTATCACTCAAATATGCACTAGTGCTTTTTCAGAAAGTGATATTCTGGACGCAAAGAATCTGCTGTACGATTCTTTATCGACTTCAAGGCGGAAGAAAATTCGGAAAAGACATGGAAAGGCACGTCGAGATATAGAGGATATCATTTGTATCATCAAAGAGACGGATACTGAGGAATTTCCTGTCTTTGTTGCACGGGAACTGCATAAACTACCTCCCGTAACATTTGATCATGTCGATGTTACGCGGCTCCTTAAGGATTTAGTGAGAATTCAGTCCGAGCTGCAATTGATCAAAGAACAATATGTAACTGCTGACCAGCTCGAAGAGATAAAAGTGGATTTAGACTCATTGAAGAAAACATCTGTGGTTAATTACTTCACTGGCAACGTAAACACAACAAGGAGAGGCGCTTGTTTATTAAATAGTTTCACCTACGATAGTGGACCTATGGGGTTAAATCCTGTACAAGACGACGATAACACTACTTCCCCTAAAAATAAGTCGCCATCTCATCAACCGTTGGATTATCGGCCGATAGTAGATATGGATAATTTACCGGAGGGTACGCAAACGCAAAAATCGGCAGTTCAAATGTTGGCGGTTAGTGAAATCACTGCGTGCGAACGAAGTAAACAAGTAAGCGGTACAAAGACGGTGACTCATACGCAACCGGCACAAGCTAGCGCCGAACATACGGACGCGAAGGCTGGCGGCCGTAATGCGATACCAAACCGACGATCACTAGCGGACATTGCGCGCGGTGGAAAATGGAAGCAACCGGTTCCTGATGAAAAATGGATAACAGTGCAACGTAAAAGATTGAGAAACCGTTTTACAGGCAATAGAGGGAATGCCTTAGCAGAACCTAATCAAAGGTTCAAGGCGGCGGACTCCAATACTCCAATATACATTTACAACGTCTCGAAGGAGGTGACTGTGTGTGATATATCAAACTATATTGAAAATAAGATAAATGTGAAGGTGACGCTTGAAAAAATGCCAATGAAGGTATCGAAATGTTATGATGCATATAAAATCTATGTGCCCAGTCACAAAGTAGATATGTTTTTGAAGGATGATTTTTGGCCCGACGGGATTGCCTATCGCCGTTTTATTAACTTTCGTGAGAGAAAGTTAGGGAAGTCTGCATCTGTAGAGAACAATATCACTGAATGAACACGCAAGCAGTAAAACTAATCAGTTTTAATTGTAAGTCTTTGAAGCGGTCTATAGACTGTATTCGATCCTTATGTCAGACTGCCGACTTGATTGCATTGCAAGAGACGCTCTTAATGCCTCACGACGTTCCACTGCTGGGCACGGTAGATCAGAACTTCGATTATATTGGAAAATCGGCGGTCGACGCGTCGGTGTGTATTCTGCGAGGACGTCCCTATGGAGGCGTCGCGTTGCTGTGGCGTAAAAGTGTGTTTCCCTCAGTGACCGCGGTACAGTGTTCGAGTGATCGTCTTATTGCAATTAAAATATCAATGGTGCAGTGTTCGATTTTGGTTTTTTCTGTGTACATGCCTACGGATGAGTCTATTAACTTGGTAGAATTCACGCAGTGTTTGGGTGAGTTGAACGCTATTATTGACAGTTGTGATGTTGAATATGTGTATATTCTTGGAGATTTTAATGCCCATCCTGGCAGACGGTTTGGTGATGAACTATTTAGTTTCTGCTTAGGCCAGAATATGTCATGTATTGATATTGATGTACTTGGTAGGGCGTCCGGATCTTACACGTATGTTAGTGATAGTCACGGGTCTGTCAGCTGGCTTGACCACTGCTTGGTGACCGAAGGAACTAGGCACACAGTTGTGGATGTATCCATTAATTACAATGTATTTTGGTCTGACCATTTTCCACTAGAAATAACATGTAATCTTAACGTATTAAGGTCCAGGATTGTTTATTGTAGTAGTATTAATCAAAATAACGCAATTCAGTGGGGAGAACGAGATGTTTCTCAAATGTCACATTATAAAGATTTTTGTAACACTAAACTAAAGCTTATTGATTTCCCAGATATTTTCTTAGGGTGTGCGGGCAAGAAATGTAATATTATTGAACACCGTAAAGAACTTGACGATATGTATAATGTAATCGTAAATATTTTGTCAGATGCCGCTATACATAGTTCAATTAAGAAAAATGTCAATAATAGAAATGGATATGTGTGTGGATGGAATAAGCACGTAAAAGCAGCGCATAAAGAGGCGCGTCTGTGGTTTCACTATTGGGTGCTTTATAACAGACCTCGTGAAGGATATGTTTACAAGATGATGTGTGAGTCTAGAAGAATCTTTAAATCCAAGCTAAAATGGTGTCAAATAAATAAACAACAAATACACCTAGATATTCTAGCTATGCATCATTCAAAAAAAGAATTCTCTAGCTTTTGGAAGCACACAAAAAAGCTCAATCCTAAACCTAGTGTTCCTATAAATGTTGAGGGATTGAATGAACCAAAGCAGATAGCAGAAATGTTTGTAGAACATTTTAAGGTTCAACCATCTTTGAGGTCAGTCGCTAATAACCATTCTCATCAGTGCTATCTTGGTGACCTTACTTCACCACCAGTCCTGATAACAGCAGGAGAAATTAGGTCTTTACTTAGGAAAATTACAAGAGGCAAATCCCCTGGCCATGACCACCTAAGTATTGAACACTTGCTCTTTGCAGGCCCGCACCTGGCTCGCGTACTAGCATTGTTTTATTCCCTTTGTTTGAGTCATGAATATTTGCCGGATAATTTGTTAAAGACTGTGGTCGTGCCTATTGTTAAGAATAAAACAGGAAACAGTAGTGAGAAGTCTAATTACAGACCTATATCATTGGCTACGATATTGGCCAAGGTGCTGGACAGACTGCTTGACCAGCAACTGCGCAAGCATATTAAGCTTCATGATGCACAGTTTGGCTTTAGACCAGGCCTTTCTACCGAAACTGCAATTCTATGCCTCAAGCAGACTGTCCAGTACTACACTTGCAGAAGTACACCTGTTTATGCTCTATTTCTAGATTTAAGTAAAGCCTTTGACTTGGTTCAGTACGATGTTCTTTGGGAGAAGCTTCTCGAAAAAACTAATATGCCCCATGATTACATATACATTTTAAAATACTGGTATATGAATCAGCGTAATTATGTAAAATGGGCAGGAGAGCACTCGGACATGTATGGATTGCAATGTGGAGTGAGGCAGGGCGGAGTGAGCTCAACGACCCTTTTCAATCTGTACATGGACGAGCTGATCGGTGAGCTCAGTAGCGCTGGAGTCGGCTGTTCTATTGATGGCACATTAATTAATAACATAAGCTACGCTGACGACATGGTGCTGCTGTGCCCATCGATCAATGCTCTCAAGAAACTGATATCCATCTGTGAACGTTATGTGGAGGCACATGGGCTCAGGTACAATGTGGCTAAAAGTGAATTGCTGGTTTTTAGGGCTAAGAATAAGACGTATAACGTGCCGACGCTGAAACTTAATGGCACCCCGTTAAAACAAGTACAGAGCTTCAAGTACCTGGGACATTGGGTCACCGAGTCGCTTAAAGACGACCTTGATATAGAGAGGGAGCGTAGGGCGCTGTGCATTAGGGCTAATATGCTGTCCCGCAGGTTTGCACGTTGCACCAACAATGTTAAAATAACGCTATTTAAAGCTTATTGCCACTCACTTTACACTTGCAGCCTGTGGACGAATTATACCCAAAGAGCTTACGGTGTCCTGCGCACCCAATACAATAATGCATTCAGGGGGCTGAGGGGACTGCCAAGACACTGCAGCGCATCCGGGATGCTAGCCGCGGCGCAAGTAGATAGCCTCTCGGCCATCATTAGAAAGCGCATCGCGTCCCTACTGCAGCGAGTACGGGGCAGCGCCAACAGCCTCCTGATGGCGGTCGCGGCGAGACTGGACGCAGACAGTGCTATTATGCAACACTGGACTCGCGTCCATCTCGTCAAAGACACTAAAATTAATTATAATAATTTTAATAATAATAATAATAATTAATAAAAATTTCTATTATTTAATTAATTAATACTAACATAGTTTTAAGCTTACATTGTTACTAACACTATATGGACCCTGGTTCGAAATAAACATATTTTATTTTATTTTATTTTTTATTTTTTATTAAACTTTAACATTGCAGCATCTTAGCCAATCTTAGGGCTCTTTCTCATGGAGAAATCCAGTTTTTTGGTGGATCCCGTTTAGTAGTAAAGGTACCCGTACGTGTTTTAATCTCAGGAACATCCCGTTTGTAGCATCATGCAAAAAACCGACCAGCTCGAATTTGTAAATTTTTCGACTTTGAAATTCATTTGTGTTTTGAAACACATACGAGTAATATATTGTGTTTTTACAATATATACAATTACAATATTACAATTGTACAAGTGGCAGACTCACTCTTATGGCAGATAGCTCCGCTCTTAATGGTCGAAAGCATTAAAACACGATTAGGACTTAGGATAACGTAGCAAAGCATAACAAAGTTTGAACAACGAAAAACGAAAGATAAGGTAATGTTAGCAAGGAAATGAAAGGTATGGTTGAAATACTGATATGGATGATGTTAGTTTCTTTTTTACAGCTTTCTGCTCTTATTTCTCAGCAACCTATATAGTTAATTTGAGATATTATGTAAAGCTTCTTTTCAGTAGATTCGTTCTTAGTGTAATAACATTGGTAGAGGGGTCGTACGTACCTCATTTAAGGTAGCAAGGAAGGCGCTGGATTCAGGCCGCTATCAACCGGGCCGGGAAAATCATTGGGGAAGGCTTGTGTTCAGTAGTGAACGTCCTGTGGCTGAAATAATTCTGATGATGAGAGGGGTCGTAGTCACGTTATAGCTTCCACGTAGATTGTAGAGGCGGACTCAGCTCTCCACACGATATCAGACTGCCTCGTGCATTCATATCGCGCAGTCATAGTCCGCTGTGGGAAGCCTCGCGGTTTCCCACAGCGGATGTCACTTGGACAGTCAGTGACCTGTCACGCGATCGGGTTTCTTCAACTTTTGCCTGAAAGTAGTTATGTCTAAGCGACCCGAAAATGGCCTACGTACCTACTCTATATATATAAAAGAAAGTCGTGTTAGTTACTCCACTTATAATACTCAAGAACGGCTGAACCGATTTAGCTGAAAATTATCAGGGAGGTACTTAGAGCCAGGAGAAGGACATAGGATACTTTTTATCCCGTACGAAATTAAAAAAAAAGTCTGCTTATTTATTGCCATTAAGGCGGAAGCTAGTTACTTATAAAATCTTGAATTTAAATATTAGTTGACTATATTTATGAGACATATTTTAGTTACTCTGTCTTCAAACACATTATATGTACACGTCGTGCCCTGGGGAACTGTCAGAATGATAAACCCTCCCAACATTTCTTTGCACCATTTGTTTCCAAGAAAAGGGTTGAGAGGGACGTTAAGGCCCGGGCAACGTTTTATCACTTACTGCTGCCCGCGGCGGAATCCGCATAGTTTATTGAAAACTGGATTGTTTGGATTTACGATGACATAAAACTTCTACAGATTTTCATTGTTTTTATCTAAGATGTTTTTATAGTTTTTATGTACTACATTCAATAGTGATCTAAAAAATCAGTTTATATCAATTTTTGATGGTATTGTGAAACTCAGTTAACTAAAAGCCACTAAATAGGTACTTTTTTTATATCTAGTGAAGGTTGCAGGAGGTGCCTGGATGCGGGCGTCGCAGGACCGGCTGTTGTGGAAATCCTTGGGGGAGGCCTTTGTCCAGCAGTGGACATCATTTGGCTGAAACGACGAACGACGACCTAGTTTATAGTTGACAAATTAAATTTCTTCTGCCACTTCTTTTCGGCATCAACCGATATGTTGTTTCGATTAGTGGTAGGGCAAGTTACATTTGGGAGGTGTTCAACTGCCCTGGAAAGGGGCATTTATTCTCTCATCATCATCATCATCATCTCAGCCATAGGACGTCCACTGATGAACATAGGCCTCCCCCAATGCTCTCCATGCTGCCCGGTTGGTAGCGGCCTGCGTCCAACGCCTTCCTGCTACCTTTGTGATGCCGTCGGTCCACCTTGTGGGTGGACGTCGAACGCTGCGTTTTCCGGTACACGGCCTCCACTCCAGAACCTTGGTGCCCCATTGGCCTCAGTTCTACGTACTATGTGCCCTGCCGTCAGATTGATAATCTATCGGGCTATGTCAGCTCTCATCTCTATTTATTTATTCTCTCATAAACTATTTGAATTTAATTAAAGCAATTACGTTGAAAGTGCACCAAAATGCATTGAAATTAGTGAGTCTACTGAGTTTATATCCATTACGATTTCCGACTAATTGAATGTCGGCGGAACGTCGCTCCGTTATTCGGCGATAGTTAGCAGCTAACCGCTTTGGCGTTGCGGCCTGGGGTGCTGGTAACTTCGTGATGCACTAGCTTTGTATTAAGTTACCACCAACAAGTATTAGGGCTTGTCTCTGTCGCAGTAAGATAGATAAAGCCGTAATATAGTTATATCCCTAGGGATATAATTATATACCGTAACATAGTTATACGAAAGCGATTCATTACTATCTCACTAGGAATATAGTTATAAAACGGTCCAAGTTGTAATCCTGAGGTTGGTATCCTGAAAGATTGGTTACCCAGAAATGCAATACAGCTTTCAAACATTACTTTGAATGATCCTTTACCAAATGAAAACTTGTCACTGAGAGAAATATGCCAAAAATTGTCGCGCTTTTGGTGGCTAAGGTTATTTAAAATGTTCCTGTAAAAAATCGAATATACAGTGTTCTACTAATATACATAGCGATAACCGGTGCGTTTTGTATGGAGTTTGACAGATTTTTGACGTTTGTCAAAGTTAAAGTAAGATGGTGCAAGTCAGCCTCAGTTAGCTACTAAAGGCTAACTGCTTCATTTGTGTTATAATTCACTCATTGTTATCCAACTAAAAATCACGTTTCAGTGTTATTTGGTAATATTATCAAAGAATTCAGTTTATTTACTTTAGTTGAATACCTACTACCTGTCTACGACTTTTGTAGTCCAGCCTTTTAGGGTCCTTCAAAACTAAAAGCTCTTACGTTTGCCCCAAAAGGCTTTAGGATAAGTATTTGTATGCCAAGTTGACATAGGCACACCTTACAATTCAGTATGAAAATATTCTATTCTCTTATGCCTACAGAAGAAATAAAAACGAAAATTATTCAGTTCTTTAAATATTAAAACTCCTTACAAATTGATTCTTTCAAATGCAAAGTTACGTAAGTATCCAATTCGTAGTTGGATTGCTGATAGGGTTGCCAGGTGTCCGGCTTTAGCCGGACATGTTTGGCTTTTTACGGTCTTCTGCGCCAGGTGAAAGTCGAGCTACAGAATAATATCAAGCGCACGCATCAGGGTGTTGGACAACCGTTGATAATACTACTCACTCGTGAGCTGTGACACTAATTGCAAAATATCCTGCCAAATGAAGCACAGAGTCCGGCTTTTGTATTTTTGGACCTGGCAACCCTAATTCCAGATCAAAAGGAGATATTTTTAGATATTCGGCCTCAGACAGTCGAAACTTTTAGCCTAAACGACGCGTTCTACCTAAAAAATAGGATCATCCCAGATAACGTCCTATGCGCCACTCTTGTTAGAGGATATCGGCATTCTTTGATACATCGCCTTGATAAATCGACCATCCTAGGTGAGCCGAAGTTAAATATTTGTCACGGCTACTAAAGTAAATCTGAATGCCTATTTTTCGCTACTGAAACGAAAAAGGTGTAAAAGGAAGGTGCAAACGCAAATAAAACCCAACAAGTGGTAAAGGTAAGGTATGTAAGTAAATAATTATAAGTACTTCGCATGTTTCATCATCGATATTTATTCACACCTTGTTAATAACGGACTTGTATTCTCATAAGAAATACGACCACGAAAATAAATCTCAACACAGAAGTCTCAGATGTGAAGGCAAATAAAGCAATTTCAACGTGTCTTCTCTACCAACAAAGGATTTAAACTCTGACCAATGTACACCGGTTCTTAACAGTTTCTACACATAGGTACGTGCTACGCAAATAAATAAATAACTTTTTTAAATATCGTTCGTTCGTTTCAGCCAAATGACGTCTACTGCTGGACAAAGGCCTCCCCCAAGGTTTTCCATAATGACCGGTCCTGCGCTGCCCGCATCCAAGCTCTTCCCGCGACCTTTACCAGATCGTCGGTCCACTTTTTTAAACATCATTTAAATAACATTCAACACACGGTTTTTAAATATCATTTGGTCTGAAAAAAAAATAGCATTTTTTTTTTTAATTAAATGACACCAGTCAATGGTCGCTGGAGCTTTTAAACGTTTTTGATTTTGAGTATTTATTTAAACAAAAACCATCGAATTAAAAACCTTATAATACACAACACTATAATTAGAACCGATTACATCCATCCATTACGTTTCTAATACATACTAGGCAAGATATCATAAAAAGAAATACTAAGAAATCGTAACACATTAGTGGAATAGGGAAACTTAAAAATTATAACGTTCTTTGATTATGTTGTGAACCTCTGCCATACATCTTGAAACGTGAAATGCAATCATCTGAAACTGTCCTTTGTTCTCGTAAACTCACAATCTTATTTGTAGCTATGGTAGAGGTTTCTCCAGAAATGTTAAAATGGTACAAGAAATACTCGTATTATGGATTGTTTGATCGAAACTTCACTTCTAATTCCTCGAAACTTCAAACTTTGAGCTTATTAATTGTACACGCGTTATGGAGAGAAGCCGACTGAGCCGTTATGATTTCCAAATAATCATCAATGTGTTCTCCAGACATTATGATTTTACATAATTTGTAGACGTAAAATTTCTCAGAATTGACTAATGAGCTAAGTCAAAGCCCGTATCAATGAACGCTGTTCAAAGCGAAGTGTAGAATATTAAATAGCGAATTAAATCATAGAAGGTACTTAGATAGGTAGGTACTATCTAAGAACTTGTATCGATTCGACTATTGAAGGTATTAAAAAAACTTTAGATGGTTTGATTACGTGAAATTAAAGTCACACAAGCGTATCCCAAGTCCAAACAAATTAGCTACCTCATCGAGGAAGTGTGCAAGTGAGTTAGTGAAAATTTAAAATATTTCGTAGAAATGCGACAGGAAAACTTTATATTTACTCGTATCTTTAGAAAATGCTTAAAATGAAAACAATATTAAGTATTCCCATGACTTTCATTTGAAACTTTTTAGACAGCTTCTATGTTTTTCCTTTGCTTTTGATTCAAGACTATCACGTACTACCTAAATCCGAAATTCAATCTCAACAATCAACGACTAACAATAAAAAAAACTTTTATCGAAGTATTGAAAGTTAATTTATCATGATTATCGAACTGCCGAACAGCATGTCCCAGGAGAGAGATCCATACTGACCTTAATCCAATTTGTCCAGTCTTTATTAGGCCATCCGTCTATCGAGCAGGCGCCCACGCTGCCCTTGCGCGTGGTCGAACAATCAAGGTGGCCAGAGGTCAGTTTATTTGAAAGTATATTTTATTTTCCTACTATTAGTAGGCATTGTTAAAAAAAATTAATCAAATGAAATAAAAAAATTACTTAGAAAGTCGTAACAAGATATTAAATACAAACAGGTTCAGCACTAGTTACAAAAAGTTGTGGATGCAAAAATGTAATGTCTTATGTAAGTAAGTTAGTGTAAGGAATAAGGAATGCAATTAGACTCCTTTAACATTAAGTGGCTTCGAAACATTGAAAGTGAACTCCCGATAGAATTTATTTTGAATCAAAATACTAAATCATGAAATTCATTGCTTTAGAAGTTTTCGTAAAAAAAATCTTGCTTGAATATTATAAACTGAAACCAAACAATTAACCGAACCACATATTCCCCAAAAATGCGCTGCGGTGTACTCTATTCTCTCCATTATGCCCATATTCACAAAGGAAGCAGCTTCAACTTAAATTTTGCAATGGCTTTACAAGAGAGGAATTTGAGACTAGCATTTGCTTTTATGCAAATACCTTGAATATTATTATTATAGTATTCGCTTAAAAACTTTAAGCTCTATAAGGTTTGCTCAACGTACCTATTTGTATTTACCAAAGTTGTGGCCGCGACGCAATTCGTGTGAATTTTTTTGAATATTTGCTGTTTTTGCAACACTTTGCATTGACGCTCAGCGCCAAATTTGAACCAGCAGTTTTTTAGAGAGTAATGTCTTTGTGATCAGAGTTTTCAACCAAACAAAAAGCTCTTCAGCTTAATAATAATTTATAAATATCTTCATATTTTCATATGGTATCCCTTCAAAGTGCAATTTGTCCAGTTTAATTTTTGTTTAATGATGATCATTAATCATCATAACCCTATATGGGGTCCTTTGAACGTAAACCTCTTAACAATTATGATCCTCACCATCTTGAACCTGTAACTTTTTATGTAGGTAAGTACATCTTGATAAATGGTAATCCTTATATGGTGTGAGGTTCAGATTATTTAATTATTTATTTATAGAAACCTACAGCGATACATTTAAAATATTAATTATAAGATTTAGACTTATAGTATAGCCAATAACAGGCTTCCCTCTATAAAAACCTGAACAGCAAAGACTTTCATGAAACAAACTGCGTTTTAAAGTTGGTGTAGAATCTTAATATGTTTTTCCGAATTTGGTAGGTACCTATTTAAGCAATATCACACTTATTTATGTTAAAATTACCATTAATTTGGTATCTTAGTTGATGCCAGTAACATTAAAAGTTAAAATTAATACACTTTAATCCTAAAAGTTGGCAAACAATCAGTGCCATGGGTTCATACGAGAGAATCGTATTTTGCCTACTCATTTTAGGGTAAATTTTTTGTTTAGCTTTGTCGATTGCATAATTTGAGACGAATATTCTTATTTCAAGTCACATGCAATAGTAGTACCTACTTAATATTCATGTCATGTAACGCAGTATCATAAAGATCTTCTATGTACTGCATTCGTTTAATATAAAATGCATTTCGAAATTGCATCATCTTCGAAAATATTAAAACGCGTTGAGTCCGGCGACGCACAGTGGTCCCGATTTAATAAAACATGGACATTGATGCTAGAGGCACGAAAATGTTTTTGATGGTTACTGCTATGATAACTAATAAGGCAAAAAAATATTACAATCCTACAACGTCTATTTCGTAGTAAAAAAAATATATAGATATTTTTTGTATGGAAGAAATTACGTTTCTGTCAATTTTTCGAAATTCTTTAACGATGTCAAGATGCCGATCACACATGTTATAAAACAAGTGATTCTGAGTATTTCATGCGAAGATACTTGTCACTTATCTCTGCGTACTTTTGAGTTATCGAGGGTTGAAAAATCGATTTTTTTATATTAAATATTTCCACGAAAAATTGCCAGAATTACAATATGGTGTATAAGGGACACTTTTGATGACACATAACAACGACTCGCACTCGCGCGCGCTCGTATGCATTAACTTTTATTAAAATAAAAAAAAAAATAAGGGAAATACTTAATACAACGTTGTATGTATGGGTCCGCTGGCCGTCAAAAAGTAGCTTATACGAGAGGTTTCCCAATTTACAATATGTCCATCATTGATAACTCACACAAATATCGTCTCTCTCTGAAGGATAACAAGTTTTTTTTGTTTCCTTAAGCTCTTGACAGGATGGAAGCCCATAAATCCGTACCGCGCGGGAATAACTTGACATCTCGACCTGCACTTTTTTTTTTATTATTAGCTTAAGCGCTTCCTCTACCTTATACCCTACTGGTATAAAAAACTCAACTCGAAATACCCAAAAATACTTGAAATACAGCTCTTGTTCATAAGTAAATATCTCTAATTTAGGCAATAAATATTTGACATAACGATATATCGAATTAATATTATTCTTACAAACATTTATATTTCGATTTATCAATGTATGTCAGAATATGTATTTATTAATATCTCGACTTATACATTTATGGATTTTCGTTTTTAATTTGACAAAAACAGTTATCAAGTTATGATCCCCTCTAAGTACTAAACACATCCATGATATGTGCAGTTGTCTTGTTATGCACGCAGTCTAGAGTTTTGATATTTGGAGTTATCCAGCTATTACCTTCGTATAATCATATTTTTATATGTGTCATTAGCAGTTGATAAAATATAACATTGTCAGGATTTCGAGCGTCTTTAAATATTTTTTACTTACCAACCCCTGAAAATATTTTTTTAATATATTTAAGCGTTAATTATTACTTTTATTTCTATTTTCAATAGTTTAAAACTAAATTAACGTTTAAATAGCAAGTTGAAAGAAGAAGGATAAGTTTAGTCAATAGGTAGGTTACTATCTACTAATGTTTTTTCATAACAGACTAATATTTCGTTTGACAACAGAATTTAAGTAAAAAATCTAATAATAAACTTTTAGGTCAATTTTAAGTTCCGGATAATTTTATTTTTATAGTCTATTTGACTTCAATGACATTATTTAGGAATAATGATGAGGTAAAAGTAAGTAGGGTCGATACGCCAGATCTCGTCCATTTAGTGAGTTGGTAGATTTGAGGAATAAAAATAATGTACAATTTTTCGTAATCATTTTGAACGAAAAATTGTTGTCATTATGCTCCCTTTAGTTTTTATAAGTATAGTATTATTAAACTTGCTCTAAACCATTAGAAGTTTTAATATTATCTTTGTAATATTAATAAAATATAGAAAAAATGCATTCAAAATCACTAATAATTAATAACAGCATGGAAATAAAAAATATAAATAATATCTTACTAATTGGTATTCAAAATATTTAGGTATCACACTTAATAATTATAAACATACATATATTTTGATTTATTTCATTTTTTGAAATTTCAATAGTATGGCTCAATTTGCAATATGGTATCCTCTCTAGGCACAGTTTGCTTTTTAATATTATTTACAACGTCTGTATTTAGAAAATAGTCGTGATAATGTGGACGCAAATTGGCTATCACAAGGGTAAGATACATTAAGAGCGTGTATTAGCGTCCAGGAAAAGGCCTAAGTACTGAAAAAAATCTTTGTGTTCGATACGTCATGTAAATAACGTTTTACATGATATAAAACATGCATTGTTTTGTATATTTTAATATCTTAGACCCAGTTAGATCAGACCGCGATCACTTCTGACGCAAAGTGGAAATTGCATTGTAGTAAATTCGCATCCACGTTATTTTAAGTGTCATTTAATAAAGTACAATCCCACCAAAAACATTCTGTAAAAAACTAGCCAAGTCTCGATGGACCTGCTTGTTTATCTCTAAAAAGTAATGAAATCTAGACAAAGTCGTGCCAAGTCTATGGTTCTTTACTGCAATTTCTTTATTATTATAGTTAATGTTGTGTGACTTGGCCGTTGAAGGGTACAAAACCAGGTGGTCCATGACACCATTGCACCAATCTGTCGCCAGAACCGCTAGCCATTGACGATGGAAAATTGCCACTTTGAAAACGTTGATTCAATAACCAGTCAAGTAGGCTTGATAAAGCTGCGTATTTCAATAATACTTTATGTATGATTATCTTATAAAGATTGTTCAACGGCCAAGTCACAATACATTAACTATAATAATAAAGAAATTGCAGTAAAGAACCATAGACTTGGCACGACTTTGTCTAGATTTCATTACTTTTTAGAGATAAACAAGCAGGTCCATCGAGACTTGGCTAGTTTTTTACAGAATGTTTTTGGTGGGATTTCACTTCTTTTTGTAGAAAGTGGCATAATTATTTAACGTATTTTCTTTTCAAATTATCGACATTTTTTGTACGATATTAAACACAAATAAACTAAACGACCTTTAAAATTGACAACAAAGCAGAAGTTGTTTTAATAACTTAACCTTAGCCAACCTCACCATAAACGAAATCAACGAAATTCAAATATTTACACAACATTCAACTTAATCGACGGGGGGATCTAGAAAGGAAAAATAATCTGGACACCGCGGTGCAGAAAAATGACGCTCAAAGTGCTAGCGCCATCTAGCGGTGAGCGGTATAGGCGAACACCACGGTGCCGGTGTGGCGCTAGTAGTATTGTTTATGAATGTGGTGTTACTCCAGATCTTCAATTTTCCTAGTTTTTATAGTTTTCCCTTTATGTAGTCATTAAACCCTAACTCTGTACCAAATTTCAGCTCTCTGAGTTTATGGGAAGTACTAGTTCTATTTTGATGATCATCAGTGAGTGAGTGTCATAAATGCGAAACTTTGCTTTCGCTTAACTTTGAAACTAAATGACCTACAGACTTGAAATTTTGGATTTTAAGTATGTGATTATAGCTTACTAGATAACGAAAATTTCAGCGTTCTGGTCTTATCCAAAGGTTCTCAAATAGAGGCCTGAAAATGCGGCGAAATGGTTCCAGTAAAGGATGGTACGGCAGTGTTTGCTACGCGCTCGACTTGGCGGGGGCACTGCCGTGCCCCCAGATCACCGATATCATTATCCGTATTGTATGGTTCATGGTTAAGGCTAATAGACTGCGGTAAATCCCAAACTAGACCTAAATATATTAAAAACTTACCTTGAAACGCGCACCTGCTCATGTGGGATTTATTTTTGGCAAAAACGGTAGCATGCTATAAGATTTTTTTAATGTGGGTTTACGTGGCATACATTCAGGGAATCATAGCAATAGCTTTCGTTCTAGAGTGATCCGTTATTTGGACGTGAACTGGACGGTGGACGCGAAAGGACGTGTCGACCTTACGCAAAAATGTATCCAGCTAATTTTAATTATTTTAAGCTTAATGGTAAGCTTAAAATAATCAAAATTAATTGTGCTTGTTATGAAGCATGGCTTTTGTTCTTTTATTTGTCTTTTTTTAAATTTTAAGTAAACGTACAATTACCTGATCAAAAGCGATCATAATCTGCGATTATATTTGATTTTTCTAATAAATTTGCTACTATTTCATTGCAAAAGTGATAAAAATATGTTCTATTTTTATGTTTTGTTTTTTTACTTAAACTTCATTCAAAATAATTAACTTAAATCCAATTTTTACACCTTAAATATTTGTTTTTCTTTGGTGAATAACTTGACAAGTCGTCGGTACACAACTTGACAAGTCTTTTTTTTAATAGATTAAGAAGATAATTTAATCAAATTCTTACGCCAATCGAAAGATATGCATCAAATTAGCTTATTTCAATCATAAAAATATCAATTATCATTAATTCCGATTTACCAGGGAACTCTAAACTTTAAAATCGCTCCCCTGAAAAGTACGCAAAAATGACATGTCAAGTTATTCCCGCGCGGTACGGAAATACTCTCTGAAGCGAGAATGAATCTCAAATTGCGATATTGCCATTTTGACAAATTACATGATGTAACTAGCGCTAACGTTTATCTTCAGGTAGACACAGTTTTAAGTTAAAAGATTGTCTACTATTTCACACTGTTCTTCATTTTGGAACAGTTCTTTGATTATAGGTAGTCGCTAATTTCGTTTTGTTAGACTCTTTCAGTTTAGCACATAAAGCGTAAACTAATTCCTCCTCAGAATGATCTAAAAGTGTTAGAGAGCGCCTCTTCTTCTGCAGAAGAAGAATTTTGCATAAATCTTCAAAAGGTTTTTTATTTATACTAAAAGTCGATGGTTGCACATCTACTTCCGCAGTCTCATCAACTGGAGCGTCTTCCTCAGTATTAACGTTGTCTATGCGTTGTGTTAACTCGGTAAAAAACATTGTTTAAATCTATATTTTTACAATTCGGCCAGACAATTTCAGAGTCTAGCCAATGCGAATTCTGGTGCAAAAAAGTCTTTTGGGCTCTGCTGGAAGCAGACCATTATCTTCTTTGATATATTTCTTGTAAAATTACGACTTAATTATTTGATAATTACTCAAATCTTCGGAAGCCAATTCAATGCCAATACGTTCGTCATTTTAGTCTGAAATGGTCTGGCCGAAATGTAAAAATATAGATTTAAAAAATGTTTTTTTACCGAGTTAACACAACGCATAGACAACGTTAACACCGAGGAAGACGCTCCAGTTGATGAGACTGCGGAAGTAGATGTGCAACCATCGACTTCTGGTATAAATAAAAAACCTTTTGAAGATTTATGCAAAATTCTTCTTCTGCAGAAGAAGAGGCGCTCTCTAACACTTTTAGATCATTCTGAGGAGGAATTAGTTTACGCTTCGCGAGTGCGAGTCGTTATTATGTGTCATCAAAGGTGTCCCTTATACACCATATTGTAATTTTGGCAATGTTTCGTGGAAATATTTAATATAAAAAAATCGATTTTTCAACCCTCGATAACTCAAAAGTACGCAGAGATAAGTGACAAGTATCTTCGCATGAAATACTCAGAATCACTTGTTTTATAACATGTGTGATCGGCATCTTGACATCGTTAAAGAATTTCGAAAAATTGACAGAAACGTAATTTCTTCCATACAAAAAATATCTATATATTTTTTTTTACTACGAAATAGACGTCGTAGGATTGTAATATTTTTTTGCCTTATTAGTTATCATAGCAGTAACCATCAAAAAAAATTTCGTGCTTCTAGCATCAATGTCCATGTTTTATTAAATCGGGACCACCGTGCGACGGTCTGAGGCAGCCAAGCGACTGGGATTTTCGCGGATAAGCATCTAACAACTAGATTTTAACTGAAGATTTTGCGGTCCAACTGACCTAGTAATTAGCGTACCGGACTACTCGAATGGAGTTGCAGGTTTGAATTTTGTATGGAACCATTTTTGGCAATGGGCAAGGCACATAGTACGCGGAACTGACGGCCGATGGGGTAGCAAGGTTCTGGAGTGGAGGCCACGTACCGGAAAACGCAGCGTGGGACATCCACCCACAAGGTGGACCGACGACCTGATAAAGGTAGCAGGAAGGGGCTGGATGCAGGCCGCTACCAACCGTGCGATGTGGAAGTCATTGTGGGAGGCCTATGTTCACCAGTGGACGTCCTGTGGCTGAAATGATGATGATGATGATGGAGCAATTTTTAACTTAGTGAGCACTTATACCGACATTTACAGACATCAAGATAAGCACTGTGGCATCTTTAATCGTAAGCCTCTTGTATCAAGAGAGATTTTCCATTTGGTTCTAAATAAACACACTGAACACATAACACATTTATATTGAGAAGCGTGTAATTGCCTTTGTACATAACTACAAGCTTTGTTCGGTTTGTAGTTGCATTAAGTTCATCTTGAGGCAAGACGAAATGTAAATTTATGTTGCTTTGTATACCGGTTGTGTGTATTATGAGCTTAAAGCATTAAATACAACACAATTTTAAAAACTTATCCCGTATTAAATTTTAATTTGGAGACTCTACATCTAAGAAATGAAGTCTTGTATTTTAAATCCACCAGACTGAAGTAACAAAGGACACAAAAGACTTGCGACCAAATAAAAAGGATTTTATAAGGGATATTGTATTTGGAACCGTTGCATTAATACAATTTATTTAAACTTTACAACTCGTTATTAATAAGTATCACATAACAAGACATGCAATCAATAAAATATTATAAAAAAAGGAATCAAAATTATTTGCGCACCTACAGTAACTTATGACACAGGACCTTAGATTGATTACTTATAGGTACTGTTTGAACCTCAAATTAACTATTACATTTCCGTAACACACTGTCTAAATTAATAACACAATCCTAAAAATGAGGGAACAAAGTTTCTCCATGAAAATTATATCTACATTAATATAATTTTCATGGAGAAACTTCTAAAACTCACCTATAAGCTTCTTTCATTATAGTGTTAAGTAGGTATTTAAGTTATCTTAGTTTTTTACAACCTGTATTTCATGAACAACCTTTATCGCAGATGGAGAGAGATGCACGTATTGTTTGTTACCTAATTTCGGGCATTGCTTAGAACATAGTTTGCTTAGACACGAACCGAGAGATTTGTATGGACGACAGCATTTCAAAGTAAATCATATCATATGCCGTTGTAATAGATGCTATTTCGCAACATGTAATCTATAAATCTTATGTGCTGTTGTTGGACATAATCCTCTAGTAGATTGAATTGATAGTGTTCACTATGTAGGTACCTACTCGTATTGTATCGATTCAATTGTCATCGTCATAACAATACCTGTATTGATGTATTCATAATGCCTATTACTTAGATTTGATTGCTTTGATTAACCAGTAATGATCATTGATGAACAATATCTTAGTGAGTAATCAAAACATTTAATATTAAAATAAGATCCGTAATCATGTTATAAAAACTTACTCTACATGTGTTTTGTAACAAATAAAACAAAATTACTTCAGTAACATAGAATGTACTATAAATAATCCACAAAAAGACGACGAAGAGGTTATGACCTCTGTTCATCAAATTAATAAGACTTATTCATATTCAATAAATAGAAATTAATTTCAATTCAATCCGATTTCATCTTCTCTGCGGATTAAATATTAGCTGGAACCGACTTATCTTCGACTTCGAAAACAATTAAAAGTAATTACATTATACTTTTAGTCTTGGATTTTTAATTATTAGCTACAAATTAGCGTAAGAACGCTGAATAAGATCTCAATTCGAAATATTCTTCTTTAAGTTGCTACAGTTTAATATTCCAAAATTTATTTTAATGAGCTGAATATTTTAGGCATGTTTTTGACAGGCTATTAATAAAAGATTTACTCTTTTATATTAATTGCCTTTTATGAATGAATAAAAAAACTTGAACTAAAATTAAGATAAACTAATGTTACACTAACTGGACACCCAGCACTAACTATCCATAAGGAATTTCCCTGATATGGATGAATAGTATAAGTACATACTATAACTTTGTATGCATATTGCATAATATCCAGGGGTAAAAAACAAAAAAATGATTTTTGTGTAAAATCTCATTTTTATTTATTTTATTTTTTCTTATCTTATTGTTTTACTGCTTACCATAATTACAAAAATAACATCAAATCTATTACAAAAATAAATATAACATACCTATATAATTTATTATTTACATAAGGCATATTTAAATTGCATACAAAGTTGTATTTTACCTAGCCAAGCCTAGCAACATTACATATCCGATAACGCAATAAACTTACAAACAACGTGTTATATTTCTACACTTAAGCTGGACATTCATGATCAGGGTTCAAGTTGAACTGGCGTATTAAAAAGCTGACCGTATGTCTGAAACCTTAACTAGAAATTCATTGTACACGGTCAGTTTGGATGTCTGAGGTTAACTGATCAGTTTAACTGACCGTGAATGTCCAGTTTCAATAATACTAATGATCTAAACAGTCTTCAGCTTGCTTGACCTGCAGATACAGAATCTCACTGTTACTCCTGCGTTCCTTCCTTGGCGGCTCGTCTTCGTGCCTGAACTTGTACCCTCGAGACATCCAGTGGAAGACCGATATCGATACGAACATCAGCCCCGTGTAGAAGAAGAATTGGCTGTCCTGGAAGAGAAGTTTCGGTCAGAAAGAGTTGTAACGACGCTAACTGAGAACCGTAATGGTATTTTGAATAGTAGTAAAATTTTGGTCTATTCTCATCTTACTCTGTAAGATATTTTTTTTTTAATCGGAAAACCAACAGCAATACAATACAAATAACGGGACCTTAAATTATCTATCTGCTTAGCCATTTATAGGTAATCGCAAATGGAAGTTAAGATGCAAATAGACCATATGCCATAGCAGACATTTAGTATAGCTTGCCCACCAATAAAAACATAAATACCCACAAATTGAAGGTCAAGATTGTCACAATTAAACTGTCAATGGAAAGTTCATCATCGTCATCATCTCAGCCATAGGAAGTTCACTGCTGAACATAGGCCTCCCCCAATGCTTTCCATGTTATCCTGTTATTAGCGGCCTGCGTCCAGCGCTTTCCTGCTACTTTTATGATGTCGTCGGTCCACCTTGTGGGTGGACGTCCCACGCTGCGTTTTCCGGTACGCGGCCTCCACTCCAGAACCTTGCTGCCCCATCGGCCGTCAGTTCTGCGTACTATGTGCCCTGCCCATTGCCACTTCAGCTTGCTAATCCGTCAGGATGGAATGGAAATGGAAAGTTGCTCAATCACATTGCTGATTTTTCCGCCTTCATGTTATCATTCGCCTTTTTGAATTCAAACTATCTAACTTACTACTTCTGTCGGTCGCATTACCTGTCGATAGCTAGGCAGCAGCCGGGAAATGGCAATGATGATCACGTTGGTTGGAATCCACAGCTGACGTCATATTCATGGTATCAAGTACCTCTCTGGTACGAACTACGAGCCTATACTACTTTTGCCGGTCACATTATCTGTCGGTAGCCAGCCAGCATCCTTGTGACGGCGATGATGATCATATTGCCGACTGCGTTGGTCAGCATCCACACCGCTGACGTCACAGCCTTCATGCCGTCAGGTTCCTCTTTGAAAGCGAACTATCTTACTACTTCTAAAGTCATAAGCGAACTATGAACCTATTACTTCTGCCGTCCACATACCTGTCGGTAGCCAGCCAGCATCCTTGTGACGGCGATGATGATCACATTGCCGACTGCGTTAGTCAGCATCCAAACAGCTGACATCACAGCCTTCGTGTTGTCTGGTGCCTCTTGGAACGCAAACTACGAACTACTTCTGCCGGTCACATTACCTGTCGGTATCCAGCCAGCATCCTTGTGACGGCGATGATGATGACGTTCCCGACGGCGTTGGTCAGCATCCATACAGCTGACATCACAGCCTTCATGCTGTCTGGAGCCTCTTTGAACGCAAATTCGTTGCCCGTTACCGCAAACAACACCTAAAATATTAATTTATGACTTTCTTTAGAGTTCAAGAAATGTATTAAAACATTAGAAGAAGTTAAATGTGATCAAATGATGATATTTAACTTCTTCTAATTTTAATTTCTTGGGACGTAATACGAAAAAGACTCTCTTGTACACAGAAAAAATATTTTGAAAAATATTTCATTGACCAATACAAAGAACACACATGATGGAAGACTCCCCATACAATTTCAGATGTCCTATTTCACCCTCATTTTAGTAAGTATTTTTGCGACAATGTAGCCTATCCTTCGCCAAATTTTCCCTCATCCGAATTAGTATTTTACTACAAATGATAGTCTACCCTAAAAAATATACAGCTATTTTCCCAAACCGCTAAAAATAAATAATAAACAAACTAACAGAGTTTACTTTCGCGTCGGTTATTTTTGGAGGTAAATAAATTAATTCGTTTGGAAAGCTAGAATTTATTTCGCTATTTCATAGTTACTTTCACTGAAAGTTGTTTAATAGCATCTCAGTACGAAGTTTTGAGGGCCGTTTTCTAAACCCTATCGACCGTTTGACCGCCAATCAGACCCAATCAGTCAAGGTTGGGTGGTCCCGGAGGAAACCTAAACTATCTTGGGACCAAATTAACCAAAATAGAGCTAGGAATGCTATTATGCATGCATGTCCCAATTTAAAGAGCATAAATTTTAATATTAACAAGATAAGCCACGATAGCCGAACGGTGAAGGGGTCGGACGGGCCGACTCGAGATCCGAGGAACGCGGAAATTCCAACGCCGCTCGACTATTGTGGTGAGCCCACTCGTAACACAAGCATATTTAGCTTACCACGAGGGGACTATTAATAATTTGTGCAATACAAATTACTAATAATCTAGTTTAAATGAAAAAAAAAATGGTTTATATATAATTCATTGAAATTCAGTACGTTGGCTTTCAAAAAGTATTTTACTCGACGTTAATATAAATCCCTACTACTGTTTTAACATAGGTTTTACCCCAGACATCAGACAACACATCAAGCTGCTCAATATAGAATCTTAAATAAAAGTAATAGACACGATTTTGCGACAATAATGTAGCCGATTATTGTTCTTACCTCAGCTGTAGACATGATCAGGAACTGTGGCAACAGAAAGGCCATAGATATCGAGTTTGCTTCGGTCAGCACTAAAAATGATGATTTCTGTAACAAAGTTTAAATTATTCTTTTATTTTCCTATATTTATAACTATTCAGCATATAAAAATGAACGAATAATTCATAGTAACTACGACGAAGTCTTGCTACGAGATCTACACACATCGTAGCAGCTACGCGATCTACACAAATCGTAGCAGCTACGAAAAGGTCCTAAATCATCTCTCAATCTCATACTGCCACATAATAATATCATTTTCACAATTTATTTATGCCAAGTCGGCAGGTGGCAGTGGCTTTACGACTTTATTGTTATCATGATAATCTCACAATAAATATTAATAGGTAATATGAACATTGAACAGTACACGTATTAAATTGAGATTCAAAGATATGAATTTCCTGACATGTCAGTTATTTCAAGCTAGCCAATATGTTGACTTTTTGTCTAAGTCCACTGTATTTTTCAGGCCAGACAGCGTGATCCCAAATAAACACACACACAGCAGGCCTGTGCACAAAGTTACATGACAGTTGTAATTCCAAAATCTTTGGCTGTGACGCTTTTTCGTACCTTTAAAATTACTTCGCTTTGTGATTGTGAATCGATTTCAAAATAAAAACTGTCACGAATGTCCCTGAGCTATATGAATATTCTTTACCTAATATGTTTGCATACATCACTCACAAGTTCCAATATCCACTAATATACCACGTAATATTTTTCACTGAAAATTGGCTACACTCTCTGAATAACAAGTCAACTCGCGCCAATCATTAATCAACTTCTAAATAAACCACTCACGTATTGACTCCGCCCGTCATCGACCAGTATGGTGTATACCCCACCGCTGAGCATTTCAATCCCACTGTCCACGAAGTCGTTGCCCGCGAATAAGTCATATTTTCCCGAGAAAACCTCCATTTGTGGGGACACTCTCCCACTAATGTGGGACTCTACCATATTCCCTTTGATCAGCGTCACGTTTTGTAGGACCCGGCTTGTTAGGAGAAACCTGCAGAAAAGTATTATGAAAATAATAATAATACGATAGCTCACATTGCAAAAAATAATATAATATAATTCTGGGAAGAAAAATTGTACTCGTATAATAGACTAAGGACTTAAGATATAACCTAGAACCCATTCAGTCGTAATAACTACAATTTGTTTACTTGTGTTTTTCACTTCAAGGCAATTTATTTCTTGGAATTGGAAGCAAATTCTAATAAATATTTTGGCAGAAAATTACCATATTGTTGATAGAGTTGGAATTGTGATGTAATTAAATTACGCTGCTTCAATTTGAAATTCATCAGGACTTTTTCATTCAATTACTAATCCTAATTTTTTTTACAACCAAAACAGTTTTTTATAAGTTAGGTAACTTTTACACTCGTATGTATTATTTATTACAATTTGATTATTTTAAAGGTAAATTTTTCATTATGCATTTAATGAATAGGTACTTATAGGAATTCCCACATTCAATAACCCAATAATAGGTATCGTGTTCCGTGACAATTCTAAAAAGAAAATTAGAGCAGAAAATTGTACAAATTCCGAACGGAATACATGGGTAGAATTTTGTCGAAGAGGATTAAACCAAATCCGATCGGTCGAGCAGCGCCTTTTTGGCACGGCGGCGTTTTCCGCCCCATCGCATCGACGAAGGCTGATGGGCAGTGGCAGTCAAGGTTTGGAAGCTTAGATCAACTTAACCCAGGTACAGTTCAATTGGTTTTTAGTGGGTAGGCCTTGCCCTTCAGGCGAGGAGAGCCCCACATAACTCATTGGCTCCCCCGGGCTGGTGAATATGCAATTTCATGCATTTTCCAGTCGAAAAAAAAAAAGGTACAGTTCAATTCTTAATCTCTCTTAAAGATATCTCTGCGATTTTACGAGAGTTGCTACAGGTTAAGAGAGTAAAACTGCTACAGGTAAACTGGAATTTTTAATTTCGAACTCCTCCTATGTCCTTCTGATTAATTTCGTTGCGGTTTGGACAGTTTAACTTTCCCCCGGGACAAACTTGACCTTCATTGGTTGAGTTTTTATGGCGGTCAAGCTGTGATCCTGGCTACGCAGGAGTTGCAGTGGTGGGAACGAGAGGTGGGAATAGTCCCATAAACTGGAAATCTAACGCCCGTATTCACAAACGATGCTTGCTTAAGTGAAGCAGCAAATCGAACGGACAGTGTTGAATAGAGCTCTGTGATTGGTTCGTGTGTCACCCTGTGCGTCTACGCGCACTATGAGACCTCATAGTAATGTTTGTGAATACGGGAGTGAAACTAAATGCGGTCGCTTTTCATTCGATCTGAGTGCCAGTGCCTGTCAGTTAAGTAGTTTCGTAACCGTTTCAGTTATAAGTGATTGCTTCACGTAACGAAGTATCTATAACGTAATAACCAATTTGAATCTGTTACGTAATGTTAATTTGTCCAGCTGAACTTGGTTTAGGTACCTTAATTTACCACGATAGCTGAACGATGAAGGGGTCGACCTGGCCGACTCGTAATCCGGGGAACACTGTGTGTGGTGAGCTCACTCGTGACACAAGCATATGTTTTCTATGTTTATTATGCATGTATTTACAAAAAAAAGTATTTAATTAAGTATGTTTATATCCGTTGTCTAGTACCCATATTACAAGCTTTGGTTAGTTTGGGGCTAGCGGCGCAGTGTAAAAAGTAAAAAAAAACATCCATATTTAACTCAGTTCGAGGGGCTAACGGTACTATTAGTAGTTTGTGCAATAACAAATGACTAATAACATTAAAAAAAAACTCGTTAGATTAATCTCACCTATGCACAGAAGAAAGTTTCTATTACATCATCAACAGCCCTTTACAGTCCACTGCTGGACTATGAGCCTCCTCCACTATAGTGGAGGGTTTTGCCATAATCTCCACGCTTGGCAGGCGGGTTGGAGATCGCAGTTTAAAAGATTGATGTTTTTCAGAGAGCGCTGCTGCCCATTCTCTGTTTGATGTGTAGTCCCTAAGTCGCCTCTTACGACACCCGCGGGAAGAGTAGGGGTTGGTGACAAATGTATTCTACTCTGCCGTCACCACACGGCTTTACGGATTGCAATCACATTACATTACCATTACAAATTCTACCCTAAATTTACCTCATCCGTTTCTATGTGATGCTGATTGAGATATTTGCGAGAGCTAATTTACTAGGGTTGTTTGACTGGGGTTTTATTATGTATTTAGTAAGTTATCCATATAATAAAATAAGTTTACATAGCCCCACTGACTCGTTAAGTTCCACATTGTCGGAATGGGGCCGTGGCGGCCCTATAAGGCTGGAAATAAGGTCAATTCCTTCGAATGTGCTTGGAACTTTTTTACACCAGGATTTATTTTTTTAATAAGTAAATAAATTAATCGTTTAACACTTAGAGTAGGTACGTTTCGAGCCTCCGAAGATTATGTACACACTTGTTATACAATTGACTCCAAAATTTGACTTGAAAGTGTTCTTCAGATTTCACAATTTCGTTTGTTTGTTTGTTAAAGTTGATTAAATCGCGAAGACCTAGTATTTTTTAAGTTTCGTTTTCTATGCAAATACTTAGTACTAAAGAAATTCTGTAAACCAATTTTCTATGAAATGCGTTTTATAATAAACAAAACATTTAAGCATTGGATACCTAGAAAACTATGTAAGAAGAAGATCAGTATGTTTCATTATTTGTATGAATAACTACCCAACCCACCGCCTACGTTATAATAAAGTCAAGGCCTTCACAAACATAGTTCTAATCAGTTCTCCAAATAATTTATTACAAAATCTACAATAGGTACTAATCTTTACTGAAAAGTATAATACAAGAGGCAGGCATCCTACTAGGTAAACTACAAAAACTTAGGAAAACTACCCAAAGGTAAACTGGTCGAGAATGCTTTAGTGCATTAAGTTCGCCTTATGTACAAATTTATTTTGGCATTAAAGTTTAAATAAATAAAAATAAATAAATCCTACTAGGTGGACCGACGATCTGGTGAAGGTCGCGGGAAGAGCCTGGATGCGGGCAGCGCAGGACCGTTCATTATGGAAAACCTTGGGGCAGGCCTTTGTCCAGCAGTGGACGTCATTTGGCTGGAACGACGACGACGACGATAATACAAGAAGTATGAAACTTACAGATAAAAAAAACTTAACTAAAACAACTTACCGAACCACAGGCAGTCCGGATCTACTTTTATCAACATTGTCCTCAAATCTGTGCACAGAGTCTCCATCCAAAAAGAACGATACAGCTTTACTCTCTTCTAGAAGGAACATCTCCTTCTTAGGCTCTATGCAACTACCTCCCAGTTCTATGCTAATGTATTCTGTGTTGTTTATTTTAATGTCTCGTTTTGTGAATTGAGATAGCGGGGGTAGAGTGTATGTAATGTTGTATGGGACGCTTTGAAGGGAGACGGAGCAATTGTTGCCATTGAAGATCCGTAGTTGGGAGTAGCCTTGGTGGGGAAGGTGGGGGTAAGTGGTCTGCAAAGAAAATAATTTAATTGATAATTTTGGAAATTACGAGGGAAATCATCTATCTATACTTATAATAAATCTGTAGAGAGGTCAATTCTGTACATGAAATATATTTTCAAAATAACTATCAGGGGGTGATTAGTGATCGATACTGATGCCAAAAATGCAATCAGTAAAATTTTTGTCTGTCTGTCTGTCTGTCTGTCCGTCTGTATGTTCCTTATAGAAACAAAAACTACTCGAGGGATTTTAACGAAACTTGGTACAATTATTCTTCATACTCCTGGGCAGGTTATAGTATACTTAGGAATTCCCACGGGAACGGGAATTAGAGGGAAAATCCTTTTGTATGAAAAATCTAAACCGCTTAAATTAGACGCTTGAAATTTGGCATGCAGGTACCTTAGTAAACTTAAAGCTTAGTTACAACAGGATATTGCAAAATTCCCACGGGAACGGGAGTTAGCGGGAAAAAACATTTGTATGAAATAATCTAAACCGCGTAAGATAGATGAAGGGGGTAAAACGGGATCAACGCGTACGAAGTCGCGGGCGGCCGCTAGTATTTCAACTAAAATTGACTATTTTAACAATTAAGGCTGAGTTGCACCAGCTTACATTAACTTTTAAAAACGTCAAAAAACTGTCAAACTCCATACAAAAAGCACTGGTTAATGTTATTGTTACGGTCAAAGTTATTCAAATTGTTTAATTGTTACGGTCAAAGTTTATCTACGAAAAAGTTCACGTATATTTTTTATATTCAGTAACAATAACTTTAGTGAAGTGTATTTTATTTTACTGCAAATACCTACTTTAAAAGTTATTGTTACTGAATATAAAAAATATACGTGAACTTTTTCGTAGATAAAACACCATTCTTAGTATAAGTACCTACCTCTAGGGGATGCTAATTTATTACAGACCAAAACATATGGAATAGTTTACACGTACTTACCCTAAGATATATTTCAACGACGCCAGAAGCAATAAATGCCAAGCCAGCCAACACTCCGCCCAGTGTCAACTTATGGAGGGGATTCTTCAGGATATTTCTTTTTTCTAAGTACGGATAAATATACTGCAACAATAAACGAAATACATAAACAATAAATCGACGTTCTAAAATTAATTGCCTACATAGCTCATAATTCTTTCATATTAATCACACTTTTCGTTCGCGTCCCGTTCACAAACGCGTTATAAATTCTCGATTCTTACCGAAAAAAAATGTTTATTTCAAAATGTATCAATTCTCGATTTGTAACGTTAAACCTAGGAACAGACCATCGATTTTTAGTCGGCCGATAGTTGGACCCGATTCTAATTTGTATGAAGAATCAATCGGTGTAATGTGCGCACTTTAATACTGCCGTCCAATCACTATAATGCCGTTAACCCACAATTGGTCAATTTTGACTTTTGAATACCATCCGAATCAGAAAAAAATGCTTAATCTAGCACTATTATCGAATTTTTTATATCTTGTTTAGTTCCTGAGATAAAAAAAATAAGAAAGCCGCTAACTGCTTCGCCTCTGCAAGATTACATAACTAAAATGCAGTTACATTACATTTCTTAGCTTAAACGCGGTTAAGCGTCTTTAATTGTTATTAGAATAAAAAAATTAAGAAAAATTACAAAGCTTTATTGCCGTTATTTACAATTTCTAGTCAATACAGCCGTCAAGGTACTTTAACGACAATATTGCTAAGCTGCTCTTTGCAAAGCGTTAATAGACTCCTCAAGACTAAAACGCCGTTAAGTAAAATTATTAGACTTAAACGCAACAAAGGTCCAATAACGGCATTATAGCTTTGTATTACATGAATTTATTTATTAAAATTGCACTAGTAAATTCACCATTAAGGCTAACCAAATGTAACAATCTATGTGTTTTTTTACATTTTTACAAGACTTAAATGCCGTTAACCTACATTCCTAAACTATAATGCGGCTATGTTCAAAAAGTTGAATGAAGTGTTCTAAGCGTCGTTGCGTGGGTCGATCACTCAGCTCAGTCAGAGTTACTGATGTGCCGCTGATAACGCTCCCGGAAATATTCCTAGCGTTCTCAACAAAATAAATTTAGTTTTAATTTTATGTTTGTTGTTTATTAATATGTGATGTGCAATGTTTCTATGTTTTATTATCTAAGACTAGTCGTTATAAACAAGGTATGAAACGTGTTAGTGAGATATTGCTGTCTTGTCACTATTTTCGTGGCTAATGCGCACTGCAACTTTAGGACACGGCAGTGCGGTAATTGAGCATCAGTGTGCCTCTGAGTTTTAAATGATAAGAACACGTTGCGTTTTGTTTTCTAATTTTAAAAACTAGTAAAAGAAGCCTGGACGTGTTCGATCATTTTACTTGTTCATTTTGTTTTACATCTTCTATGTTAGACGAAGACATAACGTTCGTTTGTTTCAGGCAAATGTCGTTCAACGGCTGGACAAAGGTCTCCTCAAGGATTTCCACAACGATCGGTCCTGCGCTGCCCGCATCCAGGCACCTCTTCTGACCTTTACCAGATCGTCGATCCATCTAGTAAGGGGGGCCTGCCTGCCCACACTACGTCTTCAGGCTCGTGGTCGCCACTCGAGAATTTTTCTACCCCATCGGCCATATTCAGCTCTGCCACTTGATTTTAGCAATTCTGCGGGTTATGTCGGTCACTTTGGTTTTTCTACGGATCTCCTCATTTCTGATTCGAGCACGCAGGGAAACTATGCTTGGCATAGCACGCTCCATCGCCCTTTGGGTGACCTTGAGCCTTTTTATGAGGCCCATAGTAAGCGACCACATCTCAAATCCGTTTAGTATCACTGGCAACACACACTGGTCACACTTGACTTTTGTCTTAAGACACTGCGGTATTTCGGACGTGAAAATATCGCGAAGCTTCCCGAACGCTGCCCAGCCGAGCTGGATTCGACGATCGACGTCTCTCTCAAAGGTGGACCTACCTAACTGGATGGTTTGTCTCAGGTATACATAATTGTCAACAACTTCGAGTGTAGTCTCCAACTTTCAGAGGAGTGGGTACAACACGGACATTTGACATGATTTTTGTCTTGTCCATGTTCATTTTGAGATCCACTTGTTGCGAGGCTCTACTGAGGCCATCGAGCATTGTGCCTAGATCTGCCACAACTACGATATCGTCTGCAAATCGAAGGTGGGTGATGAACTCGCCTTTGATATTTATGCTGAATCCTCTCCAGCCCAGAAGCTTGAAAACATCTTCCAGGGCGGTGGTAAACAGTTTCGGAGATATTACGTCTTCCTGTCTCACCCCTCGCTGCAACTAGATAGGTTTCGAGACCTAATCCTGGAGACGGACTGACATTATGACGTTTTTATACAAACCTTTTTTGAAGAGGAGTACCACCATACTTCTTTGCAATGCCGTAGGCGTTTTTCCCTTGAGGATGACGGAATCAAACAGCTTCTGAAAAGCCTTGTACCGGCGTTCCGCCTGCTTTCAGAAGCTCAGCTGTGATTACATCATCACTAGGTGCCTTGTTGATTTTTAGCTATTTGAGAACCATTCTAATCTCGTACAGACTAATATACGGGATATATTCGGTAAGTGTCGGGTCAATCTAGCTAGCACGTAATTTCTATAAAAATGTGTCAAATGATCCGTCACATAGGCTATCCACAACTTATTCAGAAGTCGTGAAACAGGCCCTTACTAAGCGATTGTGAAATATGCCCTTAATGTCAAAAAACGAACAAATGGACAGTAACATTATGTAATTACGTGTAAAAAGACATTTTTGTCATTAAAACAACATTTCTCGAAGAAAAAATTAAATTTAGTAAAGGTGTAGTTATATTGAGAATATTACCTACCGTGAAAGTTCCCGAGAATAATATTCTCGACAATACTGTAAATACAGTGTATTGTTTAATATACACTTATATGTCGACTTAATTTGATACTATTTTACTTAAGAATTGTAGTTTATTTCCATTTGATAAACATGATTCTCACCATTCTCACTAACTAGGTGATTATTATAAGCAGCGTGAAGTTAATTTATTAGGTAAAGCTTGCCGCGTTGTATATTATTATTGAATTAAATAAATAGATCTCAATTTTTATTAACTACAAAATATTATAGTTGTAGCCTACTGAAACAGTCAAAATAATATAAATATATTGCGGCATTGGTAATAAAGTGTCGTCACTTATTATTTTTATTATTGTGAAACTGCTAAGTTTGAGAACTTTCAATAGTTGGTTTTAATTGCTCTCAAATAATGAAAATTTTATTTTGTGTTGTCTTTTATGAGTATCTACTTTTTTAAAGTGGTAAATTTAAGAAATTATTATAATAAAACGTATGATTGATATCAACGAATGCTAAAAATAGTAAAGACTTGATTTTTTTTAAATAAATATAAATTTTCAACACTAAAACAGGTGTTGTTATTTTTGACATAAATGCAATTTTCTTTATTTCCTGAACTACTAAGTAGCTAGTACTTAGCTTAAATGCCGTTATGGTGAAAGGTTTTGTTCTTAACTGCATTTTAGTCTTGTAATCAAAACGAATCAAACAGGCATACCAATAGTTTCGTAATTTATGTGTTAATACTAGACTTAAATGACGTTAGCTAACATTAGCTGCATTTAAGGCAAGTATTTTCACGTTAAAAATAATAGTTTTACCGAGCTAAAACGTCGTTAAACTATTTAACGGCATTAAAGTTTAGTATAAATATTAGTTAGAAACTCCTTTTACAAATGTATCAAAGTTATTCAAGATCCAAAACTTAAACGCCGTTAAGGTAGCCATACCGGCGTTTTAGTTGTGTATTTTTTGAGATATTATTTCAATAATACTGAGTTAAAATGTATAAATTAAAATATTTCAAAATCTATAATATGTAGCGTCGTGAGAGTTTGTGTCAATTGTAGCTCTTAAAAATACCTTTAAAATGATATATTTAAATTACAAATTACTCTTTTACTTTTGAAACAGCGAATTTTTTTTAATTCTCGATCTTTAAACTCGTTTTTCTCCGAAAGTGGTTTTTGCACTTAACGGCGTTATAGTGATCGGACGGCAGAATACATCTCAATACTGATTAACAACCCGACCAACTAAAAGTCGGTGATCTGCGCCTAGGTTAATATAAAAGTGAAAATAGTTTCAGATTGTTGGTAAAAGGTTTTTTGCCTATCGTCGGAAGAAAACATGGTGTGTAATAGATACACTGTTTGCGTAGTGGAATAAAAACACTGTGGGAAACCCTCGTGGAAACTTGACTGGTCAGAAACATCAACACGAGGGTTTTTTGAGCAAAAATTCAATAGTGTATGACTAAGATTTATCACGAACTGAATTTGACAATAGAAGAATAATGAATATAGTACAAATATCTAAATTACCATCTTCATTATTTATTTAAATAGACATATACTTTTATCACAAAAAAAATGAAGTGGTATTTTTAAAGAAAAATATAGAGCCATGGTACAGATAATAATAAAAACATGCAATCTAATGAATAATCCCGGCTAATCTTCAGTAGTAAAATGAATAATTATATAACTTTTTATTTTATTATAAATAAGCAATCGCCATATCATAGAGGATTTGTTTTTTCACGAGCAATGGCCGTACGTAACCCTCTAAGCAGCTTACAGCATAACGTACTGAAATAACAAACGCAGGATTACCTATTGTTCTATGTGGTACACGTGAATTCCAGAGCCTATACAACCAATATCGGTGATTTCGATTTTATCTGTCTCGTTCTCTCACTATGGGTTATGATAATGAGTGAGTGAAGTAGAGTCGAAAATACGTTTCTTGATGAAATGTCCGAAATTATTCATTAGGATTGTCTATAGGGACTGTCTTTAGTCGGCCGTTTGGTGTAGTGGTTCAGAACGGACTACTATGCCGAGAGGTCCCGGGTTCGATTCCCGGCCGGGCAGAAATTGAAATGATGAATTTTAATTTCTGTGACGGGTCTGGGTGTTACTATGTATAATATGTATGTATTTAAAAAAAAAAGTATATAAGTAGTATATCCGTTAAGCTAGCACCCATAACACAAGCATATTAATTGCTTACTTTGGGGCTAGATGGCGCTGTGTGAGATTGTCCAAAGATTTATTATTTATTATAGGTACCTATGTAGGCTCGGTTTTCACGAAGAGTCCCTTTGTCATAAACTATATCATTAATCCGCTTACTAATTACAATTACAGTTCGATTTTATCAAGTTATTTTAAAAATAATTACTCGTTAGTTGCCATCATTAAAATACTCTCGTGAATCCAAATTAATTTTCGAGGTATAATTTTGCCCCACTCTCCTCCTGCGAGCTTCCCGTGTTATTATTAACAGAAAATTACTCATTTATTAATATCAATAAGTCGTTATTACGGGCTGATTGATTGCTTCTAGTATTGACCAAATTAATACATTATGACGGTTAACGTTCGCGAATGAGGAAATGTAGGTTGATATTACGAGTATATCATAAGGGCCTTTATTTATTCGTTAATCGTGCTCTTATTCTATCTAACACGATATAATATTGTAACCTCTAATAGGTACTCGCATTGAAACAGTCAACTACTAGTCGGCCGTTTGGTGTAGTCACGTAGTGGTTCGAAACGGACTACTATTCCGGAGGTTGCGGGTTCTATTTCCGCACAGTACAAACATTTGTGTGCATGAACATATTTGTTTGTATTGGACTGGGTGTTTTCTATGTATAATTATGTATGTATTTCCAAAAAAAAAGTATTTAAGTATGTTTATATCTGTTGTCTAGTACCCATAGTACAAGCTTTGCTTAGTTTGGGACTAGAAGCGCAGTGTAAAATGACCAAGGATATTTATTTATTATTATTTATTTATTATTGTTTAACCTATTTTACAAGACTATTGTTCTGTGTAAATTAACTTCTCTTTTGGTTGAAAAGAACGTACCAACGACGCAAACAGAGTAATGCCCGTTTTCACCATCAATCCCTAATTTTTAGGTGACCCATTTGAAAAAAAATCCTGTTATCTGTTACCATAGGGGTCACTTAGAAATTAGGGATTGATGGTGAAAACGGGCATAACTTTCCGAAGTCATGCAGTCTGCTGCATAAGATGATTATTTATACCGCCCAAATAACTGAATAATCAGTTTTTTTTATTTTATAACTGTCACGTACCTTTTGCGCCAAAGGGATGAGTATCAGTATGCCGATAGGGTTGAGCACTTGCATCTGGTCTGGCTTGATCGTTATGTACCCGAGGCGGCCGTCCATCTTAGCAGCCTGCAGCGTCCACCGCGAGCCCTAGAATAACAGCTAATTACAACCTGCGGAACCATAAAATGTGGTGGCCGTTTATATTTACCTAAAGGTAAATGTGGTAAATATCACATTTTACTTGCACAAATTACCTTAAATACAGCAGTCGACTGTCATCCGTCATCATCATTTCAGCCACAGGACAATAGGCCATAAACATAGGCCTCCCCCAATGACTTCCACATCGTACGGAGCGGTCTGAATCCCTTGCCTTCCTGCTACCTTTATGAGTTCGTCAGTCCACCTTGTGGGTGGATGTCTAACGCTGAATTTTCCGGTACGTGGGCTCCACTCCGGGTTAGTAGTAGTTTCGCACGAAATTCGTTCGCACGAATGTGCGTAACGTCCCCTTTCAATAAAAAAATAAAATTTAGTAAGCGTTTCGCCCGGATTTATTAAAAGTATTAAAATCGCGTGCGCGTGCGACTCCTTCAAGAACTAGCAATCTCATACTACTAGTTCTCGGTAGAATCGATTCGCACGAGATTTTAATACATCCGTGCGAACCGACTACTAAAAAAATATTTTAATTAAAACAGGACGTTACGCACATTCGTGCGAACAAATTTCGTGCGAAACTACTACTAACCTCCACTCCACCTTGCTGTCCCATCGGCAGTCAGTTCTGCGTACTATGTGCCCTGCCCATTGCCACTTCAGCTTGCGGATTAACATAATCCGCTTGGACTGTTATTGGTTAAAAATTAGTTACCTTTAATAACTCACCATTTGGTCCAGCAAAGCCCAGAACACTGGCAACACCGAGAACAGCGTGAGAATAGACAACGTCTTCTTGATGTCCTTGATGAACCGCTTGTCATATTTGTGCTCTGTGGTGTCTAGCCAATGACTACCCTTCTCTCTCTTGCTGCTTCCGATCAGAGTGTTCCTGATACCGAGCTGAAACGAATAACTAAGCGTTCGATTAGAAAGAAAGAAAAGATTCGTTTATTACAGGAAGTGAAAGAAAAGAAAGATACATTGTTAGATTAATCCTCTTTTTTTTGTGATGGCAAATCTCTAACTTATTCATTTCTGCTAATGTCGAGTATAGTATATTAATTAAGCCGGTATTGATGTAAATTTTAGTATTATAATACGAGTTTATCAGTTTTATTGGCTTCCAATTCTTCTACATCTCTGGAGATGTCTTCCCTTTATAATCAAGAAACGAAATCAAATCGAGCGAATCGATTACATGACAACGTCGACATCGAATTTAACAGTCATTGAAACAAATACGTTTACACCCTCTACAACCCTCTACAAAATCTGCACCCTTTGCTTTTGCAAGCTATCCTGTGTCTAAAATAAACTTGACATAGTGTGAGAGCAATCTAAACGCAAATATTATGAAAATAACTTACGGCCACACAGCTCGTAAAATCCAATACGACGTTTCCCTCAGGCTTTTTCAGCACGTATCGACTTTTGGCACTCACGAAAATTACTGTAAGCGAGAGCAAACGTACATTTCCCAATTGAAATGCTACGTGAAAAGTTTTTCTCGTATTTTTTACTTCAGTAACTTACTAATTTTAAACTAAAAAATTCTTGTATTTTACAAAAACTTCAAAAAAGTAAGCTTAAATTGCATCATTACTTAAATCATTACAGAATTTAATTACAACTAAGGCTGAGTTGCACAATCTTAACTTTGACCGTAACAAACGGTCTTGTTGTACAAACATAAAGTCTTCGCCGAGAGTTGATAAAAAAATTAAATATCAGAGGTTCTAAACTCATTATAAATTGCGGCCCGCTAATTATTTTTGTCGATTATAATGAAAAAGTTGGTAGATTATCATTATTATCTCTTTTAAATTTACGGGAATTATTCCGGTTAGGGCATACGTGCGGATACGGATCAAACACGTGGCGTCCATGTGTTGGATAAAAAGTATTTCATTATGATCAAGTGGCTTATAGTGTATCCCAATGTTGGGCAAAGCCCTACCCACTGTCATACCATTCATTTCGGTCTTATGTAAAATAAATCTATTCCGTTGTTTCACACATTGCGGCCCGCCGCCGGGGCGCTTGACAACATCTGCGTGGCTCGTACCATGGTACTCAGTGCGCGTTGTGACAAACGACGCCCGCCATACAGAATGCGATAATTAAGCGACAGTCGCTATTGCAAGACATTTCATAATATTTATCAACTCTCGGCGAACAGACTTTAGTTTGACAGATTTTTGACGTTTGTCAAAGTTAAAGTAAGATGGTGCAACTTAGCCTAAGATGTCCGATCAAATCCGTTTACCAAAAAAGATTGTTGGAGTATAAAAATAAATCTTACCAACAGACACCAGAACAATCAACCCCGGAGCACCAAACGCCAAGGAATAACAGTCTTTCTCCCCAAAACAGTGGACTTCTGACCTCAATATAGGTGATATGGTCTTCGCTATCAAGCTGCCCATACACAAATTGAAGTATAGTATACTGAAGTACATGGCCAGGTGGTTCTCTTGTTCTGGCAGTTTGAACTGGTCACCTCCGAAGGCAGTGACGCAGGGTTTTATGCCCCCAGTGCCAACTGTGATCATGAAAAGACCTAGCAGGGTGCACAGTCTGAAAGAAGATATAAGTCTTATTAGTAGTGGCACTACGTCAAATAACTCATGACTTTCAAAGGTTCCATACGCCCGTATTCACAATGAGGTCTCACGCATGGACGAAAAAGATGACACACGAACCAATCACAGAGCTCTATTCGCTTAAGGAAGCAATGTTTGTGAATACGGGCGATAGCATCTTGCTAGGCTGTTTGAACTAGCAACTTAACGTATACTCTATAATGTCATTAAATTCATTGACCTGTAATGACCTAACCAAACTGGGAACATTTACCCAAATAAATCAATCGATATGAGTGTCCTATACGGGATTCGAACTGAGCTAAACTTGGTTGCCGATAGACGATTACCGAGTAACAATGAAAAAATAAATCTGAAAGATTTATTAAAATAAATAGTTCTAACCTTGCAGGCAGTCCCAGCTGGGGTATGGCGGTGATAGCAACAAGGGCATTGCCTGCCGCGTATACGAACATCATGTATAAAATTGTCCTGAAACCAATAAGGTAGAGTTACCGACTAAATCACAAATCGTATAGGTATAACCTAAATGAAAAATCGAACAGTAAGGCTGAGTTGCATCACCTTACTTTGACCGTAACTATAACGATAACCGGCGTTTTTTGTATGGAGTTTAGACAGATTTTTGACGTTTATCAATGTTAAAGTAAAGATAGTTCGCTTTGCGAATGCGGCTTGGACGAAGGCTCTGCTGACCACATATTTTTTAACTGTCCCAGGGTAGGCGCGTCGTTATACGACTCCCTACCTCAAGACTTTCCCCGTCCTTGCAATCTTAAATCAATCCTCGGTCTTGTTCACTCCCCTATTTTAGACATTCTATCAAAATTCATCCTAATTAATAAAATAAAACTCTAACCTACTCTAACAAATGTTCACGTCTACCCCTCTCCACTAACTCTATTTTATTTCCCTTCCTCCCTCCTACTACCCACTTACTTGTTGTCTGTTCTCGTGTCTTTTTTTTATGATTTTATTATGTATATTACTAACTGTGTTGTCTTATTTGTGCCGTTGTGTTTGTCTGTTTTAGGTGTGCACGCTAGACTATACCTAATAGCACTCAACCCCAAGGTTTATAACTTCATATACCGTGTAATGGCTATGCTCACGTGACATTGGCAAACGTGGAAACACAGTAGCCATAGAGGAGAAGAAGAAGAAGAAGAAGATTGTGCAACCCAGCCTAAAATGTTATTACTCCTGTAGTTTATTCCCACGTTGGAACTTTGAAACCTTAATAATATGGCAAAAGTTCCAAAAGGTTCTAGAATGTTCTGAGGACTAGTAATTAACCTTGAAAACTTTGACTCATAATAATAGTTTCAAACTTTGTACAACTGAGTTGGTCTCTTACACTGAACTTATCCATTAGATGAAACACGTCAAATGAAAACAAACTTTATAATAACAAAACAAAAGTGGTATTCGTTAGGCACATAGCAGTTTTTTAGAATAGTCAAATATTGTTGCGTAAAAATGTACAGTCATAAATCCATGTGATTGCTATCGGTGTTAGTCAGGAAGAAATATAGCATTTTTCAGAAGCGAATATTTTTTGTTATATCCAACGGAGTTATAACTCAGTGTCCAATAAATTATTTCAGTTGCAAGTTGTATAGTTTCAAAACATAAGATAGATAATGGAAAGACAAAAATAACAGATTATACAGGATGTCCAAAATGAGCACGTCACACTAATATACCTGAGGTAGGTAAGCCTAGACGTATCAAACAAGTCTATTAAAGTCCATTTAAAAACAGACAATCTAACTTTCTCAAAACTCATGAAACTTTTCTAAGGACATAAATTAGGCTTGTTCGATGTCTCTTAGGTCCAACTACCTCGTCCATTGTCAATGTGATGTTCTATTTTTGGGACATCCTTCTTATTTTTACTTTGGATGCTTATAAAAATACATAAAATGGCACGCTATAACAGCTAATTAACTTCTAATTATGGTAGCAATGACAAACCCACCACCAAATATTAGGGTTAAAAACTTTTTTTTGGGTTAGTAGTCGTTTCGCACGAACGTGCGTAACGTCCCCTTTTTTATAATAATATGCACATTCGTGCGAACGAATTTCGTGCGAAACAACTACTAACCCTTTTTTTAACCAACCCGTGTGTTAACAAAACATTCTCATAACTCAAATACCTGTATTTTCCCAAATAGTTGTCGGCCACAATCCCGCCCACGAAAGGAAAAACGTACACTAATGTACTGAAAATATGATACGTTTCTGTAGCTCCATCGTCTGAGTAACCAAGCTTGCTGCGTAGGTACAATGTGAGGAAAGCTGAAAATTAATTTAAAAAACTATAGTTCGCTCGAAAATGGGCAATGTTAAAAGTCGACTCTATAAACCCAAACATAAGGTCTGCATTTGGAATACCAGTCATCTCCGTTTGGATACCTTAAGATTGCAATAGTCATAGTAGTGAGTAGTTTAGCAATCGACTCTATGGTCCCAAAACTACATTTGTATTTTTGTACTACGAGCAAAATGCTGTTTTGTCAAGGTGTGGACACAATATTATAGAGACTGACAAAACCAAATAAGATGAATCTTGAACTAAAATAACGAAGAATGAAAAGTATTGTGTTTAACAATACTGCTTCTGAAGTAGAGCCAAGTGAAACGAGAGCCAAAACTAAGCTGATAATGCAAACTTTTATTATGATGTACTTGTAGCTGCTAGTGCAAACCTTATGCCAAATCAGATATTATTATATCTTCAATAGCATTTAAAACATTTCCTCCTGATCTGCAGTTTAGCAAAAACATCCCAAACTTACGAAGCAAGACTCCTTAAATAACGTACCAAGAAATAAAATTCTATTGCAACTGCATTTATAAAACAAAACCATCTAAAGGAGATGGCTTCTAGCGATAGAGCTCCTAAATTGTGTTGCTCCACATACGATAGCTTTAAAATTGTTTACTTTGTATGGTGTAATAAAAAGACTCGAATACAAAATACACATGAATAACCCGAACAACGATATTATTTTTCGAAAACGGTATAGCTTCAAAGAATTCGCTGTTGTTTTCCTTGATTAAGTCGGTGTGGCGGAAAAATAACCAACCGCTCCGAAAGATAAGGGTGAACGCAATGTGAAAGCAACCCTGTGCTATGGGAATATGTACCTTTATGTTACATTTTTGATACAACGTTCCAGTTCATTTTGCATGATTACACACAAGGTACTTAATTTGATTCTAAAGTTTATCAGTGGCTTTAAAAAATGTTGTAGATACGGCTTATGAAACAACGCGCACGCTCAAAATTTTGTTAAATTTTCTGAATTATTCTGAACCTTTATTATTATTTAATTTTACATTCAACTAATGAAAAGGAATGTTAGATTATTCTACAGAGCTATAATCGACATAGACCGAGACACTAGACACAACAGAAATGTTGTTCGAGACTCAACGGTGAGCCGCGTAGCGCCCAATGTGAAAAATCTTGAAAATTTCCCATCATAATAAAAGCTTTCTCTTGTTGACCATTTTTACGCAGTGTGGAACCTTTCTTACTTTGTAACTAACTACATAAACGGTTCATTACACTTTACAAGTTGAAAACTTTCAACTGTTTTCCGACAACTTACCTCGCATGCCCGAGTACGAGAACCTTTCACAAAACTCCGCCAATATTATGAAGGCGACTATAGTCGGGAACCGATCCTTGCGCTGAAACAAAGGCCCGATTAAAGGAAGAAGCACACTTATCAACCCGGAAACGGATCGTAGCCATATCAACTCGAGGCGGTCAGTGTTATTTAATGAAACTCTGTGTTGCAACGCACACTTATAGCTGGGTCTCCAGCGCGTGTTTTGTCCTACACAATCAACAATTTTTGCAGGAAATTTTGTTGAATGTTGACATGTTTTGATTGTGTAGAGCAAAACACGCGCTGGAGACCGCGGCAAAAGGCGATACGGGGTTGATCCCTTTCCGAGTTGATAAGAGTGCTATGAGCTTTATACTGAAGGCTAATTGAAACTTTAATGAACTGTCAGCTATCGCGAAAAGTTAATTGGAAATCTGTAATAAGTCCGTAAGAATTCGTGCATCGATGCGCAGTAATTTGTGGAACAGGTTGGGAGTCATTTAATTATTTCGGCACTGTATAATTAGGTACAATAATCCATGGAAAGGAAGACTTGTGAAGATGTTATTGGCTATTATTAATCAAACATATTTTTCAAATTTTACAATCATTTCAGCCACATAACGTCCACTGCTGAACATAGGCCTCCCCCAAATGACTTCCACATTGCACGGTTGGTAGCGGCCTGCATCCAGCGCCTTTCTGCTACTTTTATCAGGTCGTCGGTCCACCTTGTGGATGGACTTCACACGCTGCGTTTTCGGGTACGTGGCCTCCACTCCAGAACCTTGCTGCTCCTGAAGTGCTCCAACAGCGACTTTAGTAGGTACGTTTACGGATCTCCTCATTTCTGATTCGATCTCGTGAAGAAACACCGAGCATAGCCCTTTCCATAGCACGCTGTGCAACTTTGTTTATTACCTACTAGCTGACCCCGCGAACTCTGTTCCGCCTTAAAGGCAATAAATAAATAAGCCATCGCAATTTTTCCTTATTTGCTCACCGTTTAGACCTACCCTGGACTACGACAAACATTTTAAAACTAAAATAAAATCAGCTCAATCGGCCCAGCCGTTCTCGAGTTTTAATCAGACTAACGAACAACAATTCATTTTTATTTATATAGATTTCAACTAAGTACTTAAGACGCAATAGCCGATTATGTATCGTTCGTCCGTAGTTATACGGTAAACAAGTAGGTATAACTTATACCTACTTGTTTAGGCTGTAATACAAATATTATAAAGCAAACAGAAGTTGCGATTGTTATGTCAACAACATGCCTGTATCATTATTTAATTTCATTCACACTAGTTTTCTTTAGACTTATGTAAGACTAAGTAACAATTGCAATCATCACAATTATTGAAATACAAAGTAATTATTACTTTGTGATTATTTTGTAGAGAAGTTGATAGAACCTTTATAAGCTGTATTTTCTGTGTAGATATAGGTAATATGCTATTAACTTTTTGTCACAGAAAAGTACAAGCTTTACTTAGTTTGGGACTAGAGGCGCAGTGTAAAAATGTCCAAGGATATTTAAATACTTATGTAAGTAAAGTACCTACATAAGATCAGGGTTTATACTCGAATGTAGGTGAGGGCGTAGTAATCGTGATTAATTGATTTGTTTACATGATTGTCGGCCTAATGGTGTCGCCTTTAGATTTAGATATAAATGGCGTAAGTACTACGCCTCTATTGGAAGTCGTGAGTCCATCAATAACAACTTATTAAGAAGTAGATAATACTGTAACGTGCGTTCGCCTTCTCATATTGCAATCGATACCCTCCAGTACCGAATATTTTGTCTGGTTAGTGGCTTTGATAGCAATTTTTTTATCAAACGTTTCCAATTTGTGTATGTACATAAACTGGCACAGTGTGCAATCCAATCTCGCCGTAAAAACCATCCTTGGACTTCAACGAACATTTAAAATAAAAGAACTGGTAAAATTAGTCCAGTCGTTGTTGAGTTATGCGCTTACCAACACATTTTGCGATTCGTTTTTAAATTATGGATTATGAGACTAAATATTTTAAGAGACTAATTAGGTAGGTAAGTATATTGCATGTAAACAGTTCTTTATTTTTTCTTCGTAATCAAATAAATTACATCTACAAAAGCCAAAAGAGCAAATAAATAAGTCTAATTATCTATATTGAAAAGCGATTGACAGGCGTAAAGGAAAATAATCAATCATTGCGTCTTGTTTGGTCATTATTTGTTTAGGTTCTTGATGGACCACGAGCAAATAGCGAGATAATAATACAGCGATTTATGTGTTTACGTCAGTCTATGAAGCTCTACTACGAGCCTGATTTCAATAAATTCGTCTATACTTATCTTTCTCACTCGTATTTATTGCTGAGATGAGTGAAAGAGAACGGATTCAGTCGAAGTTTTCACGAAAACATGTTCAGAGTGGTAGAGCTGCTAGACTAATAATGACTTATTTTTATTTTTTGGAAAAAGAACGATTGATGTCCACGAATTACGGAATTGTTTGCCTGATGGCGAGGGCGCAGATAATGTAATTTAAAGGTAAGTCGTACTTAAACCAATAAACACAGAAATAAAGAACTGCCAGTTGTTGGTTCACTTTTGTTCTGTTGTTTCATTTGGGTAAGGAAACACGTAGTTCAAATAATTCGATTTCAATTTCATAAATCCAGTATTTTTCAGTAACTTGTAAAGTACGTTGATACTATGGGCTGCAAAGATCTAACCATAATTTTAATTTTTTCCAATAATAGGTGCTAAACGAATAACTTTTCGCTCTAACTTTTTTGAATTTAGACTGATGGGTATTACGACCAAGATTGTTAATGGAGGCAAGGGTTTAAGTTCGCAAAGCAAAGCTAAATGATTTCGCTTATGTAGGTACTTACTTGCCCAAGAGAGATTGCAAGATATTGCAACTACATGAACTACGCAATGATATACTTAATCGTAAACTCTCGAAAAAACAAAAACAAAATGACTCCAAGTTAAGTGAGCGAGCTAGAATCAGCTAATGCCCAGTAGATACCTGTGAGTCTAGAAAAAGTGCACAGTAAAATCGCAAACCAGTCGAAAAATGGTCGAAAGGCCTTTTTTGTATGGAGTTTTGACGGATTCGATTTTCGATTCGATCAAAAAGTGAAACTTGTCTACGGTGGCTGTTCTCACCTAAGCATTAATTTATTTAGTTAAAATTATTATAATGTTTCAAAATATCAGTTTTTATGACACGTCTTAAAGGTTAGGTACTTCTTGATCTTGTAACAGTGTAAACAACAAATGTTTTGTTGTTACTAACAATGTAAACAAAACACAACAAAGTACACACCGGTTTCTTCCCACCGTCCTCGATCACCACAGTCTTGCGTTTCTCGCTCATTCTCACAGAATCACTGCAACTAATAAGTTAATACTACAACAGAGTCTCCTTTTATCATTTCCTAAGAACTGTTTGGTTTTCGTCACGCGAGGTAGCACCCTGCCTTCGCAGTCACCCTTCGGTGCAAATAGACGAGAATAAACACGGTATCTTTGTACGTCGTTGATAATTTCCTCAGGTTTAACACTAGTAGTGTCGTTTGGAAGTTCTTGCGTTACTACCTATTCACCAGATGTGCCTACCGCTTGTTCCCAACGAGTCACACTGGTACTAATCACAAGCATTAAATACTTTAGTATCAAGATAAAAGAGCTTTCATTATAAAGAAACAATGTACATAAAAAATCAAAATAATGAAGTAGGTATCTTTAGCTAGAAACTATAGACCTACCTATGTGCATCAGTCGACGTCCTGACTGGCTGAAATGATGATGATGAAAAAGCAATTGAAATCTATCTACTTTAAAGTACGAACAAAGTCATACAATATGACAAAACTTGTTCTTCTTCCTGTCCTCTGTCCAACATACTTAATGTCAGTACCCTGAGCACGAATAACTCCCTTAATCGTATAGTGTGTCTACGCGACGCTGTCTTGTTTTTTATGTAAAAATGATTATTAAACTATAACGAGAACTATTTTTATTCGTGCTCTGGGTACCACTACTAAAGGCATAATGTTACACATTGGTAAATAGGGAAAGCTGCCAGAAACCTAATGCTTGTTGTACTGCTAGCTTTTTTACGTAAAGACAAAACAATTATTACTATGTATGAGTATCTTCCGTGTTTTATTTTAGGCTATGCAACGTTTAAACAATCAAACGTAACATTCCACTTCATAATATTAGTTCATAAGTTTGCGTAACACTTACCTTATCTGTATGAAAATAAATTAACCAAACAATAATGCGACTATTTTTACTTACATTACTAAAGTGTATGAATTACTACTACAGTTACGTGAAAAAAAGGTTCACTGACATGAGTTAGGTAGGTAAGTACTCAATAACTCATAATAATTTATTGTTTCAATGACCTTACGTGACATTCATTAAACTAAGTATTTAATTTATCTTTGCGATCCATATTAATCAACGGAGGGGATCGATCTTACTTACTCGAAATCTAAATTACTTAATTAAATTATTGAAAGGTCTTAGGTACTAATATAATTTTTAAATCATAAAAATACTTACAATATTCACCTTCGCCTACTTACAAATTCCACGTGTACGCTCAAAAGCTTTAAGGCTTGGTATTTCTGCTAAAGTAGGTATTTCGCGCTGTCAAAATCTGCGCGCGCAATACTTCGCCGAAGACAGCGCGCCAAAGAGCTCTCGCGGCTACACAGTATAGAAATACGCAGTTTAGAAATACGCAGTTGGTTAGGTTAGGTTGACTTCCTTCCGTTCAAGCGTCACACTCACAGCACTTTCTAATACAAATCATATCCAAGTGATACAAATTAAAACAACTTTCAAAATTTTTGGGAATATATTTTAGAATCGAATAAATATAGAATATAACTGCCAAAGTAAACACGGTTCAAAGAGGCGTGGCGTCACCCGACCTTCCGGAAGTTCCGCGCCGGCTAAAAGAATTTCAAGATTACGTCACCCGACCTATCGGTAGATCCTCGGGAGCTTGAGCGATTGGAAAAACATTTTATGATCAGTTACTCGTAGTAGCGATTATTTAGAGCTTGGATAATAAATTATAGTTGTTGCAATTCACAAAGCTTTGCATGTGGTTAATTACATTAATCAGTACACGCATCAATTTTGTTCAGTCTTTTTGTTTATTAATAAATAAAAATATCATACTAAAATTGCATACATATTTGTTTGTATTGGTCTGGGTGTTTTCTTTCCATAATTTATGTATAACGTATGTACGGGGCTCTGTATCGAAAATCACTATGAGCAATGAGCATCACACACTGTTACCTGGAGTGCATTACCGCAGCAAAATTTTTATAAATGTTGTGCTTTAGAGAGTCGAGAGTATAGCAGATAATTAGTCCATCGTGAGCAGAAATTTGTCCACTAATAGCAAAATTCGTTCAAATTATAGTTTTAAAGTTATTGGCTAGAAGATTCTTTTATCTTGCAGCTTAGACCTTTAGCTACAGACCTTAGACAGTATTTTTGAAACATTCTTACGCATGGTGGAGGAAGGGACGCTCTAGAGCAGTGGTTCTTAACCGGTGGTCCGCGGACCACTGGTGGTCCCTGGAGGCATTCCAAGTGGTCCACGATGTGCACTTGCACACCTTGGTCAAAACCACTTTTAACTGATTTTTGCAGTCAAACTGGTTTTGACCGATTATGAGGTGGTCCCTGACAAGACAGAAATTTGGTAAAATGGTCCCTCATGACTTAAAGGTTAAGAACCACTGCTCTAGAGACTCAAAACTACAAGGATACACATGAACTCCAGTTTTAAATCCGTTGATATCTGCTGCATCTGCCATGTTTTTGGCTATAAGATTCTTCTATCTTACGGCTTAGACCTTTAGCTACAGACCTTAGACAGTATTTTTGTGAAAATTCTTACGCATGGTGGAGGAAGGGACGCTCTAGACACTCAAGTCTACAAGGAGTCACATCAACTCCAGTTTTAAATCCGTTGACATCTGCTGCATCTGCCATCTTTTTGGGTAGAAGATTCTTCCATCTTGCAGCGTAGACCTTTAGCTACAGACCTTAGACAGTATTTTATTGAAAATTCTTACGCATGGTGGAGGAAGGGACGCTCTAGACACTCAAGTCTACAAAGGGTCACATGAACTCCAGTTTTAAATCCGTTGACATCTGCTGCACCTGCCATCTTTTTGGCTAGAAGATTCTTCTATCTTGCAGCTTAGACCTTTAGCTACAGACCTTAGACAGTATTTTTGAAACATTCTTACGCATGGTGGAGGAAGGGACGCTCTAGAGACTCAAGTCTACAAGGAGTCATATGAACTCCAGTTTTAAATCCGTTGACATCTGCTGCATCTGCCATCTTTTTGGCTAGAAGATTCTTCTATCTTACAGCTTAGACCTTTAGCTACAGACCTTAGACAGTATTTTTTATTATTTATTTGTGTCAGTGTGCTCTTCTAAAGAGTGTAAGACGATTGTATGTAGGTACTATTAAAATGTAATTTTAACTCATTGGTTTTGTCTCATATTTGAGGAATGTACTATGTATCATGAGTAGAGTCTTCGTTTAAAAGGATGCGAACGATTTAAATTTCAATAGGTAGACAAAATTGACAGACAAAATTGATAATTCTTAATTATCAAAAATTTAAGCTTTCTCCAGTAACACTGATATTATTATACTGTGACTCATCAAAGTCATCATTGTCAAAAATATTGACAAATCGCTAACTGTCACGGCCAAAAAACTGACACGCGTCCGTCCTCCGTAAGCGCCACCGCGCGACTGATTGAGATTGTCCAAGCCGTCATGGACGATTTTTTCCACATTTTTTAACATAGTAACTAAATAAGACGCAATATAAAAATTTCATCCGTTAAAAGCCCTCAAGTTATTTCTGAACTTTAGTTTAGTAAAAGATTTAGAATCTCAAATCGCTTATTTTAAAAATAAAACCATAAATAGAAAACGAATAGAGGTAACTTTGGGAATATATTCTATCGCAGGGGTCACCAAATGGCGGACCGCGGTCCGCTTGCGGACCGCCGACCCATTGTATGCGGACCGAGTTATTACGAGCTTACAAGCAAGAAAGAGATTGCGGATCGCATCGCATAAGCGTTGATCGTCGCGCGGTGGTGAAGCGCGGCGTCGCGCGCGCGCGACAAGAAAGCGGGGCGGGGATCACGTGTCATGTCACGTGATCGTGCTGCCCGGCCGGCCGCGGGGATAGTGTTTTGCAGTGTTGCCAGAAGTTTACTTTTGTAACCTTTTAGGTGATTTTTGAACTGCTTTGGTTACTTTTAGGTTACCTACATTAATGAAAAGGTTACTTTTAGGTGATTTTTCGGAATTTGTAGAATTAACTTTTACAGGTTATTCAGTAAAAAAATATTAATAGTGTCAATTTACAAATTATTTAAATTGAAACGTGACACTTTCAAAATGTTGATGATTTCCAATTAATTTTAACACATTGTATGAATTTTGGCTGATTGCTAAGATAAGAGTCGAAGATGAAAGTTGTTAGTACGAATCAGCTTTATGAATTAATATGATATTAATCGCGTGAGGGTTACTTTTTTTTCAAAAAGGTTAATTTTTTTTCTATTTCTGGTAATTTCTGACAAGACCCTACTGGCAACACTGGTGTTTTGTTTTAATTCCGAGTCAAGGACGCCACGACGACGACGCGCATTTTCTTGTTTACTTAATGTTTAAGTAAATAATTGTTTACATTAGCGAGTTTTATCACTATGGAACCGAAAAAAAGGAAAGTCGAAGATGAAAATAGACAGTTTTTGCCCGAATGGACCGATTTATATTGTTTTACGCTGCCAAGTCGTCCTGGAGCAAAACCAATGTGCTTGATCTGTAACCAAACAGTGGCGTTGATCAAAAGCTCGAACATAAAACGACATTATGATACCAAACATAAATCATTTGCCGAAAACTTTCCAATTAGGAGTGATTTGCGTAAGTCTAAAATTGCAAGTTTGTTATCGAGTTACTCATCTTCAACCCAGATAATCAATCGCTCGATGACTGATCAGGAAAAATGTGGTGAGGCTTCTTTACGTATTTCATGGACTCTTGCTAAGCACATGAAACCAATTACTGATGCAGAAGTAGTTAAAGAATGTTTTCTCGAGGCGGGCAGTGCTTTATTTGAGAGCAAAAAGGATGTTATTGAGATGATACGACGGATTCCATTATCAGCTTCAACTAACACAAGAAATATACATGTTTTGGCAGAAGAAATACATTATGATGTGAAGCGGCAATTACATAATGCGAACTATTACGCTTTGGCTTTGGATGAATCAACCGATGTCACCGATACGGCGCAGTTAATAATTTTTGTACGCTACCTGGATCAAACGAGAGAAACTTTTGTTGAGGAGATATTAGCTCTTTTGCCATTATTAGGAAGAACTCGAGGAGAAGACATGATCAAAACAGTGATTGATTATTTTGATAAAGACGAGTTGGACTTGAAAAAGCTTTTATCGATAACTACAGACGGCGCGCCAGCAATGGTTGGAAGTAAAAAAGGACTTGTTCACCTTTTGAGTAGCAATGAAAGATGCAACGAAAATTTGATTTCTTTCCACTGTATTATTCACCAAACAGTGCTTTGCTGTAAACTCAATCATAATTTTGAGCGCGTTATGCAAGAAGTGGTGAAAATAGTTAATTTTCTACGTGCAAAATCATCACTGCAACATCGTGAGTTAAAATCATTTCTTGAAGAAGTGAATGCACAATATGACGATCTACTGTTGCATAACAATGTGAGATGGTTGAGTAAGGGCTGCGTATTGGAAAGATTCTTCAGCCTTTTAGAGCACTTGAAGACATATATTTCCAATAGCAATCAGATTTCAGCAAACGCCTACTTAAGTTTTCTAAACGAAAAAGAAAATGTAGCTGTCATTGCTTTTTTAACGGATATTTTCAAATATATCAATGACTTGAACATTAAACTTCAAGGCAAGGGAAAGCTTATATGGGAGCTCATGTCAGAAGTGAAAAGTTTTTCGCGGAAATTAGATCTCTTTATTAATGATATCAGTAATGAATGCTTACACTTTCCTAATTTAAAAAAAATAATAATCAGCAGTGACAATGAGATTGACGTCAACCAATACAAGACGTTCATTTCAGATCTCAAATCGGAATTTCAAACAAGGTTCGCTGATTTTAAGAAAATTGAGAATGTTGTAGAAATCCTCAGCAGTATTTACTCTCTGCAACCCGATGGTGAATGGAGCAGCGAAGCTGCAAGTGTTTTCGGGAGTGATAAAGCTATTCTGCAGATCGAAATGATCGATTTCCAAGAAAACACAGTTTTAAAGCACAAACATGCCGAAGTTTCCAGTGAAGAGTTCTGGATAAAATTTGTGTGTGGTAATAAATATCCAGAACTACAAAAATTAGCTTTGAAACTTCTCACTTTGTTTGGGTCAACATATATTTGCGAAGCAGCATTTTCGAAGATGAACTTCGTTAAGAATAGATTTCGATCTCGACTTACTGATGAACATCTTCAGGATTTAATGTCAATAGTTTGCACCAATTCCACTCCAAACTTCAGACAGATAATTAACAATAAAAAATGTCACTTTTCTCATTGATATGTAACTTTTGTAATTTCCGTAATTACCTACCTTTTTTCAATAATTTTTTTTTTTATAATATGTGTGGACCGCGAAGGTCATTTCATTTCTAAAAATGGACCCCGACCGAAACTAATCGGTGACCCCTGTTCTATCGAGTCAACTTCATCAATTCGTGTTTCCATCCGTTAATAGCCCTAGAAAATATCCTCAACTATGCCCAATAAAAATCTTAGCCTTTAATTTTACTGTTTAGTACCTCAAAAATGAAAATTGAAAACCCCATTTTCGCCATTTTCTCTGCTACCCGGCCTTAATGTATCGCACATACAATTTTTTACGGACGTCAGACTACAAAAAACTACATTACCAACAACTTTTTACAAAACAATTTACGCGCTTTGTACGAGAGCAACGAGAAAGGTAAAAACTTTTTCAAAGTTGCCGCGTAAACAAATGACTTCCTATAATTTTTTTTTTGCCGTTGCATTCATTCAACCAGTTGACCAACTGTCAATGTTTCTTGTGTCATTAAATAACAAATTAAGCATATTTTATTCATTGTATTAATATTTTTTACTTAAAAAAGATTAACTCAATTAATGAAACATAATTTGAACATTATAAAATTTTAACAACGAATGAATTGTTTCTGAACGAATAACGTTCCGTTATAAGTAGTATTTTGATAACATCAATCTATTAAAATGTCGACAATTGATGACTTTAATATGTATTTTTAATATTTAATGAGCCCTTTATTTTAATAACACGGAAATTTGACATCATTTACAGCTTGCCCTCAGTCCTTGACCTTGTAACTTACAAGCTGTAAGAACAAAGACATACATAAATCATAACAACAGTGTAAAACGGAACGTGTTATTTTTAAAACTAGTTTGACAGAACAGAAGAAGCTGCCCCCCTAGACAAAACGCACTTTTTGATCGAATCGAAAATCGAATCTGTCAAAACTCCATACAAAATAGGGGCTTTTCGACCACTTTTCGACTGGTTTGCGATTATAATTTGCACTTTGTCTAGACCCACAGGCAACGGTTTTTGTGTTTTTGTTTTGCTTGCCTGTTTTCGTTACATTAATTTATTTCAGTGGGCAGTAATTAATAGAAATTAATGTAGATTAGTGTAGATTGACACTGTATACTGTAAATCGCAGTTTCACAGCACGCGGTGGTACAATTTTTGTGAAATACTAGTTCACGACTACATGACGCGGATGGGTGTAGAGAACACTTCAAAAGTGTGATAAATCCTTGTGTATTGTGTGGTGTATTGTTAAAAGCTGCCTGAAGCATGTCCCAATCTAGGATTCCGTCTCCAGCCCGGTCGCAGGGGGCCCCAATAACTCCTCGGAGATACAAATCTCGAACACGCAGCGTTGGCTCACCTGCTCGGTCTACCACCTCAGTGAGGCTGTCTGCATTAGCCCAGTTTAAAGAAAACAATAAGGACTCGTTTGTTCTGTCTCCAGCGCCCAGCAGACGGTCTGTGTTGAATGATGACACTGATATTGAGGAACCTAGACGTTAGTAAATTTTATAGAATTGTTTATAGTTAAAAATAATGACACTGGCTTTCTGTATACATTATTTATCATGCTGGTTCTAAGCTAGCATCATAATTCTTGATAGAATTTGTGTATCTATGCGCATCAGAACCTAGAATTTCTGACATAAAAATATTGATTCAGTCAATTATTTATAAAAGGGTCAAAAGTGGCACCAAGTGGTTCGTGTAATATTACACTCGGCGTTGGCTAGCCAGTTCCATTTCTTGAACTTGGCTGTTGTGTGTCGAGATTTTATGTAATGAACATTAGAGTATCTATCTTATTATCAATTTATGTCAATATGTCATAGCCATCTAGATTTCTAGATTTTCTGCAGCCAGTTTAGTCTTATTTTAATATTATCTTGATAACCCAGGTAGGAGCTGGTGGAGGAAACTGAACGATAACTCCAGGGATGTCATGGAGGTTCTAAATGATAATAAAGTTTTGGAGACAAATGAAGCGGTTGAAGAGTACATTGATATTGAAGTTTTGAGGTAATTTAAACTGTCATCAGTTTACTATTATTTTTACATCATAACTTGTTATGTTTTGTAATGATGTGTTGTTTGTTTAAAAAAACTTTAGCTCTTAGAGTAGGCGCACACCGTTGATTTTTCGTCGGCCGATAGTTTAGTCGGGCAGTTGATCAGTATGGGCATGTATGGGAGTGCACACTACGCCGATTCGATTTGGCCGATTCTTCATACAATTTAAAATCGGGCACAACTATCGGCCAACTAAAAATCAATGGTGTGCGCCTACTCTTACTGTTTCAGTAAAGTATTTCTACATCATAAAATGAGTGCCAATATAAATTACTGCCAGGAACTGATTATGTTTAATGGGTCACTTTGTGATTATTTGTTTATAGACATAGCTACTTTTACTATGGACATTTTGTAAACCTTCTTCCTATCATAAATAATAACATTCCTTTTGTTATCTTTCAGCCAAGAAAAAAAAAACTACACATTAGATCTTCCAGACAGTAGCGATAGTGAATCCATCAGCAGCATAGTCATCCCTCAAAGGAAACTCTTTACACAGAAAGATCAAGCTCAAAACAAATTCGGCCAACTTATCGGTACTAGAGAGACTCTAGCAAAGCTTCACAAATCAACTGCAGCTGACAAAACAGTCAATGTACCACCAAAAAACCTTTTTGGTCAAGGAACGAGGCCTAAGTCAAAACCGGTATTTCCTGCTGCATTGCTAAACTTGTCTTCAAACAAAACAGTTAATAAAACCAAAGAAAATGTCGCTGCGGAAGTCAAAGGACAGGTCAGAAGTCTCTTCGGCAACCGGGCTGGGACCAAGCGTAAGAATATGTTTGCTGACTTCATTGTGTCCGAGAGTGAAGATGAAATATCTGAAATACAACCCAAAGTGTTTGGATTTCCAAAGAAACCGGACACGAGACGTGACAGTGCCACTTCGCGAGGAAAACGCGAGCATTCGCCTACTTCTAGTATTACAACTGACATTGAAATGGAGGAGTGGAAAATGCTTCCATCTTCTACCATGGTCGAAAACCAGTTGGAGGATATGATGGCCGCAGCTAAAACTCCAGTTAAAAGACCAAGATTGAGTAAATTGCCTGACATTAAAGAAACTGAAACTAAAAGTACTGGTAAGTATTCATTATTTAATAAATTTTTGAACCTTGTACAGTTAAGTTTTGATTGATTGATGTTAAAGCACTTTTTTCACTTGTTTTCAGTTGAGCAAATTGAAAAGGAACCATCTGACGAAGAGCAAGAACTGAAATATGATGATGAAGATGATAAAAGTGAAGTAATTCATGAACAGCAAATGCAAGATCAACGTGAAGTTGATGATAATGAGCATGATGGCATCCAAACCAATATTACAATCCAAAGCACTACAAATAAGATTACTGAAGGAAAAGAAAAGACAATGGGCATGAATGAAGAAGACAAACAAAATAAAAGCCACGCTACGTCACGAAATGTAAGCAAAGTGAAAGATAAAAACGTAAATCAGAGCAAAATACCCAGTGTAAATCAACAAAATAATGTTAGCCAGCATAAAATGAGTCCAGAAAAGGAACAAGATGTAGAAATGGAAGTTGAACTAACACAGAAAAAAGATAATAACACTGTTGTCAAAAACAAAAGCTACAGAGACTCAAATTCTCTGCAAAAAGATAAGGCTGATCAAAGCAAGGCCCAAAATAATGATGACGTCGCCAATGTTGATCAAGTTGACAATTGTGATGAAGGTAATGACCAAAACAAAAGTAAGAATAATCATAATGTAAGCTTAAAACAAAATAGAGATATTAGTCAAGTTAAGTCTAATACAAGCCAAGAAAAAGGAAATGACAAAGAAGCGATTGCAGCAAATGCAAGTGACAATCTTGATCAAGATGAACAAGAGGAACTAAATGAAAACGTTGATGAAGAAATACAAGAAGAAAATGAAGATCAGATTCAAAATGACATAGAAGAACAAGCAAGTGAATCGAAAGAACCAGAAAACGACTCTGAAGAACAGAATGAGGATGTTGAATTACAAAATCAAAGCGAAATCATTAAACAAGACGAAGATCACGAAGTTAGTATGGCACAAGAAAGTGAGACAGAACAAAACAAAGACGAAATGGATGTCCAAAATGACAGTCTAGTACAAAATCATGAAGATTGTGAAAATAACGCACATAATGAAAGTGCAGCGGAAGACCAAAATCAAAGCGTACCTGAAGTACAATCTGAGCAAGAAGAAGAAGTACAGGACAGCGAGCAAGAAGACGAAGAAAATCAAGAAGATAATGAAGTTGAAAATGAGAGTTCAGCCGAAGATCAAGATAATGAAGTTGAAAATCAGAGTGAAATAGAAGAGGATGATGATAGAAATGCCAGTGACGCAGAAATGGAACAAGTCAGTGCTGTACAAGACGAAAACGACATGGAAGACGAAGATGGAATCAACGAAAGCGCTGAAGTACAAAATGAAGAGGATGCTGAAGAAAACGAAAGCGATAACGAACAAAACGATGATGAAGAAGAAGTAAACGAAAGTGCTGAAGTTAATGATTCAGAAGAAGATCAAAATGAAAGTGCTGAAGTAAATGAAATGGAAGATCAAAATGAAAGTGCCGAAGTAAATGATACGGAAGAAGAGCAAAATGAAAGTGCCGAAGTAAATGATACGGAAGAAGATCAAAATGAAAGCGCTGAAGTACAAAATGATGACGAAGAAGAAGATGCGCAAAACGAAAGCGCCGAAATGGATAATGACATTGACAATGACGCTCAAAACGAAAGCGAACATCAAGAAAACGAGGACTCCAATGACCAACAACAATCTGACTACGAAGCACCCAACGACTCACACGACACAACCGGCCGCCACAGAAAGAAGAAAGATACCAATGTTAATTCACCCGAAGCAATTTTACATGACAAAACGAACCAACTGGAATCGTTTACAGCGCAAGGCCGCAACACAAGTGTAAGAAAAACCACTATGCTGAAAAATATGACTATAAGACCAAGTCTGGCCCCACCTAGAGAAAGCACGGGAATATCTGATGGAACAACCAATTCGAGCGCAGAAGGATCAGGGTGGGACTCCCATAGAACCACTAGGAAGACGCTCCGTCAAACTTTCGGCAGAGACTTCACTCCTAGAAAATCCTTACGCGCTTTGGTCATGGAGAAATCGGCCAAGCGACAAACGGCGATAAGTGAAGTGACTGCTAAGTTCCCTCAAGCTAACTCCACAGAACTCCAGCTACCTGAAGCGTCGATGGTTCCTGATGATTGTGAGATGACAGTAGAAGAAGACAGACAGGAATCCAATCATGACGTGTCGAAGCGAACAAGACAGACCACGTTGGAAATGTATTTGCAGAAAATTAAAATGCAAAACATGGAACGGAACTTAAAAATGGTAAGTTTGCTCTTTATTCTTCAAGCTTTAGTATTTTTTTCTGATTCTTATAGTTCTGATTAACTATAGTTTCCTGTTTATACTTCTTTATTGCTGCTGCTTTTCAGTGTGCTCTTTGCAAAATGAGCACTTCACAAAGTGCGCGTTTTTTTTTCATACTAAATTTAAAGTTTAACATTTTTTGGTATAATATTTAGTACAGAAAAGTGCGCTTTTTGCGAAATGCACATCAACTGCGACAGAATCAGCAAATGTAAAATTAAAACAATTCTAATTATTAGTCAATGATATAAATCAATAGTAATTGATTTGCTGGTTCTTATTCATATTTTATGTTACAGCAAGAAGCAGTAAGGAATTCTCTAAAAGCGCCCACAACAGATGTCCTGAACCCTTTCAAAGTGCCAGCTAGGCCGATGTTCTCCTCACGAAAGCCTAACAAAGCGGCCAGCAAGCCTAAAGCCAAGCCAGTGAAGTCTGCCCTGATACCATTGGACGATCTGCCGCCAGAATTACTCGAGGATATGAAGTACAAGCCGCCTAAGAGATTTCAGCCGAGCAACGCGTCGTGGATTACGAAAAGACTGTACAAGTTTTTGGAGAGCAAATTGGAGTCCAAGTAAGCATCGTTTATTTGTCTAAAGTTGACACATAAAAACCAGACAAATTATTGAGATTTGAGTTGCATGTTCGGTCTTAAAATTTTTTAAACAGCAACTATGCAATTTGACTTCTTAAATGCAAGCGTAAAGGGCTCTATTTTTCGAAAATCATGTTGATTCAAACCCACATAGCGTGCTCAACACACATAAAAAAGTGGCATATTTTGTCATTTAACAAATGATGTTACTGGCGAATCACAGAACCACGACAGAACCATACTTACTTAGTCAGAGCTAATGCGAGTTCTCCTCACAAGATGGCGCCACTGTCTTAGCCACTTCAAAGTTACCTACCTTACATGCCAATAACACGAAATACCGATCGCGAATGAGCGGGAGCCTATTGACACAGTGGCCCACTATTTTTTATATATTCGTTTTGTGTTGTTATTGTTTATATTTGTGCTTACTGTGTTCAATAAATTCTATTTCTTTCTTCTTTCAAATATAGCCCTTATTACTTCCCAGATACGACTACAAAGCCCGCGTGCGCGCCGAGAAGCTAGTGCAGACCATATACCACTTCGCCAAGGACCTGCGGCGCGTGCCTGTGGCGCCGGCGCCGGCGGTGGACGCGCTGAAACTAGAAATGGCGCGGTTGGGTGTGGTCACCACGCATTTTGACTTCTACCAGTTCTTCCACGAGTATATGCCGAGGGAGGTGCGGATCAAGGTACGTAACAATAAGGAGTCCTATGCCCGTTTTCACCATCAATCCCTAATTTTTAAGTGACCCATATGAAAACAAAATTCCTGTTATGTGTTACCATAGGGGTCACTTAAAAATTAGGGATTGATGGTGAAAACGGGCACTAGACACTTAACATCAGGTGCGATTGTGGTCAAATAACTGTCTTGTTATGCATTAAAAAAAAGTATTCATTATTATGTATAAAGCCTGGTCCGTGAGCACGTAGAATTTTGTCCAATGAACCCAAGCTACCCATCCTTATCGCTCGCGCGTAATTATGTTGCTGTCGCGCTCGCACACTAACTGCGGGCGCCCGTCGCACAGTCGCGGATGGGTAGCTTGGGGTCATTGGACAAAATTCTACGTGCTCACGGACCAGGCTTTAGATCGTTTCATCCACGAAGACGCGCCCCACCAATTTTTGGTCAGAGGAAGCGCGAGGTACGGGGAGTTTGATCCGAGCAACCCGAGCGTCATTATTGTAGTGTGCGTGTGCACTCATGGATAATGTAGCGTGTACCGATAACACTCCGGAAGAATGGTTGGTCGCGTCTTCGTGGATGAAACGATCTAACTACCTACCTCTATCCCTGCCTCCTGTTTTTACAAATAAATGGTTTGATAAATGGTTAAATGGTCGATAAGCGCCTCCGCTGCGTGGAACAGACAGTTTTGTTTGATGATAAACCGCTAAGTAACAAGCCTTTAACTTCAGCTATCTTATAATACCCAGTACCTACAGTGAAATAGCGTTTCAAACTCAATAATCCAATTTCTAACGTACTTGTGGATGGATTGTTTCAGGTGGTGCCAGATATAGTGAACAAAATAAGTGTGCCGCGACATGGAGTGTTCTCGGACATTATAAGGGGGAACACAGTCCAAGGATAGAAAAACTATCAGAAGAAGAACTACCTCCGATATTTAATTTAAGTGTGATATTATGAGTTTACGATTCATTAATGAAATTATGCTTTACGAGATTACACTTTTGTTTCATTTATATATTTTGACTACATTATTAAATTAGTAATTCTAAAAACATACATAGAGCCGAACATATAACCTCCTCCGATTAAAAATATGGGCATTAGTAGAAGTGCAAAATAAAAATAAAAGCATTTTTCCGGGGTCTAGGAATTGTTTATTTGAAAATAGGATACAAATGTAAACCTATATTACAATGGAGCACCATACACGAAAATTATATTGCAATCATATTAGGTACATTATAGTTACAAAACCGTGTGTCAACTAAATACCAAAAATACATTTCATATCACTTACATGGCTTACTCTATTATGTATAGAAGGGTCAAAGGCAAAGCTTAGTCTTACTTTATTCTAAAGGGCTCTCGTTTTTCTCTAGTTTGATATAAAAACTTTAAAAATCGTAAGAAGTTTGAGTTTTATTATTTTACAAAAAGTTTGAAAGGAGCATAGTAGGATTAGTACTATCTCAATCGTACCTACTTCTTACTACATATTATACAGTGTGTCCGGGCATGTAGTGATCAAACTTTAAAGGCGTAATCTATGAACAATTTTATCGATGAAAATACTTCAAATTTGGGGCTTGACCCATTTCTCGAAAAATTACATCGATTTAAATTTTTAATTTTTAGTTTACACCTCTTCTTTAAAAAACAAGTGAAAGCGTGGGTAGCTTAACATTAATAGGCAAAAATTTTATATCATGCGATAGCCAATAAAATTATCTATTAGTAGAAGAAGAAAACAGACACAAATTTCATACATTTTATGGGAGTAAGAATGGATTGAATTAGAAAAATACATTACTTTTTTCACTTCTTTTTCAGTTATTTTCCAACACAAGAAAAACCAGGTCGTTAAGGTATGTTTTATTTGCATTGTATTATTAGTATTTGAGCTATTCTACAAAACGAATGTAAATTTATTAGTCTACGTCTATTAGTTTCGACGTAATTGTTGAACAAAAATACCCCTTCCCAGCGGTTTCCATAGCGCACGCGACATGCGAAAATGCACTGCCTGAAAGAATCACACAACCTATTCCGATTACTATGGAAACCGCTGGGAAGGGGTATCTTTGTTCAACAATTACGTCGAAACTAATAGACGTAGACTAATAAATTTACATTCGTTTTGTAGAATAGCTCAAATACTAAAAATACAATGCAAATAAAACATACCTTAACGACCTGGTTTTTCTTGTGTTGGAAAATAACTGAAAAAGAAGTGAAAAAAGTAATGTATTTTTCTAATTAAATCCATTCTTACTCCCATAAAATGTATGAAATTTGTGTCTGTTTTCTTCTTCTACTAATAGATAATTTTATTGGCTATCGCATGATATAAAATATTTGCATATTAATGTTAAGCTACCCACGCTTTCACTTGTTTTTTAAAGAAGAGGTGTAAAATAAAAATTAAAAACTTAAATCGATGTAATTTTTCGAGAAATGGTTCAGGCCCCAAATTTGAAGTATTTTTATCGATAAAATTGTCCCTAGATTTTGCTCTTAAAGTTTGATCACTACAAGCCCGGACACACTGTATTATCACTGGTAATTTTAAGAAGGAAAATCGTATAGAACAAAAGTATATGTTTATGCAGCGAGAGCCCTAAATTGGGGCACAAGTTACAAGGATATATTGAACTATTGTTACATAATAAATTACAATGTGCCTTGTAGAATAATATTTGCTAAAAAGAATGTAAAGATAATGTGCTCGTCTTATAAATACAAATTAAACATTAAAATAAAGTGTCTTTCATATGATAAAACTTCAACTGTTAATATTTAATTGGATATACATCTCGGTTAATAATAGTATACGGGAATACAAAGTATGAACTCTATATATTACAATAATATAGGGTAGTAAAATATTGTCAGAAGTATACAGGCAGAATTTTCAAGTGTTTCAAATAGCAAAAATCGTATGATGAAGCTGTAGATTTTATCAAAATAAACTGTCCTACAAGTATTTTTTGCTATTTATTATAGTTTCGCATACACTTGAAAAAGCTCACCTGTAGGTATACATAAAGTTTGTATTGGTTAGTATACAAATGCTAGAAAATTTTGTGACCATGATACTAATACTGAATATTCTAAATAAGTAATTTAATAAATAATGAATTCAAGACTAGTTTAGAAGTACATAAAAATGCATTACAATTTGAGAATCAAAATATTTTGTTGTGCTCTTATATGGAAATTAAGGATTAGCTTAAATGTATGTCAGTACATCATTTTGTCTTTATTATAATCTAGGATTTGGCCTACCCTAGAGCAAGTGATCTTTATATTTCTTTGAAATTGAATCTCAATGGTAAACACTTGTTCAACGTGCAATATCTTTTCATTTCAAGAGGACTTGTATAAATAAATCGAAGTCTATAATCTACTAAAAGCAAAGGCAGTACAAGTCTAAAATTAAAGCAGTCTGGAGGAAATTAACCCTAAAGCCCTACATAGGAGAATTTAAATTACCACTGTCTCACTCACGCGCGCACGGGTGACAGTATGAGTGACAGAGACGGAAGTCAATATTACAAACAATAGACCTCTCAAGATAAACAAGTGAGCAAACGCTCGGTACACTCCACTCTCTTCAAAAGGTATTTTTAAAGCATTAGAATTCAAATTGGCATACGAATTTGTCAAAAATATACAGGAATTCGTATACGATGAGCACACCTTGTGTATGCGAATAAGAATTATAATGGTTTATAAGTTAGTAAGATACAGGATACCAGGTACAGGTTCTTCTTTGTCTATTTTTTTTGTCGCGAAAACTTGCAATATACAGTTGGAAAGTAATTGTTATTCTTGAATTACTGTAGCAATTAGCAGTTAATAGTTGTACAAATTGACTAAAAATGTGGAGCGTACCGCGAACGTAAATTATCTAAAATCAAATATAATTTAAAATTAACGATATGCATCGCATAGTTAATGATTAATTAATTTTAATCTCTCAAATTTCATAATTCACAACACTGAAATTAAATATAAATTACAAAACATTAGGTACTTAATAAATAAAATTATATAAAAGAAAGTACACATCATTAACATACCTTAAAATTAATATGTCACTGTCGAGCAGTATAAAACATAATAATACAACGTGTAATGAAGTCAACGCAAAACCTAAATCAGTATAATAATCAGTTATTAAAATTTTAAAATACATTGTTAATTATTAACAAAAGAAAAATATTTCATGAAACAATGGTATCATGTCAAGTTTAAAAGTGAAATAGTGCATGCAGTGCTCATAATCATTTATTTTGTGAAAATAAATTATGAAACTTGCACCAATTTATTATAATTCAGTTGGCATTAACATATTATGTAGCTATTGCGTTACTTCAATTACACGTCACATAACCAAAGGATAATTTACACATATTAACTTGTTAGTAGGTAACTAAAATTTTACTTAATTTTCAGTGATTAATTACATAGTAAAAAGAATTTAGTATATGTTTACATGCAATTTAATCATTTAAAATTAAGTTACAATTTAGTTACTTAATACGTGTAAATTGAGCCTTAACTCCCCTTGACTAAAAACCAATTGTCCACAACACTAATTTCTTATCACACTCATCAAACATAACATAAAAAGCTAAATGTTATGTTACATGTAATAGTCACAAAACGCATTCTATAAGTCACAAAACTTCAATTACTTTGGAAGATATAATTTATGAGTGTTGTGCGCCTTCAGAAAAGATTAATTTATTATTTTGGCACGGTTTTATTTAAATTCATCATGGATTTTTTACACCAAATGGTTTTGTTTAGGCCTCGACTTAGCCTTCGTCAAACCTACATTCCTATAACCAAAAAGCTAATAGAATTGACATTAAATAATTATACTAGCAAACAATAACGTTATTGTTTTCGCCCAAACTCATTTCATCATAGCAATTGAGTCTATTCTTATGACTTTCATTTGAATAAAGCTCGAGTATATCGCGTAAAATATTCCATTACTTGTCAGTTTATAAATACATCGATTATATTGTATACCAAGATTTTAAGAGCCATAGTATACTTCTTTTCGTAGCGACTAGCTTCAACTGTTTTGATAATTTCGTATTATTAGAACGAGTCTCACAGGCAAAACAAAGACAACTCGCGATTTCATACGTTCAGTGGTTACAATTTTATCGTAATGTTTAAATACCAATAATTCGATTTTATTGTTCAAATATCGTGGTTATAACAAATCTTTGGCTAAAATCTAATTTAGCCTGGATCCAAAGGCTTTCAGTTTCCAAATTAGTGCGAATTAGACCAAAATCACGTCGGGTCTGATCGACTACTAAGTTTAACTTACACATTATTCTTTCGCTATGTCGTATATTATAGGGTGTTTCCCAATGTCACAATCACAACAATGATACAGAAAATTATCTAGATGGTGATTATTTAGTGTGACAAGTTTTTTTTGTGACAACAAAAAAGTAAAAATATTGTTGATAATAACAGTGTAACACGAAAATTAAAGCGTATCGATGCAAGACTGTAACATTCACTGATGTGACATTGGAAAACAATCGCACTACTTAATACACTATCGCAGTCAATCGTTAGGCTCAAGTTACACTGGCAATAGCCCGCTTGGAATGTTACCTATTACGTATGTAGACAATACACGTGTAGTGCCGCCATATTTGTGTCAAACTGGCGCAAAAAAAAATAAAAAGTAAAGAAAAAGAGTTCTAAGAGACAGTTTCATGTTTTGAGAGTTTGGTTCAAAATGCGCCAGTTTGCTTGAGCCGAACTACATCTACAATCACTTACCAACCAACATTGCACGAAAATAATTGTCAAAATTGCCATAATTATTTACCAAACCTTACCGGGTACAAATGCCATGCACAGCCAGCTATAATCGCCATGCATTTTCGGGTACAATTACCGATTATTGTCGGTTGAAATGTCAGACATTGGCGTATATCTTGTAAGTACCGTATCGGCTACGGTTGCCGACTATTGCTGTGCATTGCCGCGGAAATCGGCTAGCGGGGGTGAGGTAGTAACTCGACGTAGTTGGCTGGAAAGAGGCCGAATAAGCCTTGAGGGCCGAGGCCTTGCCACCAGCCAGCGTCGATTTGTTCAATGTGCGTGATTATGTCACCAGGATCGAAGGTGATCTCGGATTCGTCCGCTGAGGAAGAAATGAATCAATTTATATACATATTCATTAAGTTGTTGATAGTGAGATTACCAGTGGAAAATTACATATCTATCAATATGATCAAAAAAATCAATTACCCCTGTATCTAGATAAAAGGGGGTGGGATTGCAACCTAACAAAAGTGGCATTATCATAAAAGAATTTTCTGTAAAACTGTAAAAGAAACGTCGTTCAAGAACATTTCACTCGAAATAAGTGAAAATTAAAAGACATCTACAGTTAAAAATATACACTCAACATCAAATAAACCGCACCTTCCGCGACGTGTACTTTAAAGATTTTCTTCTGACACAATCATGGTGCCCCAACAATATTGGTGTTATTTGAAAGCCCAATAAATATCCTTAAAGAATAACACATTTAATCTATAATATAAAAATGAATCGCAAAATGTGTTGGTAAGCGCATAACTCAACAACGCCTGGACCAATTTTACCAATTCTTTTTTTTAAATGTTTGTTGAAGTCCAAGGATGGTTTTTACAGCGAGAAAAGTTTGAATAATTTCCGGGTAAACCCTAAAAAACTCGAAACTTCACCCCTAAGGGTAAAACGGGGTCCACGCGTACGAAGTCGCGGGCGGCCGCTAGTTTCATATATAAATGATTAACATATACCATAAATGTGACTTGAAAAAAGACCTCACTTTGGGCTCACCTCTGGGATCAATTTTTATTAGACCAATTTTTATGGTTAAAAAACCAAATAATGATCTCACGTGTCCTCTTTAACAGATGGATAGCGATTAATCCCAACTTAACAGTTTTATAGCCATAAAAGTTGGCTCAAGTGTAACTACCTATATTTTGAAGAAGTGACTCCGGGTCCTTCTAAAGACACGTTTTTGGGGTAAAATCCTTTCCTTTAATGAAATGAAGTTTAGAACTAGGCTTTTAAATGGTGCCAATATTGGTGGGAAGTGGGGATGCATACGTTTGAAAATGTGTGTCGCGGAAGGTGCGATTTATTTGATGTCGAGTGTATGTTAAATCCAACTGTTGAATCGTGAAAATATAACAGACAGATACAGTTCGCATGATTTTTTTTTACCCTATTACGGCAAAATCAAAAGGAAGGGTTATAAATTCATGACTCAGTTCAAGGAATCTGTAAAAAACTTACCAGCTTGATAGTCATACAGCGCCCTCGCGGTCAAACCTGGATCATCATCCAAGTCCTCATATATCGTGCCCTCCTCCTCCAATCCCTCAGGCGACACGTCATCAAGCGTCGTCGTCCCATTCTCCTTTTTATAATTCACATTCTCTATAACCGTATTCTGCCTACTCAATTCTCTTTCATTCTCCCCAGCGATATTATTCTTACTGTACGGCGACCGTTTAATCGTACTGAACTTATTGTCGCTATCATCGTCATCGTTCTCGTTCGAACTGGAATACGACGCGTCGAACATATCATTCTCGAGAATATTCTGCTTGATCATTGGCTCGCTTTGCTTCAAATCCGGCTCGATGTCTCTGTACGAGTTGTCTTTACACTCCGCGTAGTTGATGGCACTGAACGAACTCGGTTCGGTCTCGGTACTCGGACTTAAGTCGACTGAAGGGTCTATTATAGGCTCGTATTGTATCTGAGAGGGGCTTTCAAGGCTCAGCTTGATTTTGTCTATGTTCTTCATGGGGCTTGTCTTTGGTTGTTCTTGAGGTTCTTCTTGGGGGGGTTTCGGTTCTAGTTTTAGGGGGGGTTTGGCGGGTGAAGGGGGTTGGGGGGAGGGGTTGTGTTGTTGGGAGAACGTGTTGATGCGTTGCGCGATCACTGAACTTCGGATTGGTTTCTCGGGGACGCTCGATGGGGATCTGTGGATGAAGCAATTTGACAATTAGAAAAAAGTTTAAAGTAATTATAGTCTGGTCCGGGAGCACGTAGATTTTTGTCCAATGACCCCAAGCTACCCATCCTTATCGCTCACGCGTAATTATATTGCTGTCGCGACTGTGCGACGCGCGCCCGCAGTGAGTGTGCGAGCGATAAGGATGGGTAGCTTGGGGTCATTGGACAAAATTCTACGTGCTCCCGGACCAGACTATAGTTATTTCGACCTTTGATTATGTTCGAAGAGTTCCATCTGCTCAATTTTTCCGATTGATTCAATTTGATCTCACGATTTATGTATCTGTAAAACAGACAGAATACGTTGCACTGATTAACTCATGGCACAAGTTGAAGTGAATATAAATGAATCATTATTATCGTTATCGTCTCAAACAAGTCCACTGCTGGACAGAGGCCTCCTCGAAGCTTTCTACAACGACTGGACCTGCGCTGCCTGTATCCAGGTGGTTTTCCCGACCTCCACCAAACGGGCTAAAAAGATATGCGGCACTATAAATTCTTATCGATGATTTTAGATGACAAATGTATGGGTAAAATCGATAAGATTATATCACAGGTGGCGCGCATCTCAAGACCTACAAATCGTCAAAATAAATGATTAATGAGTAAAACCAGGCCTGTTCATCTCCGCGAGTTTACATCGAAAACAAAACACGCACGATGGCCCCCTACAGGATTACTATTCGACAAGGCCTCACATACGAGCGAACATTGGCTCACGCACGCGTATTCTTGTGTATGATGGAAAAAAATAAAGAAAATGATGTACTAAATACTGTGCAGTATTTAACTGCCTAAATAATAATAAAACACAGAATGTACTTTTTTAAGTTGCCTGAAGACACTGAGAGGTAAATAAGATCACTGAGAGATAATTCATGCTAAATCATCTCCGCCATTTTCTGCAGTTTGGCACCTCACGTCACATCATTTTATAGCTTCGGCGCAGTGCCGATCACTGACGTTTGTCAACAAAATGCTGCTTGACTGTTGAGACAGGCTAAATTACACCATATTGTTAATGACATTGAGCATAAATTTTTTTGAATACCTTCGCGAAGTAAAACTTCTGTACGTAGTAATTATTATTATTCTGTGGTAAAACATACTTGGGTGTAGATCGCTGTCCTTGAGCCAAGTTCTGCGTAAAGTGCGCGCGCGCAGCGGCCGTGGCGGCGCACAACTGACGCGCTTCGGACGCGCGCGCGCGACGTAATGCCTCTGCGTCTGCGCCTGCTTGTCCTGACTCCGCCCGGGATATCCTGGGTGGTGAGATTTATTTTGTTATTTTATTTATTCACTAGCTGACCCGGCGAACTTTGTTCCGCCTTAACCGCTTGGGTCCCAGACGGCATTCATTAATGTCATAACAATTGATTATCTATTGTGTCTAGATTCGCGGGCCTTGAAGGATTAAATGCAATAAATAAGCAAATATTTCCTTATTTGATCACCGTTTAGACCTACCCTGGACTACGACAAACATTTTAACACCAAAATCAGCTCAATCGGCCCAGCCGTTCTCGAGTTTTAATCAGACTAACGAACATCAATTCATTTTTATTTATATACTAGTTTAAGAAAATGTCGCAATAAAATTATTCAGCTTGTAAACCCTCGCAGGATGTTGTTGGACTTGTTGGGCAGATCTTAGGAATAGTGTGTGACGAAACTGTAGCATAATAATAAAGGGTACCTAACCTAGTATAAAATAAATGCAGTTATAGTTACCACGTGACTGTTTTAACGCTAGTTATGTGCAGTTTTATATACTACTTTATGGCTGAAGGCAAACAAGCGTAATTTTGCGTTTTTATGTCTATACGAAAGTTCTGTATATGAACTTCACAACGATGCAAAATGTGTTGGAACTTGAACGTTTATTTATTGCGCAACGGAAATTACTCTCGTTTGCAGTGCCGTATTATCCATAAGGCACTTTAGGCCAGTGCCTAGGGGCCCACTATGACCAGGGGCCCAGCACTACGGATTAAAAAATGAAAAAAAAAATGTTAAAGATTATTTTTATGTAACATTTTTGTTTACACATTCAATCGTCATAATTATTTCGATATTGTGGAACCTAACTCATTTTCGTAACGTTGGCATTACTGCTTTGGTTTACATGACAGGTCGACCGTCGACACCCTTCAGAGGCTAAAAAGCCTCACTGCGGAGGCTAGGGAGAGGGGTAACTGAGGGTGTGTTGGCTGTATCATTTTATATAGCCAACGCTTTCAATGCCATCCCTCATTCCACCGTGTCAGTAACTTCGAGCGCTGCTGGCCGATTACTTACGAAATCGCGAAGTCCTGTTGTTAACAGAGACAGCCAGCTCTAACGGCACGGCGTAGCCAGCGGGGTTCCGCAGGGTTCCACTCTTCTTCTTCTTCCACTCGGTATACTTTAGGTTCCCTAGGCTTCAACTGGCTCCTCCGGGGCGTCCTTCTCGCGGGCATAAGTTTCATATGCTATGCGGATGACACTCTGATCACTGCCGGGGGGAAGACATTTGGGGCCGCGGCACGGTTGGCGTCAGCGGGCGGCACATTAGTCGCTCGCAGAATACGACGCCTCGGCCTGAAAGTCGCGCTGGAGAAGACTGAGGCCCTCTTCTTTCTGGGCCCTCTTGACGCCCACATCGTGGTTGAGGACGTTAGGATTGACGTCAAAGATGAAATATCTGGGCCTCACGCTTGACGGGAGGTGGCATTTTAGCCCGCACTTCAACGGGCTAGCGCCACGCCTCCTCAAAGCAGCCGGCGCACTGAGTTGGCTCCTCCCGAATTTGGGAGGGCCACAACGAGCATGGCGCTGTATGGTGCCTCAATCTGGGCGGACGCACTCAACAAGAGGGAGAATGCCGCCCTTCAGCGCATAGCGGGCCATAGGCCCATAGCGCAGAAAGTCGCAAGGACCTACCGAACGGTAGGGCACGCTGCGGCGTGCGTCCTCGCTGGTACTCCTCATTGGGAGCTAGAAGCTGGAGTCTTGTCTGTCATCTATCACTGGATGGCAGACCAGAAGGCGCGTGGAAAGCGCCCGGCCCCGGAACGGCACGGCGCCGTCAGGCAGGAAGAGCGTGAGATCATGACCGACCGCTGGAAGGAAGACATGACTCGCGCAGTTTGGCCGCCGCAATCTGGACGCCATTGGTCCTGTTCTGGACCAATAGTTGGAACGACCGTACGGGTTCCTCACGTTCCGTCTGGCGCAGGTGCTGACCGGGCATGGCTGCTTCGGTTCGTACCTGCTTAGGATCGGGCGAGAGGAATCCCCGCTGTGCCACAAATGCGGCGCGGCGGATGACACGGTGCAGGCGGTGCAGCACACTCTCGCGGTCTGAACAAGCTGGGAGGAGTAGCGCCGTGTCCTCACTGCGGTCGTGGGCCGGGATCTTTCGCTTCCGAGCCTGGTCAACGCCATGCTGGGATGCTGGATAGCGGTCGCCTCCTTTTGCGAAGAGGTCATCCTTCAGAAAGAGGCAGCGGAGCGTGAGCGGAAGTACGATCCTCTCGCCTCATCGCTCCGCAGGCGGAGAAGGGGGTGTAGAAAGCGGTTATACGACCGTTCTACTCTCCCTCCAGGTGGCGGCCAGCAGGCTGGGGGTGCGGTGGCACCCTTGTCACCTCCGTCTGACGAGAACGGCTTGGCGTTTCGGGCCATTCCCGTCGGCCCCCCACAAGGTGGGCGTGTAGGGTCCGCCGTGTAGGCGAGCTGTCGCCGGTGGTGTCGCAGAAGTCTAAGGCTACGGCCGGACACTCGGGACACCCCCACTTGGGCGATGACGACGATCCTTTTGAGTCCCAAACACCACTCTGTCCCCCGGCAGTGGTGATGGTGCGCAAAGCATTTCTTTCGCGACAAAAAAAGGGGGGCCCGAAACGAGCTGTGCCTAGGGGCCCCGAGATGGTTAATCCGGCCCTGCTCGTTTGGCGTCAGCCTAAGTGCCTTTTCACACGTTCCGGTTGCCGGCTATCCGGCGCCGGGTACCCGGTGGTGAAGTGTATGGGCATGGTACGGAGCTTTCACATGTTCCGGCGTAATTAATCCGGCAGGCGGTCGCCGGGTGCGCGCCGGATCCACCACTGTACGTCCGGTCGCCGGGCATCGGTTAGCCGGCGGCCGAACTGACAGAGGTGTATGGAACACGTAACTAGCTTTCACACGCGCCGGCCGGTCAGTCGTCCAGGTACAGTCTGCGAGAGTTGCAGTTTCTCATTTTTGTATCCTGGCGTTGCAAAGAGTTCCTCAAACGGTTATGTTATTCATCAAAAGTAGTTGTACTTGAAAAACCTGTCTTCATGTGCTCGTAGATCTGGGAATAATGTATAGAATGCACCTAATGCTTCTCTTTTCATATTAATTGTATGAACCCATTAACTTCTTGATATTTCTTTCCGGCGCAGATATTTTCGTCTACGATATTTTTTTTTATGCATAACAAGGCAGGTATTTGATCACAATCGCACCTGATGTTAAGTGGGATGCAGTCTAGGATATAAAAGCCACATTGCAATTATTTGTTCACGGTCCATCTTTGAAAGTATGAAATGAACGAGACTGTACTCTTGTCGGCTCTCTAGTCGATACTGCCGTCATCAACCGGGGCGTGTGAAAGCTCATTTGACGCCGGGTAGCCGGCAACCGGAACGTGTGAAAAGGCACTTACTCATGCAAAACTTAAATAAGAAAAATGTTCCAAAACTCATAAAAATACTCACTTTTCTTGTTCTGCTTTAGCTCTCCTCGCGGCTTCCAGCTCATCTCGTCTTCTGACTTCCTCTTCTGCTTTCCTCTTCTCCTAAAAAAGATAAAGAATATTGTGAGTGTACATTATTATTTTTAAAAATCCGCTTATACACACGACAAAAAAAACGTACACGATAAAACGGAACAGTAAAACGGAGACATGTGTGAACCGGCCGTTAATGTGTTAAGTAACTTGGCTTTGAACAAAAGCTATTTTGAAAATGATTATCTCAACATAAAGCTGAGATAAATAATTATATTACATAATGGAATTAAAAATACTCATAAATACCTCTTCTCTCCTTTTCCTTTCGGCTTCAACTCGTTTCTTCTCTTCTTGTTCTTCTTTCATCCAAAACTGATCTCTTTCTTTAGAATTTATTTCTTGAACTACAACAAAGAATACACATTTTAAAATCAATCTTAAAATCCCATACCTACAGCACAGAATAATAATAAGTACTACGTACAGAAGTTTTTCTTCGCGAAGGTATTCAAAAAAAATTATGCTCAATGTCATCAACAATATGGTGTAATTTAGCTTGTCTTAAGAGTCGAGCACCGTTTTGTTGACATACGTCAGTGATCGGTACTGTCTTGATGCCATAGGGCTGACTGCTACAAGAAGCTACTGTGTCGCCATCTAGCGCACCACACTTGCATTCACTGCTCTTCGCGGCAACGCGCAGCTACATGCGGCCGCCAGTTATATAGTGTAAGAGCTAGCACCTAAATATTTTATAACACACATAACTGTGACAATTTATTTCAAGTGGGCGAAGCCAAAAAGCTAGTAAGAAATAAAAATTCAATTCAGTAGGTATTTCAAACCAAATTTTATTACATAAACAAACATTATACTAATTTCATTATGGGCCCTTAGTATGTGAAAACTGCAATTGACGATATTTCGCACTGTTTTCAATATTATGTATTACAGAACGTATGTGTGATGGGATGATATTTTCGAAAACACGATTAGAAAAAAAATTTCTCGAAAAAAACATTTACCTCTGGATTTTTTTATAAAAGTTTAATATGACCGTGTTTTACAATAAAATTCCTATAAAATCACAAAGGTATCATGTTTGCCTCTTTGATTTCCTGGCTGTTTTAGATTTCAAAAACCTAAATATATTAATTTATTAACTTTCTGATAAAAATGTGAATGGCTCTTACGATGTCCCCCCCTTAAATCAAAATGTCTTTATTTGGTCTATATGCCCATCATCACTACGTAATAATTATAAAAAAAAGTCGCTTTCCTGTCTGTCTGTCCCTATTTATGCTTAGATCTTTAAAACTATGCAACAGATTTTGATACGGTATTTAGGGTTCCGTAGCCAAATGGCAAAAACGGAACCCTTATAGATTCGTCATATAGTCTGTCTGAATATAGAACGTTTTTGTGCACTTTTTAAAATGAGTTAACCAAGTATATGGCTATTAGACTTGCACACGTCCGTCCGTTTTTTGTAGGATTAGCTAATATAATTAAGTAACATTTATTTTTTGCATTCGGCTCTTGGTCTAACCCAAACGAAACACGAACAACTAATGAACTAACAATGAACAAAGTTGATAAATTAGTAATATGTAAATAATGAATTTGTTTTATGAGCTGTCCCGGCGTACCCGCAAATTAATATAAAGTTGTTTAAGTGATTTATAAAATCGCAATATTAATTTTTGAAAGTAGGGTCATTGTGCTGGTTTTCTATCTAACTTCGGTTTTCGTCCATTTCACTGAGCTGCCATAAACACATGCGTAAAATTTGAATACAAAGTATTGTATTCACAGAAGGCAGTAGCCATCCCGCGCTAGTTTTGTTGCAATCTATAATGCCTAAGCAACAGTTCTACCTAAATGAAAATGTAATTTAAAAAGTAGTGAGTTCCAAAAAATTACGTAAATGCGCGGCCATACACCGGTCACCGGTACATTGCAGAAATCATCGCGCTAGAAAAAAAACGTGCTGACAGGAAAAGTTTTTGGCACGTATGTCTAATTGATAGCATTATAAACACAATTTTAAGTGTTTATTAAACTTCTTCATACAAAATTAAATCTTAGATGACTAAGGGTCATTTTTTTAAAGCAAAGCTCAGGTCATATAGCAGGCAAATCAACTCGGAAAGGGATCAACAACGTATCGCCTTTTGTGGCATGGAGGTAATAGTGGAGAGGAAATATAGATCTATACAAAAATTCGACAAATTAATGACAAACAGCTGTTTATCTCTTTCTAACTTACCCCTGGTGATGTATAAAAAAAAGAAATAGATAATGTTTGGTCAGTACTCATTCTGGCAACATTTTCATGTGACGTCACTAACTCCCTGACTTGTGCCGAGTAGGTACCTACATACAAGATTTAAGAAAACAACATATTTATAGGCAATCAGCTGACAACTACACGCACACACACACACACACAAATACCTGTCAGCTGATTGCCTATATTGCGGCCATGTTGTTTTCTTAAATCGTGTATGTATTTATAATGCGTGTAAATGTGTGCGTAATGTACCGAGTACGTTTATTTTAAAGTTACGCCAAGTCCATGAGACATTGATATACGTCAGTGTTTTGCGAGCTGTCATTGCCCTTCGCGCACTGTCATCGGCGAGGCAAGGCGTTTACGTTACGGTGCGGATTGTGTGTGCGTTGCAGTATGGATTTTAGTTGACTGCCTTTATGAGCACTCGAACGACATAAAATAATATGATACATTTATGTAAGGGTATTTTAAGATCACAAAGTTGGCAACTCCGATAGTTGGACGAAAACCAGCGCAAAGACCCTATCCTGTTTGACACCTATAATAATTGACAATAGCTGGCTCGGCGAACTTCGGCAAACTAATGTGTGACGTGAAGTGCCAAATCGCGGAAAATGTCGGAAGAAATACATGAATTTGCATGAATTATCATGAATAACAATAACCACTTATTTACCTCTCAGTGTCTTCAGGCAACTTAAAAAAAGTACATTGTGTGTTTTTATTATTATTTAGGCAGTTAAATACTGCACAGTATTTTTTACACAGTATTTTTTTATTTTTTTCCATAATACAAGAGTACGCGTGCGTGTGCATAGATAAGAATAAGTACTACGTATAGATAGCCGTCTCAAGGTTTTGATAGAAAGAGGCGCCATCTAGTTCTCAAGCTCCGTACTCGCTTCTGCTTGTAACACGGTGCTTTCGTCGTTCATGGTTCGTATCCAGGTATTATTCCAAATATTATTTTGAGGCGCAGTTTTATTTTGGTAGATTTTTTTCCAAAACAATGCAACAGTGCATTAATTTGGAAAAAAAAATCTACCAAAATAAAACTGCACATAACCAATTGCTAAACAAGGTAAAAGAAATAAAAAACAAATATGTAAATCATTTAAAACTTTTATTTTTACTTTTATGTGATACAAAATATCTGTGCGCTAACATTTTCATAGGACAATTTTCATCAAAAACTATATTTTTACCATTTAATATATTATTTATTTCTTTACACCAGTCATTTATCATCAAGGAAATTCCTTTACATATTATAAGTTCTTTAACTTTTTCTTTATGACTTTCGCATGTCACAAAATTTAATGTTACAAGAGAAGTGGTTACCAATTTTATATATTCGGATATTTGATCCGATTCACACTGTGTTGATAAAATTAACAATGTGATTTCTTCTATATGCAATAGGCATTCCAGCAAATGTTTATTGGGATAGTGAAGATTGCATTTTTCTGAATATTTTTTCATAGTTATAAATTTTGAATAGATTTCTTCACCATCCCCTTCTAAATCACTTTTACACATTTCACAATAACCAATATTTTTATAAATTGTTTTAATAACCCAACCACTACAATAAGCAGCTGCTGCGCATTTTTCGATGTTTAACGGATTTTGGCTTTTTATTAAATTATCAATGTTGGTTAGATCCATGTTTATGTGATCAAAATTTATTATTATATTTTTAGGTAAGGGCCTAACAATGTTTTCATAAAAAAGGTATTTGAGATTTTGTAAACAATAGCCATCATCACTTTCGCAATTAGCCCCAATTGATTTAGGCGACACCATATTATTTATTAAAAGCGCTTTATAAGAAGCCTCAAATGCCGGCACTGTAGGCATTATATTTCGATGCCCATGAGCCCTTATTGCACCAAAAAAATTTTCTAAAGGGTCTTGATTGAAATTGCGCAGCAGTAAAGATTTGAGCCCAATGGAATGTAATTTTTTTGTTATTTGCTGGAATGCTTCTATAGTTTTAATCCAACTTCTTAAAGATGGAACCACCCCTGAGCGTGCTCCACCAACAAATTGCATGGATTTTAATATTGGTAGACTTTTATACCACAACTTATGATGTGGTGACTTTGGCGAGACCGCAGATCGGTAAACTTTACCCTTTTCAATTCTGTTGTAACTACCGTTTACGGAATCGAACAAATTGTCGAAAAATAATAAAATTTCTGCAGTATCTTGAGCTTCTTTTGGGATTCTGCCAGTTCCTATAAACAAACACATTATATAGTTACATACAAGTATAAAATATATTTACATACTTGTTTTAAATAAAATTATTATAAGGTAGTCCAGATAGTGTCGTGCACCAAATTAATTTTAATTTATTAATTCGTTAATCAAATTAATTGTAGTCAAGTCCAATGTATTCAATGCATTTTTGTAAAATTAAATCCTTATGTTAAAGTCAGTTAAAAACGAATCTAGACATTATGAAATCATGGAATATTTCCAAGCAGATGACATGAAACTCTTGCAGTAGAAACTAAGTTATAAATTATAATATTCGTGACTATGATGACTGGCATAAAAGGCAAGTACAAATAAATGTTTACCTGCTGTAAATCCCATGGCAACGCTGACAGTTTTACTAAAAAGTTCCGTGCAGTATTTAACCTTCATTTTAGGTATTAAATTAGGAATTACATGGCGCGCGGTAAGTTTAGGAATTAAGCGCATGCCTTTATAGCTTGGGCCCTTTTTGTATAGAGCTTCTAAATGGGCCCATTTTGCCGTGCGCTTTTTCCCATTCAGAGTAAATTCCAAATTTTTTGTAATCAGATTTATTCTTATTCCTTTTAAAAGATGAGGGGGGTCGTATAGTGGGTAAATTTTGTGTTCGTTGATTTCAAAAAACCCCCCTTTAAATTCTTGATTCTGCCTTATATAATGACCTTTGGTGTCATTTATTAGTGAATTTATGGCAGCCATATTAGTGGATCCCTGGTCGCACGTTGTCGAAATGACTTTGAGTCCGGTTGCTAAAACGTTTTCAATTACTGTTTTTAATTGCCTTTTGAGCTTCTCCGTTTTTGTGGATCCAGTACAAAAGCTATAAGCGACAGGCTGCTTAAATTTTTTGAATACTCCTCTGACCATAAATACCAACACGTGATCAGCAAATTTTCTTTCGCGTTCGAATCCGTCGTCCTCAAAACCTTTTATTTTATCGGTATGTTTATCAAATGCAACATGGGCAGCAATGGCCATTTCGTCAAATATTATAGAGCAATATCTATGCTTACTAGGCATTTTTTCTACCCTTTTCTTTAAATTATTAAAGATAATATCATTTATCCCAGGCATTAAATATGTTTTCGTCATTAATTTGTTCAAGGTAGTTTTTTTCGGCAGAACACATATTTGGCTCAGCAAGCGATATGCCTTTGGACTAGGTTTATATAATGATAATGCCAATATCTTTTCATCTAATGTGAAACGATGTCCTTTGGGGTGTTTTGTAGATTGTCTTATTTGCATATCAAAAAATGTTTTTGCTGCTGGTGACAAGTCTTTTGTAACATATTGATAAGCTTTGGAACGGGTCAATTTCTTGGCTATTTGTAACTTTTGTATTAATCCCGCTTTTGCTTTTTTGCATCGTCTGAGTTCCGCTTGTGTTTTGGCGACTGCTTTATATAGATCTTGTTCAAATTGGTTCTTGAACATATGGCCTAAAATTAAGAAATGGTAAGAGTTAGTTTAATATAACCACATTATTATGTATAAAAAAAAAAAAATATTTTCCTTACTTCTAATAACACCACTGTGAGTCCTTGTGCTTGGCTGCTTGCTTGCTGCTTGCTGGTCATCCATTGTCATGGGCGGAGGCCTTTTAGAAGTTGGTTGTGGTGCACCTGAAAAGAAACACATTTTATAATTTACTTCATTCTGGTTCAAATGAGCATGGTATCTTGAAAGATAATAAGAACCTCTTCTTCTCTAATTAATTCTGGTGCTCAAATTCACAAAATTTCATACAAATAATCCGGCCAGATATTTGATTATGAGATTAGAGTTATGCAATAAAGATTTTGAATTTGAGTTTAACTAAGATTAAAACAAAGAGGCAAGATACGGCTTATGCGTCTCGTAAATGTCGAGTTCGAATGGCGTCCCAGGATGGCATTTTTGACAGGTAACAATCGGCCTTACCTACACATTACACGCACGGAGAGCCTTTTTGTAATGTTTTTACCCGACTGCGCCAGAAGTATGGTTATGTTTTTTTTAAATAAGCTCATACATGTGTCGTCTAAAATCATCCATAAGAGTTTATCCCGGCTCAGCGGCTGGGCATCAGTTTTCATTTATAAAATAAAACAAAACTTACTTCTAGTAACACCAGTGTAAATCATAGTGCTTGTGCTTGGCTGCTGGTCATCCATTGTCATGGGCTGAGGCCTTTTAGAAGTTGGTTGTGGTGCACCTGAAAAGAAATACATTTTATAATTTACTCCCTTCTGGTTCAAATGAGCATGGTATTTTGAAAGATTATAATAACCTCTTAAGACCTGATTCTGGTGCTCAAATTCACAAAATTTCATACAAATAAACCGGCCAGATATTGAGATTATGGGATTAGAATTACGCAATAAATATTTTTAATTTGAATTTGAGTTTTACCCAAGATTAAAACAAAGAGGTAAGATACGGCTTATGCTTCTTGTAAATGTGAAACTCGAATGGCGTCCCAGGATGCCATTTTTGACAGGTAACAATCGGTGTTTTAGATGACCTAAACTGAACTGGCCCACCAAACTCATTGACAGGGGGACGCCACCATCGTTCAACTTTATAGTTTCCTGCTGCTTTTACACTGCGCGGAAATTAGAAAAGTCAAGTTAATGTGAACACACACCAAACAGCGGGGTGGGGATGAAAATCATTTATTTTTCATCCCCACCTCACTGTTCGGTGTGTGTTCACATTGACTTGACTAATTTCCGCGTAGTGTAAAAGCATCATCCAGCATGGAAAAAGTCGGAACCAGCTATCCGGTATTGACGGTGGCGCCCCGCTGTCAATGTCACGGATAGGACAGTTAAGTATATTGGGTCTATACCTACGCATTACACGCACGGAGAGCCTTTTTGTAATGTTTTTACCCGACTACGCCAGAAGGAGGGTTATGTTTTTTTTTAAATAATAATAACTCATACATGTGTCGTCTAAAATGAGTTTATCACGACGCGCATCCTAGCCCGGCTGGGCATCAGTTTTCATTTATAAAATAAAACAAAACTTACTTCTAGTAACACCAGTGTAAGTCATAGTGCTCGTGCTTGGCTGCTGGTCATCCATTGTCATGGGCTGAGGCCTTTTAGAAGTTGGTTGTGGTGCACCTGAAAAGAAATAAATTTTATAATTTACTTCATTCTGGTTCAAATGAGCATGGTATTTTGAAAGATTATAATAACCTCTTAAGACCTGAATTTGTTGCTCAAATTCACAAAATTTCATACAAATAATCCGGCCAGATATTTGATTATGGCATTAGTTTTACATAAGATTAAAACAAGGGAAGATACACTTAAACGTCTCGTCACGCTCGAATGGCGTCCCAGGATAGCATTTTTGACAGGTAACAATCAATCTTACCCACACATTACACGCCTTTTTGTATTGTTTAAATATGAACAATTTAAGAACTAAAAAGAAAGACCACGGCATCACTTTTCATTTTAATACAATGAAAAAAAAACATGATGTCAGTGCCTTGTTTTCACGTCCACTGCTGGACAAAGCCCTCCTCCAAGGTCCAGCATAATTTTTTATATTATGCAATATAAAATTTCAGTGTCCTAGTTACAATAGGCTCAATCAATGCTGGGTTATTATTTATTCCGATTTTTGCCACTTGACATTTTGTCCATTGTTTCATTTTTGTTATAATCTTACCCCCTTACTAACAAAAAGTTACACAGTTGTTGAACACTGTTTTAAAATGATATTTCCATACTAAACGTCACTTTAAAAAACTGTTCAACGAGCGTGTAAGTTTTATTAGTAAGGGGGTTAATAATTAAAAGTTCTGTAAACTCTTATAACTGTTTATGAACTCATACTGATTTGTAAATAAACTATAGGTACAATACCATTTTAATGTTTTGCTGTTTTATAAAAGAGAACACTAATAATATTTACTTACTAGTATTAGGACCACAATAGATCTCTTTATATGTGGGTGGCTGCTGCTCACACACGTCCATAGGCTCTGCTGTGTAACTGGATGGGACATCTAAAAAATAAAGACAAATTTAATATTTCATCCGTCATAAGAATAAAAAATTGCTCGACTTGGAGATATGTAGAACAACATACATGGTGACATTGCAAGATGTTGCCTTAGTATATTAGGAATGTCAGGACTTAATTTATGCGAAAGAAGAAAACCACGCTCCAGTCTACAGTGGTTGCGGGTTCCAATCCTGCAAGGCCATAATTTTGGTACAAATGTCAATCCATAATTATTATGGCTTTTATACATTATAAACATAGTAGGAACTTATTTATGTTAGTAGTTAGTGTCACAAAATTTATGTACCCTATTTTTATAGGGAACTTAGGTAAATGTGTTAGGTACAACTAGTTTATTACAAAATTAACAACTAAGATTTTGGAAGAATGGTGTATAATGTAGGTAATGATAACCTGTGTCTTAGTTTAATTACAAGTAATTAATTAAAAATAATAATTACGGATGTATTTTTACACAAATTTACATGCCAGCTGCGCTGGTGAGATAAATTGCACATCTCTTTAACATAAGACCACTTTTAAATTTAGTACCACACTATCTCGGTGAATAAAATTTTAGAATGTGTGAAAAAAATATTACATAGGTAATAATTATTATTGTCCTATATGTATATGTATAACTAACTAAAATACCTGGAAGATGCAGTGTTGGAATTGCCAGTTTGCTCAATCTGTTTTTCGGGTAATGATATATTTTATTAAAATGAAGATGGCAAATTCTTCTGTTGGCAAATATATGTTTGTCATCCTCTCCATCAATACCAGCATTTTTCACCCATGTGCGAAACTTTTCCAACTCTTTCAATGGATTCGGAAAGCTATGAAGAATGGCACCTGCAAAATGAGATTTAAGTTAATGTCAAATTGTAATCTTTCTCAGTTATAGTTTGTTGTAACACCTGAAGCTTGGCGCAAATGGGCTATTGACCAAAGCCACCGGTGGCCATCAACATATTAAAATACAAGTTATTTTTAAATTGAATTTTCTTTTATTATGTCTCCGTAACAATTTGTGCACTCCATTAGTTTAGAGTATTATATTATTGAGTGGCATTGTAAACTAATAGTGGGTTAGGTAAGATTACAAATTGTAGTCTAACTGCGCCAGATTATAATCTGGCATGAGTTCACAATTTATTTTTTGATGGCATAAACATAAGGTGTTTTTTTTAATTTTATCATCACGGATTGCAATAAATTTATACTCTCACAAGTTTGAAGGTTGTTTGTTGTTAAGACTTTAGTTGTACTTTATTTAGATACCTATTCATTCTACATCATCAGATTAAGATGAGATTGAATAGTAGGTAGGTACAAGTTTTATTAAAGTAATAAATTTTTATGGCACTTGGCAGCTAAGTAAAGCATAAGGTTGGTTATTTGTAGGTAACCATTTATTACTGTTACAAGTATTTATTTACTAACCATTTTGAAGTGATGATTTGCATGAAGAAACACAGCAGATCTTCTGAGGCATGGTTGTGGTCACACAAGCACATAAACAAAAGTAAAAGTTCACTTTCTCAGAGTCACTATCTCAACACGACACGTAGGTATAACAGAGTCACTATCTCAGTCACTTTCTCAACACACACAAGACCTGAAGTTAGAACGGAGGAGCATTAGCTCGACTCAACGTTTTACTATCAAGGATCGCGAATGCAAAGAGAAAGAAATCCAATAAGAAAACGGAGCGCGCAACAGCAACGATCAAGTTTTCAAATTAGAATGTCAGATTTGACGTTCAAGTGGTTAACCGACATATTATGGAAGCGTTCACACGATTCAAGACTTTTTAAAACCAATTTTAATTTTTCTTGATTATAAAGTTTTAAGAGACTATAAAATATTTTATAGAGTTCTATTTCAATTAAATAACTTTTAATAATAAAACATTGTATAACAAATTAATATTTTTATAAACGTAAACGCATTTTAAGGTCAAAAAAGTACGGGGTCAGGCGGATAGATGGCGCTTGCGAGCCTCGATTTGATACGTACTAAGAAAGACGAACTAGCATGTGCGTGTGTCAATGCTCGCTCGTATCTCGTATGTGACGCCTTGTCGAATCGCCTCCTGTAGGTGGGCTATCGTGCGTGTTTTGTTTTCGATGTGAACTCGCGGAGATGAACAGGCCTGCCTACAGGCTTAACTTTTATAGGTCATCATCATCGTCAATAAAACTATACACTAGGTCGTTCGTTCATTTCTGCAGCCAAATAACGTCCACTGCTGGACAAAGGCCTCCCCTAACGAATTCCACAATGACCGGTCAGCGCTCCCCGCATCCAGGCACTTCCCGCGACCTTCAATAGATCATCGGTCCACCTAATGGGAGGCCTGCCCACACTAGGTAATTTATAGCAATTATAAAAACTCCACTTTTTTCCCAATAGGCAATGACATTAACGCGCATAACTCAACAACGCCTGGACCAATTTCACCAATTCTTTTTTTTATGTTCGTTCCAAGGATGGCATTTAGGGAGAGAAAAATTCGAATAATTTCCGGGAAAGCCCCGAACGAAGTCGCGGGCGGAAAGTTAGTAGGTATTTTGTAAAAATATGCACTCGCATGTTTCGTTACTTCAAATCGTCACAATCAAAGAAAAGAAGTCACAGACCTCTCCTCAAACTGTTTTTCCGCCTCTTAATTTCCTCAGCCACCTTCCTCGACACAATAACGTCGTACCTCAGTGACATGACATCACCAGGCATTGTTGAAAACTACTGGTGCCCACACCGCGCTCATTGCAATGGTTATCTCAAATAACTATATGTTTACAAACAAAACGAATTGGTAAAACATGATGATGTTATTGGCATTTATTGTTAATTGAGTTGTGTAAATATTTACTACTCACAATGAAGAATTTTTGGCTATCTTCCTATTTTGGGGGAATAAATTCATGTTCCTGATTTATGAAAAAAGTTACAGAAGGTTAAAAAAATCTTCAGTATTCTAATACATAAATTATTATATTAATGGTTTAGATTAAGTTGTGGATGCTTATACTAAAATATTGATTTTATTTGTATAGAGAACAATAGTGTCTGGACAAACCTCAAGAGGATTTTAAGACACTACATATTTAAATAAATAAATTTCTATAGATACAAATTAGATGTCTGTATGAAAATACTACTTTGCTGTAAAGTTGCAGTGACAGATGAGCGTTATATTTAGCAAGTCTTTCTCAGTCATTCTCCAATAATGAATGAAATCTGATTGGTTATTCAAAACATTTCTCCTCTCCACTCTGCCTTAGTGGAAACCTAACTTAGCCATTTAAGGGTGGATTCGACCAAACAAGAGAAAATATTAATCTCAGAATAAATTGTCACTTATTCAACATTTTGACATTTTTCCCATACTGAAACTGTCAATGTGCTAGTTATACCAGGAGTTATTCTCGGATACGTTTGGTCGAATCGGGCCTTAGCTAACTGAACATGACATTTTAACAACTGGGCTTTATCTGATTACCTGGATTCACTTTCTGATACGCAGTCCCTACAGGCCCACTAGGAGGCAGCTCTTCTGGTCTACTCGACTTGAAGTTGAAAGCCGACCCAGCCTTGGAGAGCTTGTCCAGGATAACCTTCTCGTCAAGGTCATCCTCTGTTCTCGCATGCATCGTGAGGTGGAAGCCGGTGAAAAACTGAGCCACATGCTTGATGTGGTTAGCGCAGGTGCCTTTCCGGACTGTAGGGGCTCCTTCACCCTGAGAATTAAATAAAACAACCAAATTTATCAATGCCACTCGAATTTTTAAGCCTGAGTTTCTTATTTATATCTAGTATCAAGACTAAGAAAACTTATATATGTCTTCAAGACGCTAAAACATGTCGCCGATCGTCGGACAATTAAAATGGTGTACTACGCATTATGCCAGTCTCTAATCGAATACTGCATTACATCTTGGGGGGGCGTGGCCAAGACGCACTTAATTGAGGCGGAAAGAGCGCAACGTGCGATACTTAAGGTTGCGTCTGGTCTCCCTTTTAGATTTCCTACCACTGATCTGTACAGGAAGTGGGAATTACCTACTGTCAGACAGTTATTTGTGCTGAACACTGTCCTCAAAAAGCACCAGCAATTAGAATACACCCCTGATTTAATGAAAGATAAACGACGGAAGGGTTCCGTCTGTAAATCTGTAAATCTAAATGCTTCCGAACGAGTCAGCCCCTCAAGCATTACTGCTTCCTAGGGAACTACTTGTACAACAAATTAAACAGTAAACTTGATTTGTACCCACTTCACAAATCCAGTGCTAAAAAAGCCTTACTTAAGTATCTCAACACACTCAACTATGAAGACACTGAGAGATTACTAAGCTCCCCGAAATAGACCCATCTTGCCTATTATCTGAAAAGCCCCATTCTTGTGTTTTTTTTATGACAATATCGTGGAATAGTACGCCCTTACACCAATTACTCATCTACATACACACCCACACACACGCTCACACACACACACACACTCACACTCTCATATCATTGTATTTTTATGGTATTTTTTATTTTATTTTTTGATTAGCCTGTCTATTTAATTAGAACTCAACACTCTGTACCTCTAGGAATCTTCTAATTATTTAAATGTATAACTATTTAATAAAATAGATTCCGCAGAGTGGGCCTGGTGACCTGTAATACAGATTTTCTTAAAATCTACAATAGGCACCAGCTCTCACAATGCAATCTATAGTTTAACGGATATATTATAAGAAATGTTTTTCATAATTTATGTTGTGAGAGAAATAAATAAATTATTATTATTATTCTCTTTATTAACTTTGGTTCTTAATTTTAAATATTTTTTTACAATGTAAATTATCAAAAAAAAAAAAATACATTATAAAAAAAATACTTAAAAATAGTTATTCCGCTGGTAGCGGAGCAGGGCCCAAGCTACCGGTGGTCAGGGTCACAGGCTGAGGAACCTCCGGACAATGCGTGCCGTGCTGAGGATCACCGCCTTTTGCATCTTTATTATTATTATTTGTAAGATTTTTTGAAATAATACACTATACTTGAAAGACAGAATGAAAACGATAAACTATTCCTCAGCCAGGACCGTTTAAACTTTACAGATTCAGTTCAATGGAGGCCAAAATGTAGATCCTGACACCATCTCATTCCTATTCAACATTTTAGTCTAAAAAATTCTGCTTTCTTACTGTCACATCTTTTTATGTGGAAAAAATAGGCAATTAAAGTACATAATATTATTGCATATTTTATATTTTTGGCAAACAAACATTTTCCTGTATACATATCCAGTTTTCCCAAAAGATAAGCATATTAAATTAGTAATATTTCCCTCTAAATATCAAATATTGCAATATTATATTCATACGCATAATACAATGTTACAAATACTATTATAACAAGCAATTTGTGGTTAATTACTTATAATACCTAGTGGTCTTGAAATAAAATATGAAACACACAATACATACTTGCTTTATAATAAATATAAAGTATTATTTTATTTATTATGCTCACTAACATTGAAAATGTGTGCATGTTGTAGTCTAATTAGATATCGTGGCTTAATCAAGACTGTGTCTTATAATAAACAACTAATCAATTCTTTACATTTTCTATGTCATTAACTCAATTTGAAATGCTTCAAAAAGTATGATTGAGTATGTTTCATTCAGTAATGCTTTTCCAGTATACTGGAATAAAAGAATATATAGTGAAAATATTTACATACAAAAAACTACCAGGTGTACTAGTAAAATACTTTTGAACATTAACATTATGTTAGAAACATGTCACAGTAGGACTAATCTGAAAACCATACTATAAAATACTTGAAAAACTTAGTAGTTTGGTCAAGGGGTACCAAATTCATCAAAACAAAACATTCTTATTCTAAATAAAGATATCATCATGGGCACAAAACTATTTATAAGCCTACAAAGATTATTCAACATAACACAAGTCAGTTTTATCTTATCAACTTACCTGCCAGTTGATAAGCACATATTTCGATATGCTTCCGTTGGGCACGTCAACTTTGAGGAACGCATACTGTATCTTGCCGCTGTTGAAGTCATCTATCAGTTCTGTGAGACCTCCATCCCCTTTGCTCACGAATTTCAAGTCGTTTGACATCCCATCATAGCCGAATAGAGCCCTGAAAGAAAAAAAAACCTTGTTCTAACAAATGTAACATAAATTTAAATCGTGAAGCGTAAATATTGATGTTATTACTACACCCATTGAAACTTTGTGGGAAAACGCAATTTTCCTATGCATTAGGCATGTTTTTTGCTTTTTTTGCATGATCTGACATGCATGATAGCATCAAGTTGCAATTTGATTCGGAAAAAAACTCTTCAAAAAACTAGGTTTAATTGAATTCGACCAGATTTAGCGTAATTAAACCACTTTTTTAGGACCAATCCAAGTGGAAGGCATCCAATGACATTAGCATGGTAACAAAGGGCAATAATGTATTCATTGCAATTGTGAGCTGTGTATTGTCTCCTAAAGGACCAACACAAACGCCTCGACAATGACTTTAGTTTATTATTATAATCAGGAGTGGCTGTTTAATTTCGCTAACAAGTAGGTCGTGCGACGAAAGCATACGTACCAATCCGTATCGGTTTTCTCATCTAATACGTCTTTCCACGCGGCGATCAACGCATCCCTGTGTTTATCTAAGTTTATGGCCATTTTACATTCTTTATTAACTGAATTTAGCAATAAAATAACGAAATAAATGAATAAATTTCAATAAAATTCACCGATCGTCGACCGCTTGACTCACAACAAGTTTGCCACAGATAAAAAAACTGACTGACAGACGGCAAGCTGACTTGCCAAATGCCACTTTGACAATTCGGCCACAGAATATAGAATATGGCCAAATAGTTTATGGCCAAGTTGGTTTAGGGAACTAACAAACAGGGCACTATTCATGATTGGTCAACAAGTTTTAGATAGGACATTATAATAATGAATTAAGATAATATTGTAACTATCTACAGTAAATATTATACAACGTAATGATAACACCTACTCTTAGAGAATGGCAAATTCTTCGGCGCCTGTGGAATCCCAAACATGCTCATCAATTATTCATAGGCGCTTTACCTTGATTGGTTTGTTTGAGCTCAATATTTTTGCCCGGTCTGCCTCATTTTTTGCGCAAATTACTTCATTTATAAAATGAAGCTTTAGTCCCAGCCCAGCCCTAATTTACCAAGTAAAATATTATTTATATGGTGTACCAGAATCTCATGGCAAATGGGGAAAATAAACTTTGTTGAGTGCAATACTGGGGAAATTGGATTAAACGATCTTGATACTGTTTAATTTTTACTTATGACTAATATTAATGAACATGAAGTACGAATGCCTACCTATACATTTTAGGTATGTGTATGAAGAATGTTGTTATACATCGGGTTTTTAACATAGGAACATGTCTTGAAAAATAAGTAAACCGTATATTACTGTAAATAATTTTATTAAGTATCATACTTATAACTTATCACTTCATTCAGAACTAGAAAACGATTCTAAGAACTCCACTTGCATTTCTTGTTCTTCAAATAGATGATCAAGTTAAAGAGGTATTAATATAATATAAATCGCTTTTTCAGCATTTCAATTACTCAAACTTGCTTGATGAAATCTTTTTCAATTTTCTGTACATGGTCATAACATTTTCACCATTCCTCTGCACCAATGCATGAAATACACCTGAAAACCCCGATAAAGCAGCTATTAGGTAAGAATAATATAAAAATAAACATAACCCACCCTCCTGCTGACGCAGTTAGGTAATAAACTAAATGTAGGTAAGTATCAAAACATTTCACTCCAACTTACTGTCAACTCAACGACGCGCTTTAAAATCAAAGATTGACTTTGAATTATGCCTTATTTTACAATACACTTTGAAAACAATATGACTTGCTTGAGTTTTTTCGTCTTTTTCACAAAAATAACAAATAGGCATAAAGAGATTACAAAATTTCTGCAGCGGCTGACAGATATCTTGATTTACTTTGACAGGTGACAATAAAGCCATAGACAATGGCCATATGAAAAACACACTTTTCCAATATTTTTGTTTGCCATGAGATTCTGGTACACCTATACCCACCAACTTAATAAATCATAGACGTTGAGAATAAAAGTTTTCGCAATAGTAATAGCTTTAGTTTTTTTACAAGACAGTTAACTAATTATTAAAGAGCTCCCTTTTAACTGAATAGATTAAAACTTTACCATAGGTAACTAGGTACTTACTTACCTACTTACCTATCTCAGAGCTCATAACCTTCTCCGAGCTCTTTTTGTATGGAATACAACATAAGCTTCGAATAACATTAAGGAATATTCGGAAAATAATCCCTTCTAGCCAACAAACTTCCAGCGTGGTCGCGAAGAATGCCATCTATCCCCAAGAATATCTTGCGCGCGCACCAACTGAATGCTTTGCAAAGTACTTTCATCACCGCGCGCTAGTCACGCACGACACCGCTCTCTCGGCGGACAACCGCGTAGTACCATGTCTCGATTACAAACCCGATACTTTGTGAAAACTTAAAAACAATGTGGTTGGATGTTAGCGCGCGAGAAAAACACAGCTACATGACGCAAACCAACGGATCCTTCATACCAGGGTAAGTGAAGAATTTCCACCAATTTTCTTTCAGTTTTCTTTTCGCTTGTTTTCACCGGCCCGCGCGACAGCGAAGACGCTCGAACATAAATAATACACGTTGTTATCTACTTATTGAAACCAATTATGTTCGGACATATTAACAAAACTAAAACAAATAGTAACTTACCTAAGTACTTGTGCTAATTAATTTTCAAAAGCGGAATAACTTAGTGGATGGACTATCTTGTGCATCCGTGAGAGCTCGCGTTCGATTCCCGGCTTTCTTCTAAGAGGAGCAAAAGTAAAATTGGTATTAGGTAATGAGGCACGAAAATATTACGTACACACTATTTTATAAAATATATGAGTTAAAAACTAAGTTATAAAATGTTGCTAAAAAAAAACAAAAGTTGCTAGTAGCTATGGTGTTTACAGCTTGACTTGCCGTCGCAGCGTCGTCTCTAGTTCTCTACATGCGAATTTGCGTTTCCTGGCAAATAAATACTGATTATTTATTTATTTATAATGGCTCTTTTGATAATTAAATGAAGTGGCTAAATCGTAACTCTTCAAGATAAATTACTAGAATAGCGACAATTATTTTTATTATGTTCTAATTAAATTCTTAAAAAGTTGACATCTATTTAAAGCATTTTAATGCAGTTCTAATTAATTGTGAGACCTATAAATCTAGGAGACATAATAAGTAGCTAATAAGTTAGCAATTATGAGTAGGTAAGTAGATGCGTCAATATTTACTCAATTATTTTTCTTAAAAAATGAAATCATTTTATTTTTATCGGCTACTAGCTTTCCGCCCGCGGCTTCGCCCGCGTGGAATTTTATCTGTCACAGTAAAACTTCATCGCGCGCGTCCCTGTTTCAAAAACCGGGATAAAAACTATCCTATGTCCTTTCCGGGGACTCAAACTATCTCTATGCCAAATTTCATCAAAATCGGTTCAGTGGTTTAGGCGTGAAAGAGAGACAGACAGACAGAGTTAGTTTCGCATTTATAATATTAGTATAGATGTATGTTTTAGTAATGACACTTATACATTAGGTAGGTATTATGATCTACCAAAACTATGTTGTTGGTAGGAATTTGGAAGTGAAAATTCCACTGGAATTATATTTGTATGGTTTAAATAGACGTCCTTGATCAAATATTTATTAAAATTCCAGAGCTTGAATACCACAAGGTCTAGGTTTAGGTAGTCCAAGGTTAAAAACTGTAATAAACATTACCCAGTCACCTACATTAATTCCATAAATGTTTTGTATTTTTACTGTTTGTTCAGCTGTTACATACAAGCAAAGAGGTACCTACCTACTTAAGTGAACTAAGTAAAGTAAGCTACATTTGAAAACTAGACCGCTATAGTCATAAATACATTACGCAAAGATGCTTATAAAATTTCAACATATTATTGTTATGCCTTTGTGCCACAATGTTAATGGATTTCGTTTAATTAAAAAGAGAAACATTGTGGTTCCCAAAGTAAACAACCAACGCGGTTTTCGCATAAATCTTGACTTACCTAATCCGGAAAGATTGGGTCTCCGAAAAATACATCCACTTTACTGCGACTTCCTTTGTTTCACGCGGGACAATTACGAAAATTAGAGCTAGTGGTTCTCAAAATGTTCCTTGTCAACCCCCTGGGGTTATAGCAACCCCTGAAGCAGTTGTAAGAAAGATAAAATTGAGAGTCGAAGAGATGAAAATAGGGGTTATAAAAAAGCGTCTCGTTGTTTTAAATTGCATACCTATCAAAACATAGACTCATAATTTTATTTTACTAACTTCGGTAATGAGTTACCTAATTCCTGCAACTCTCTCAATAAATATTAATCGTCAAGGTACTTATACGAGTTAGGTTACGCAAAACCCAAAAAAAATGGTTTTTTATACCTCTTATCTAAGCTTTTAATATTTAATGCTGCTTTATTTAACTCATTGTTTATATTATCCTAATTAAAATAATCAACACGAAACACCTCTCCGACCCTATTTTAAACTTGAATTAATATGTTATGAAGGTAAATAGTCTGATGTAGCCAACCCCCTATTTACACCAAGGTTGGAATATTATAACAATAACCGTATCATATGGCAGGCTTGTAGGTTAATAGGCAATACAGTGTCTTCAAATCTTAGATTAAGACTGAGATAGGCCTTCGAAGTACCTAGGTACAGTCAGCGTCACATAGTTAGTGACACCAAAGAGTACCCAAAAAGTTCGCAACACGTCTTTGTGTTGTGTTGTCATCTTGTTCAGGTAGTTCAGGGCCAGGTGGAAGGCAGGAGAGCACGCGGTCGATCGCCATCACGAAGGCCACTGAGTCCACCATGGTCCAGTGTATTCGCGACGCCTCTAACCGTCAGAAATGGAAGCACATCGCCAGGACAGCTACCCTCGGAGATGACATCACCCCACCACCTCGTCGGCGCAACCACGACCACTCTGACAAGAGTGCCCGACTAAAAAGAAGTTTAGTCATCTTTTGTTATCTTTTTGGCCACTTTAGGTTTCACAAAGTATTTGACGTTGACTGTACCTAGGTAATATCTTGCTAACTTGATTCTAACTCTACCTGTCTGTGGTTGTTGCTTATTACATAAACTTCGAACAAAGGGATCCAATATTAGGTATTATATCATATCCTCAAGCTGTCAATGGCGATACAGTTAAAACAAACCAAACAATTCCAGACCTTTCATAACAGATCCGCTCTTTGCCAAAGTTTTCTTACCTCAGTGTTTACGATCTCACTCTTTCCCGGTACCGCTTTCGTTTAGTCGCAAATAGGTTTGCCAGGTCCAAAAACACAAAAGAGTTCGGTGCTTAATTTGGCCGGACATTTAACCCTAAAAGCCGGACATTACCTTTTTTAATAGCTAACACGCCATATCACGGTGGGAGGGTGCAATTAGTATCCGATAATCATCGAATCGGTATGTGTGCTCGATATTATTGGACATTCAACTGGCACGGCAGCCACATGAAATGTCTAACAAAAGCTGGACAGGCCGGACATGAGATTATACCGGCCGGACAAGTCGGTAAAAAAGCCAAACATGTCCGGCTAAAGCCTGAACACCTGGCAACCCTAGTCGCGACAGATATCCGTGTGTGTATGTAAGTTTTTATTGTTACCCTATGATAGACGAGTATGTAGGTACTATAGCGCTACCAAACGTTATCTAACACAAGGAAAACGTAAGAACGAAGAGAACTTAGGACAAGAAAGTTCCGTGCTTATGTAGCGTGTTATGTATTAAAGACTAATGAGAAATAAGATGTACCTAAGTTGTTTTTTTTAATTAGTACATGAGTACAAGTCACTCACTTTGGTATAGTAGGTAGGTAATTATTTACTTAATACGTTCTTGGCATGTACACATAGTAAGTACTACTACATACTTAAAAGACAAAATGCGATTTAGTGTAAGACTTTTAAGAAAGACCAGAAAACAATTTTATAGAACTCACTCACTCATTCAGCTTTACCTAATATTCAAAAGGATTTATTGACACCACAAACTTTACCATTCATATTTCTTATCGTTCTAAAATAAAAATATTTATACAAATAGGTTTCCTGTTGGTTTCTTGATTGACAACGAACCCCTAAACCCGAGGTTAGACGCTAGGGCGGCGCCCGCCCTTCTAACTCGCTCATTTCCGCCCACGAAAATGCTAACTCAGCGGAAAATGGGGGTAGGATACTAAATTTTATCTCTGACGGGAAACCAGGATGGGTTTAGTATAACAACTTAATTGGTTGACAGGTTTACGCTATCTGCATAAACTTAGCATGATTGCTGGACAATTATTTTGCGTTCAAAGCTGAGGACTGAAACATTAAAAAGACATTTTTAATCAAAAATTTTACTGGCCTTAAAATGTTGTCATGAAGGGACTTTGAGAATAATAAGGGCGCTTAAAATTAGGTTTTCTGACCCGGCGGTTTGCACACGAAAAATTGCATGACAACTACGTTGGAAAAAATGACACAACTTTTTCAGGGATGAATAAATAGCCTGTGATGTGATTCTTAATTTTGATAACAATAAAAACTTTAACATACAAACTACCTTACTTTGATTATACAACTCTTAACAACAACAGAAATTCAACCTCATTATACAACTTTGCATATAACCCAGAAGTTAACCGCTAGTTAAATAGGTGTTTGTTTACCGAAATCGCATGGCAAGTGGATGAACTTTCCGTCACGTCATGGGAATTAGGTGACCCCAGAATTAAAAACTGTATGCGTAATTTTGATAAACAATTGCAGTTTCCGCTTGTACAGTGAACAGTAAATCAGATTATACATTTTGCTGCAAAATCGCACTTTTTACAACTGTATAAGGTGCTACAGTTTACTTTGATGTGCTGCGGTCTGTACGAAAGTCGGTGGTACTCAATCTGTGGCACGCACTAATTAAATACTTTGGAGTCCAAAGTGACTTACTGGTTAAAAACCACAGTTCTATCCATATAGCTACTCTAAACCAGTACCTAGGTATGTTGAATAAAGCTTGTTAAGACATTTATTTATTTTATTTAAAACTTTATAGCGTTGTGTACAATAACTTAATGCTAATGCTTATTAACTTTTGGAAGTAAATAAAACTACCTATTCTCAGTCGCGATAGAAGCGCTACAAAAACTTTTTACGGTAGAGCCCGTAATTCACGAATCCGATGGCAAACGCTACATTATATCTATTTACTAAGTATTTGGATAGAAATGTAGTTAGTCCAATATTTGACAATAAAAAGGTTGATAACCACAGGCTAAACAACAAATATAAAGGTGAAAGGGATGAACCAGATGAAACAATAGCGCGAACAGATCAATGATAGTGAAAATATCCGATTGTTCACACAAACGCCATTCATTCAGTAAAGTAATGACCCGACCTGCGTATTTGAGATTGAAAGTGAAATTGTCTTCAAATTGTACTGTAACTTCTGTTAGGTAAACCGTGTAATCATTGGTCTGATTTAACGTCTTTTTATTCGATGAAGTTCTAACTGACTAGGCATCATCAAGGTCCATAAAATCGAGCGTGATGGTTTTTTTTTTCAGTTTGTTTTTAGTAATACGTCTCCTACATAAGAAATACATTAACAGTTAGCAAAATAACTAGAGGTAAATAGCAGATTGAAGGTTTAAATGGTAAATAGATAAAAAAGGTTAGAATAAATTAACCTGATAGTTAGAAACTATCTAAATCTATGTATGTCTTATGTATGTAAACCCCTTTGCTTGAATTTGTGTCTGTCTTGTTGGTTGTCCTAATTAAATAAATAAATAAATACATAAAGAAATTAAAATCATGATAGGTACAGTCTCACAACATGTATCAGCTACCTACTTAAAAAGGTAAAAGTAAGTAAGTAGGTACTTTCTTCATGACAAATCCAAAGCTAGAATGTAAACATACCAACATTAGAAATTCATGTTTTCTTTGCCTAGAACTACTTACATAGGTACGTGACTAACATACAGGTACCGTTAGCTGATTCCAGTATAAAACCGGTTACAAGATAACCCTTATTAGATTTAGATTTTGTAAGGTCTTCCAAAACATACTTTTTGGTCCTGATGTAATAAAAAAGTACCTTAACCTGTGTGTAAGTAATTTTCAACCACCAATTTAAGAATTTGATATAGTAGTAAATATAAGAACCTCAAAGATGGCCAAATCAATAAGAGATTATCCAGGACCAAGCCGCCTGGAGACGTATGATACGGAGAGCCGACCCCAAATAAAATAAGAAAGGGCTAGGCAAAGAAGAATTTGAAATCAAAATTTTCAGCTCAACATAAATTCTATTCAAATTGTGATTGATTGCGTACGAAATACTTTAACAATTGGAGAACTTACGACTAATGAGAACAGTGACATAGCAAAACCTTAATTATTATCCATCTTTTTAAATAGACGCACAATGCCTCCGCGTAACCACGCAGGTTAAAAGTAGCTCGAAACCTTGAAAGACAACAAAAACAACTCAACTAAGCAAAAGTAATTAATCAATTAATCCGATTGTCCAACAGTATAATAAGCTGGCATCCTTCCAATTTTCCCCCCTTTTGTTATATTCTTAAGAGTATCTATGTAAATAGATTGTAGTATATACAGACCTGATGGAACCTTTATTTATAACAGGAGTGACAGCAAAGAGGGAAAAATGTCCCTCATCGTTTGGTCACGCGATTTATTCCTGCTGGTGCCAGTTGAAAACTGACTCAAGTTAAAAAGTTGACTCTACCATTTGGAAAACTTAAGGTAGGTTTCAATGGGTCATAAAAATATACAGATAGATAGGTTCTACATAGGTACATGCGTCTACTTACTTAATAAAAATAATTGGGGCACAAAGACTCTTTCCGTTTGCACAGAGGGGCGAGATTATAAAAGTTTGGGTGCCACGAGCATGGCTAATAATCAGATAGGTAGATCAAATGAAAACAAACATTAGAACAGAATACATAAATTGAATTATGAATATATTAACGCACAGTTAAACGACCTGCTTATGCGCTATGACTCATAAACAATCAGTGAAACCAATGTGTTGCGGCATCTTTCGTCTGCATAATCTATAATTCATAAACAGAGGAAAACTTGTGGAGGAAAGCTGAAGAAAGTGGTCATGATGCATGCTGATGCATGCACATATTCTTGGCGTAGGTATATGGAAAATACGCGTCATGCATCTTTATGAAAGCTTCTGTCAAGTAGCTGGCTTGAATGAAGGGTGAACTGCCTTGAAATAAAAAATAATTTCAGAGCAATTTGCCAGAGCTTTTTGCAAGCAAACGCCGAAACCATAATTATTGCTTGCTGCCCCATCGGCCGTCAGTTCTGCGTACTACGAGCACCTGTGTGCCCTGCCCATTGCCACTTCAGCTTGCTAATCCGTTAGGCTTCGTTCGTTTATGGATCTCCTCATTTCTGATTCGATCTCAGTCAATTCAAATTAGTGTAGTAGTTTCGAAGCCTATTCAATACAACTATAAATATATAAAAACTATAAATCAAGTCTTTCCTCTTTATAATATTAGTGTAGACATTCAGGCAGCCACGTAAATAAAAATACAGGTAGATGTCTCCAACGAACAACAATTAAACTGCCATTACAGCCTAACCTTGAAGCAAAAATCATGTCAATCGATTGGTTCATTCAGTAACTCTTTCCCCATAAAATGTAACATGCTCGTATTAAACTGGTCACGCAGCACGCAATCTACATTTGGATAAAAGAAAACATAATATTATTTTTGTTTAGACCAAGCTAATTGACGACAAATAACTTCTAACTTGAAAAAAACGACGAAGAATTTCGTCATTAGCCTAACGTCAGTTCAGTTGGAAATAAGATTAGTTTTCTTACAATAAAGCCAAAGAAAAAGCTCTTGCCCTGAAAAGTAAATAGGTAAATCATAAATTGGAAATCACAAACGCTCTTTGGCTTTGAATCTCAGCTATCAAAGAGCTCCTATTGAACTGATGACCGAGTTTTAAATATAGATGCAGCCGACTAAATTGCACGTAACAGTACAACACTTTCATCAACCAATTCACCAGTTAAATCTAACTTTATCATCATAGCAACATGACATCATAAGCCAGTTTAAACTATCACGTGTACTTAGGAGTTAGGACATTGTAGCAAGATACGTGCATCCTAGAGTTGTAAATTATTGGATATCCTCGTGAACAAGGCTGAATCTGTTATGGCTATGATGTCACTGGTCACTACTTTAAATAAAAGAGATGATATTGTACACAAATCTGTAATAAAAAACCTTAGTTTTAAGATTACTTGCATTATTTGTTGCATATAACATTATGTCGTCTGCAGGATATACCTCTATCCTTTCAATTTCTCTACAAGCAACCTGAACGATGTTTGCCAAAAAATTTCATGGCCTTATAAACCGTCATATGATTATAGGTCTTCTCCTGTGAATAGATACGCCTGTCTTCAGCAGTCTATTAGGTTACGAATGTTACGATTTGATTACCTATCAGCCTCAAACAATTTGTTATGTTTATGCGTCCAATTAATTTGGTAGAGTCACACTCGTACGTACCAACTCAAATACGAGATAGATATTCAGGCAATCATCAGCACCACTTCTTGCTTCATATCTTATTCCAAACTATAACAGTTTCACTCATTCGTGCAAGTAACAAATATCAATAAACTTCCATGACCCAAACGGCTACTTTAAAATTGATAACGAAATAAATTGTTTACGGAAGCGATATAAACTCAATCAGTGCACCAACTTCTTACAAATCGCGTGACACAAGTTCAGAAATGTTGAACTAGGCACGGGGCTGTCTGAACATAAACGATAAGCTAGTCAGAGTTGCTCAAACTTTTTTTGGCAGAGACTCTACTATAGAGCCATTATGTTTTGCTACTCACTTTAGTGTGTCCCACGCGCTAGAGAGATCTATAGTCAACCTGAAGTGACCTGCCTATTTTCGACTTAAAATCGGTGGTTATGAGTGTGACAGCTATTTGTTATCCCAAATAGGTAAGTATTAGTGCTTGATGGATAAAATACCAAAAAAAATACTTTATTCATATCTTATCATTATAGTAACTGTGTAATAAAGGTAACCCAAACCACAGATAATACTAGTCCCAAACGCATGCGCTCCAACGGGACTAAAACAGGCTTTACTTTTATACCAATCAAGCTGGTGAAGACCCTGGAGTATGAATAAGTCAGTCTGAGCCAGTCCTGGTAATTGGCAACCAAGGAAATGTGGGAATAGCCCCGTAAACGTCAACCATCCATCTTGATCTTATTATACCTACTTACGCCCATATTCACAAACGAAGCAGCAAATCGAACGCACAGCGTTGAATAGAACTCTGTGATTGGTTCGCGTGTCACCCTGTGCGTCCACGCGCTCTGTGAGACCTCATAGTAATGTTTGTGAATACGGGCGTCAGCCCGGTACGCGAACCACAGGGGGTAGATTAAACAACAGTTTGGGAACCACAAAGCTAGATAGATCGAGTATCGCTACGTTCTACCGTTATGGCGCGATGCCATGCAACTTTCAAACTGATTTTATATGAGTTAATTGGAAATCGATCCTGCACTTCATTACATTTTAATTGCACTAGTCTTGCTTACTTTGAAGCCTAGAAAATTACAATTGAAACCTAATTGACCTACTTCCTTGGAAGCTGACTCATTTTTATCCGACTGCAAAATAAAGTATTTTTATCTACCTACCTGTTAGTAATGTAATACCTGTAATTAACGACTTACTTACATCAATATCTTATGGCCTTTACATAAGAGATTATTTGCTTATTTTTATAAGACTAAGTAAGTACGAATAACTTTTTTAGAGCAGGAGTCAAAATAAACTTCCTTAAAAGGTATTTCATGCCTCTGAAAAATGTTTAAAAAAGAGATCGTAAATTATATTCTTGAAGAAAAACTTCGAGGAAGGAAGTGCTCAATTAAGGTCCTAGGAAATGTATTTAAGTGTACCTGTTATTACAAGAGCTTTATGATGGCTTGAATAACTGAAAATTAGATTGGCTGCCAGCCAATACGGAAACTTGATGCAAAACCAACGAGCAAAATCAATTATACGAACAGTAACTTTGTAAATATGGAAGCCATAACAAAATTTAAGAAGCCGATCTGCGAAGGTGTTTTACACCCTAAACACCGTGTTTAGATCTAAAAATCTAGATCAATCTGTGGACTGTGGAGAACTGGAGACATTTCTCCGGCCAAGCGCCAAGGACAAAATTGTAGAGACACCTACCACTGCTGGTAGCGTGGTCGCACTAGAGAAATTGAAAATTCTTTAAATTCTTTCGTTTTGTTTTAGGCTTATAAAGAGAACTTTTCCGCAATATTTTTTGTCTACTCAACGAAGACAAAAAATACGCATTATGTTAACTCTACCATAGCTTCGGTACAATAATATAGGCCAGCCAATGCTGGGACGAAGCAGTACAAGAAGCTCAGTCACTGTTGTCAACTTCTTTACCAAAATTACAGGATTATAACATGCTGAGTGTCTTGGATTGGACGAAAACACAAGACTGGTGTAAGTTAGGCTACCAGTTCCATACTTACCTACTGAAAATCTTGAACTCTGGAATTCAAAACTGCAAACAGTTCCAAACAAGAAACATTTGTGTGAATTCATTCCTTCCCACAAACAAACCCTTGTTGAGGGAATGTGGGGTAGATAGATATAAGTATTTCCGTGTTATCTCGGGTAGTACGGAGCGGCTTGTGCCTGGCACGCTGCGTTTATCTGCGAAGGAAACACACCGTGCGATTTGTCGGACGACCTCCTTCATTATCTTGTAGGCTGTAACGATCCAGGCAGTTTCGAACTTTGTTGATTGATACAGATTCACGCCTTGATGTGGAGCTCTATCATTGCAACGATAAACGAACACTGCGATTTTTGTCGGATGACCTTCTTCATTATCTTGTAGGCTGTAACGATCCAGGTAGGTTTTGAACTTTGTTCATTGATACAGATTCACGCCTTGATATGAAGCTCTATCTGCAACGATAAAGGAACACTGCACTTTCTTATCTTGTAAGCTGTAACGATTATTAACTGATGTGAGCTTGATTGGAATCCACACCTTGACATAAAACTTCTAATTTCACAGCGATTACAGGGTGCGATTTGTCAGGTGACCTTCTTTCTTATCTTGTAGGCTGTAATGATCCTTGCTGGAATTTAGCTGATTGATGAACTGCATCAGATCAACATTTTGACGCGAAGCTTCTATTTTCACAGCGATCACATGGTGCGATTTTTAGACGACCTTCTTCCTTATCTTGTAGGCTGTAACGATCCTGGTTTTGAAATTAGCTGATTGATGAACTGCATCAGATCAACATTTTGACGCGAAGCTTCTATTTTCACAGCGATCACATGGTGCGATTTTTAGACGACCTTCTTCCTTATCTTGTAGGCTGTAACGATCCTGGTTCGAACTTTGCTGATTGATAAGCTAGATCGGAATCCACACCTTGACGGGAACATTCCATTAAATCTTCGCAGCAAACATAGGTACACGGTGTGATTTGTCGGACGACTTTATTCCTTAACTTGTGAGTTTTAACGATTCTGGTTTCGAACTTAACCTCGGTACCGCACGATAATTGAACGACCATAATAACTCGCCGGCGAAGCCTATGTAGTCAAATGAGTTTATTTACTCACGCGGTAGAGTCGAGAAGAACCTAGTGGTTAGCAACATTATACCTAAATAACTTTAAACCGTAGATAAACAATTGGATACCAATCGCAGCGTGTGTTGAACATGCAAACAAATTAGGTAACCGGCGCCTACTCACCTATATTCATCGCTAAATAGGCCGTAGTGTTCGTGATAGCCGCCCGTTCATTTGCATCCAACTTTTGTCATGCGAAATGTAGTTTAAACACGTCGTTAGCACCAGTTAGAGTTAGCACTATTAGCTCGTTTGGATTTTTATTGTAAAGATATTTAACAGATCATAAATTCACTCGCAGTTTTTGGTTTGTCAGGATTTTGTTCACAATTTTACTGGGCTATAATTTTTTGCGGGGCATCCTGATTCGTTACAAAAGTAAAGTATGTTTAGCCTAAGAGGCGGGTATCATAATTCATAAGGCGAGCATTCTATCCACAACAAATCACACTCATGACAAACCACCACTCTGTGATGAGTTTATTGACTGAGAAGAAATTACTTAGGTAGGTACTCCTCCCGTCTATGTCATTGGCGACATAAAATAGGGGTTTACATTTTATCCACACTCTCCAAAACTCTACTTTGTAAGTATACTTACTTCACAAACTCTTCTTCACTTCGATGTATTTAAAAAACAGACTTTCCCCAACGTCTACTATAAATGCTGTTTACAAAACACCCGCCGCGAACAGTAACTTCAAACACAAAATATGGAGCGTGAGATTTTTCCGCCAGTTGCAGAACGACTACAGTTATGGCAACCGTGATATTTCTGATTTCTATTTTTGTATTGGAGAGCTTATGTGATGAGTTCGAAACCAGGTGTTTGTTATTTAACAAAAAATGTAAGTATGTCTTAGCTACTAAAATGGTAAAAAAATACAGAGTGGCCCAGAAGAAAGTTCACTTTTGAAAATTCAAGGAAACGAAAACTGTACATTTTTGTAGACCTTTAACTATTGCAATTTAAAGGAAATTTAGTGCAATTTATTTTAAAATTTACTTTCTTTTATAAATTTTATCGTACATGTGATTCCTTTGACGTTTACAACATTCGGTCAACATACATAAAAATTTTGGAAAACTTTCGTTAGAGTTACCTCGAAATGGATTCTGTACCTCTAGTACGAAAAACTTTCGAGTTCGTTTCGTTGCGTATTCAAAGTGTCATCGAAAAATTTTGTATGAAAAATTAAACAGCGCCCCCTAGGGCGGCTATAATATAGGGGGCGCTGTTTAATTTTTCATACAAAATTTTTCGATGACACTTTGAATACGCAACGAAACGAACTCGAAAGTTTTTCCTACTAGAGGTACAGGATGGATGAATACTGCAGAGTTTTTGGATTATTAGAGTATAGGTACATTGCTCATAAGGTAACTCCACAAAAAGAAGTCTGCTGGAATGAGATTAGTACTTCTTAGAGGCAGAAAGATTTCACCCCTGCTTAATTGGTTTGTTGCATTGAAAGGATGATTAATTTTTAAGAGCGCTATACTGGTAGGCTGAAAAGCTTTTTGATTTCAAAGCTGCAAGATTCGCAAGGCTATGATAGGAGCACTTGGTTTCATCAAGATTGGGCTATGTGTAACACTTCAAATGAGAGCATTTACATGGTAAGAGACATGTTCCCACAAAAATAATTTTTCAGGTAGGGTTGACATCTCCTGGCCACCAGGAAGCCCTGATCTCACTCCAAAAAATTATTTTTTGTGGTGTTACCTTAAGAATAGAGTATACTTTAATAATCCAACAACCATGCAGCAACTGAAGCTGAGCATTCTGCAAAAAATTGAAAGAAGGTTTCGAGGTAATTCTACAGAACGCATTTCAAAATTTTGATGTGTGTTGCTCGAATGTTGTAAGCGTCAAGGAAATCTCCTGGGCGATGTAATTCAATAAAGGTAAATTTAAAAATAAATTGCATTAGGTAAATTTCCTTTAAAATGCAATAGTTAAAGTTCTATAAAAATGTACAGTTTTCGTTTTCTTGAATTTTCAAAAGTGAACTTTCTTCTGGGCCACCCTGTACTTTCAATTTTGGGACTCTATCTGAACTTTATCTTTATAAAGTTAACTACCCATTTAGCAGGTCTATTTCACTTTGATCATGGATAAGTCCACTTTGATCACATAGGTGCTTATCCCATGGGTGATCAAAGGACACCAAAGTGTCCCCTGGAGTCCACTTTGATCACCGATTTGATCACCTAGGTGAGGTGACCAATAGCAGCCTAGAGTTACGAATTGCAATGTTCCAGGAAAAATAATTACTGGGAGTTGCCAAATGCCAATAATTACTTAGTTAAATCCCTAAGGATTGTAGACAAGAGAGAAAACTAGCAAAATGCTCAACTACTCACAGCTTTGCAACTCTTGCCCAATGACTCTAAAGATAGTACTTTAATGGTAGTCTCTACAAGACTTAATTTCCAATAAGATTGCTTCTTGTTGTTGTCATATTTCATTCTCACTATCGTGATTGTGCTTTTATGAATATGGTATCACTAATAATCACTATGTACAGGTGTGAGCCACTGCCCGCGAAACATGCACCCGTACCACACGCGCTGTGAAGTGGATACTATGTCCCAGAGGACGTGTGACGAGCCGTTTGTTTATACTCTTGGTAAGTACACTTTAGATATCTAGTCTTTAGACTGCTACAAAGGTAAACCCTTCAACATCCGTACTTCTTTCAGATCCATCCATTCCTCCCCAAAATGCACTTATGAGCAAGTAGATTGAGTAAGCTCTACCACTACCATTCTAAAATTTTGCTCTATTAGTGTAACTCTAAACAATCGTGGGAAATTCAATTTCGTCTCATTAGAGTTCACTAGGTGAAACTATTACTAAATCAGAGAGAATATTACTTCGTCCAGGAGGTGTAGCCGTCACTAAAATGCTGTGCGCCTCAAATCCTAACCTACTCACCATCAGCACCTGTAATTGGGTCTTTGAAATACTGTATTTAATCAACATTTTTTCGACAGATGACCAAAATTTAAGCTTTCAAACCATTTAACAAATCTCATTTGTTTGCAATCTCTCTCAAGTTAGCATCTGAGGAACCGAAGTGCTTTTAAATAGTTACGTCGTATCACTACAGACAGATCCATCCAGTCAAAATCGCATCGTAGGCCTACGCCTAGAATAATATGCGATTTTATCGATTTTACACTTTTTATACATTTGTCGTCTAAAATCATCGATAAGATTTTATCACGGCCTGCATCTTATGACTACATCAATCGGAAGGATCTAATGAAGGATTAGCAGTAGCTTATACGCTTGAATCGGGGCATTTATGTCTATTCTCAGTTATTTGGGTCATACCCATGGCAACGTGGACAAACATAATGCAAGGGCATGTAGAACCTGACCTCAGCTGTTATGAAGTGCTTCCATGTGGTGTTATTTAATAAACAAATACCTATTTAGAATATGATAGATATTAGATGTGCAGGTTGCAATACTGGATAATTAATTAAAGTATAGAAAATAATTCCCAATTATCACGCAGTACGATTAATTCTTCTTCAATCTTTGACCCAGTTCGTTATCAATCCGGCTTTGACTTTACTTTTAGTGATCCATATATTCAACCTCCATTATTTTCCCTTTTCCCAAAGCAACTTCACATTCCCACTATCAGGTCCAATAACTCAGACCCTAGGAAGGTCCCAAAACTCACACTATAAAGATTTGTTGTCTTTTTCTTTGCAAAATATTTGGTCAGAAGAAGGATGGATCTAAGTGTGCCTTAAGCTGAGCCCTTTTTATTTAGGATACTCAAATAACAATCAAGATTTAACGTTATTCATATTAATTCCTATTTCAGGGCACTATCATCTCACATTTTAGTTCCCCGTAGTTACTTAATACTTACAGCGCGTTTTGTTTATCTTTTCTTTTAAAGGTTACTTAAATCTGTAGATCCTGGCTACATAGGTGCTGCGGTCCAGGGATGGGCTGGGAACAAGAGGTTGGAATAGTCCCGTTATTTCAAAACACTATGACCTTCTCCGGTTAATCTCCCATTTTAAACCCCCAGGCTACACATGCGGTTGGTCTCGATGCGATTGCAACGGCGAACTGCTTCTCGACGAGCGGACCCACTCGTGTGTCGACTACTTTACCTGCACCCATGAATACAAGAAGAAATTAACGGGAAGGAGAAGGGAGGGCATGTACAAGATGCCGAAGAAAATACGGTTCCCAGAAGAGAACGAATTTCCCATATGAATAAAGACTAAATTTCCATTTAGTGTGTCTTTTTTTAACCGAATTTCAAAAATGAGGAGGTTCTCATAAAACTCATTTATTTCTGTAATAGGCTTAAAAGAAGCACTTTTACACGTCCCAGTATTAACCCTATCACTGCTTCAGGACAATAAATGGGCTAGTGCTGAGAAGAAGCAGCGCAAGAAACTCAGTCACTATTGTCAGCTCATCACTTACTTATATCTCCCGTTTTTTTCATAGAAAAATAACAAAATCATATAAAGTAATAAAGCGATTACTACATTTCAATAAACGTTCGTGAATAAAATAATTAGGTTGAAGCTGAAAATAACAAATTCAATTTCATTCACTAATAAAATACTAATAAAAGAGTTGATATTGAAAGCGGTCAAGGTCACAACACAAATCGCAATGCTATTTTTGCTGAATATCGAACAGCAATAAAATAAAATATCTTCCAAATAAACGCAATATTTACGTAAAGAAAGGCAACTAAAATATATCTTTTGACAAAGCTAAACAGTAAACAAACATGCTTCCTATAACTATCTAAATTCTCCATCCTCCATTTCCTCTTTCGTGAAGCTACGGAAGCGAATGTCATGTCATCAAAATGTATAAGTTGCAATTTGCTTTTTCAACTCGGCCTCAACTGGACGAAACTTCTTATCTTTGGACGAGGGAAGACATTCGTATTTCGTAGAGTTAAAGTTTAGAAGATTCTGCTTGTACAATGGTTGGTAGGTAGAATAGCTGTTTTTACTTTGCCAAAAAAGGGATGATAACATTATTACATAGCAATCATCACAGCAACTGATTAACTGAGCAGCATGGATCTGTCCTTATTCTCTATCTTTTGAGGTCACTTTTACGCAGTTTGATTCGATATCTTTATTTTCTTTGACAAATACATCAAAATTAAATAACGAGTCAATTTTTTAAAGTGATACCTAAGCTAGCTGTAGCAGTCGTCTATCTCTGCCTAATATACTTTCAACTTTTGGCAATTTTTGCAAAGCTATACTGATCGAAAGTCGGCACGGATTTTCCTGATTACAATCTGCTGATTTTCACCGTACTGTCTCTCGTCACGAATACTTAAATCTATTCTTGGCATCTTAAAAGACCCTTGGGCCGACCGACATCACGAAAAAGGGTGTGTTTTCGATAATATCTGTCTGATCGAAGGAGTTGAAGTTATAAACCATTTATTACAAGAAGGGACTAGACTAGACTAAGAGTAATATTCTAGGAAAAGAGAATATTGAAATAAGTTATGTCATATTTGCTCATCATATTCAATAATTCAATTAACAAACTTGATACGGGACTATTCCCACCTCTCGTTCCCACCACTGCAACTCCTGTGTAGACAGGATCTACAGCTTGACCGCCATAAAAACCCAACCAGTGAAGGTCAAGTTTGTCCCGGGGGAAAGTTAAACTGTCATTGGACCCGCAACGAAATTAATCAGAAGAACATAGGAGGAGTTCGAAATTAAGGTAAACAAACATGATAGAAAATATTAAAAGCATCTTAGAAACTAGTCCTGGATTCTCTTCACGAAAACATCAAGATAAAACTATTGCAATAAATAAGTTCATCCAATCTCATACACATCTAGCATCAAATCGCCGATTCTCAGAACAAGTGCTTCTAAGAAGTTACGATTATTGATCAGGGGAAGGAACAAAGGCAAAAACATCTACATATACCACAAACATTGGGAGTAAACAAGTCCACTTGAAGAAAGGTCTTCCTTCTGTGAGGTTGCTATGTTTCGGACTGTGGTACTCATTTTGAGTTTAATTAATTTTATCGGCGGAATGTATTACGGAAAAGTAGGGGAAAGGGGGTGTCTTTCGTTCAATGGAACCTGTAAGTATTATTTTATCAACTCTCAAACTTTTGACGAAATGAGATTGTAAGATTCCTATGGAAGTTGGTTCTTTGATAGCAAGAAAGTGCGAAGTTTTTCAATATTATGTCATCAAACGTTACTGATAGACTTCTAGCACAAAAGTTACAGTCCAATTTCCGACATTTACCGTACAAATAACCTTTCTTGGGAACCCAGCCAGTTAACTTCTTCAGATCGGTCTCCGAATCAGTGTCAAGGATCAAGACAGTCGGTCCACTGTTGCTACAATACGGCCGGTTTAAATCATGCATGATCACATCATGTGGAGTAATGTGGACATAGTTTGAAGATAACTCCGAAAGTCTCGTACGAAAGCAACACTCATCTATTAAATGTTTTGTACTTTTTAGGTGTGGACGAATGCCCCGAGCACATGCACCGGTTAGACAGCGAGTGTCGGCCGACGCCATCGCAGCGCACTTGCGATGAGCCAGTCGCCATATCCATGGGCATTATCTGCGACTGGTCACGATGCGACTGCGACTTTCCGTTTGTGCTGCACCTGCTGTCTGGATATTGCTTCGCGTATGAAGACTGTCCTTGACCCTGACTGGGAAAGGACATACTACT